>NC_137115.1:58102403-58182403 GCF_949357685.1 Gobio gobio | reverse complement strand
GCTCTGTGGCCCTCAGCATGCGCTGACCCCGCTCTGTGACCCTCAGCATGTGCTGACCCCGCTCTGTGACCCTCAGCATGCGCTGACCCCGCTCTGTGACCCTCAGCATGTGCTGACCCCGCTCTGTGGCCCTCAGCATGCGCTGACCCCGCTCTGTGACCCTCAGCATGCGCTGACCCCGCTCTGAGACCCTCAGCATGCGCTGACCCCTCTCTGAGACCCTCAGCATGCGCTGACCCCGCTCTGTGACCCTCAGCATGCGCTGACCCCGCTCTGTGACCCTCAGCATGTGCTGACCCCGCTCTGTGACCCTCAGCATGCGCTGACCCCGCTCTGTGACCCTCAGCATGCGCTGACCCCGCTCTGTGACCCTCAGCATGCGCTGACCCCGCTCTGTGACCCTCAGCATGCGCTGACCCCGCTCTGTGGCCCTCAGCATGCGCTGACCCCGCTCTGAGACCCTCAGCATGCGCTGACCCCGCTCTCTGACCCTCAGCATGCGCTGACCCCGCTCTGTGGCCCTCAGCATGTGCTGACCCCGCTCTGTGACCCTCAGCATGCGCTGACCCCGCTCTGTGGCCCTCAGCATGCGCTGACCCGCTCTGTGACCCTCAGCATGCGCTGACCCCGCTCTGTGACCCTCAGCATGCGCTGACCCCGCTCTGTGACCCTCAGCATGCGCTGACCCCGCTCTGTGACCCTCAGCATGCGCTGACCCCGCTCTGTGACCCTCAGCATGCGCTGACCCCGCTCTGTGGCCCTCAGTATGCGCTGACCCCGCTCTGTGGTCCTCAGCATGCGCTGACCCCGCTCTGTGGCCCTCAGTATGCGCTGACCCCGCTCTGTGGCCCTCAGCATGCGCTGACCCCGCTCTGAGACCCTCAGCATGCGCTGACCCCGCTCTGTGACCCTCAGCATGCGCTGACCCCGCTCTGTGGCCCTCAGTATGCGCTGACCCCGCTCTGTGGCCCTCAGCATGCGCTGACCCCGCTCTGTGGCCCTCAGTATGCGCTGACCCCGCTCTGTGGCCCTCAGCATGCGCTGACCCCGCTCTGTGGCCCTCAGTATGCGCTGACCCCGCTCTGTGGCCCTCAGCATGCGCTGACCCCGCTCTGAGACCCTCAGCATGCGCTGACCCCGCTCTGTGACCCTCAGCATGCGCTGACCCCGCTCTGTGACCCTCAGCATGCGCTGACCCCGCTCTGTGACCCTCAGCATGCGCTGACCCCGCTCTGTGGCCCTCAGCATGCGCTGACCCCGCTCTGTGGCCCTCAGCATGCGCTGACCCCGCTCTGAGACCCTCAGCATGCGCTGACCCCGCTCTGTGACCCTCAGCATGCGCTGACCCCGCTCTGTGGCCCTCAGTATGCGCTGACCCCGCTCTGTGGCCCTCAGCATGCGCTGACCCCGCTCTGAGACCCTCAGCATGCGCTGACCCCGCTCTGTGACCCTCAGCATGCGCTGACCCCGCTCTGTGGCCCTCAGTATGCGCTGACCCCGCTCTGTGGCCCTCAGCATGCGCTGACCCCGCTCTGAGACCCTCAGCATGCGCTGACCCCGCTCTGTGGCCCTCAGCATGCGCTGACCCCGCTCTGAGACCCTCAGCATGCGCTGACCCCGCTCTGTGACCCTCAGCATGCGCTGACCCCGCTCTGTGACCCTCAGCATGCGCTGACCCCGCTCTTTGACCCTCAGCATGTGCTGACCCCGCTCTGTGACCCTCAGCATGCGCTGACCCCGCTCTGTGACCCTCAGCATGCGCTGACCCCGCTCTGTGACCCTCAGCATGCGCTGACCCCGCTCTGTGGCCCTCAGCATGCGCTGACCCCGCTCTGTGACCCTCAGCATGCGCTGACCCCGCTCTGTGACCCTCAGCATGCGCTGACCCCGCTCTGTGACCCTCAGCATGCGCTGACCCCGCTCTGTGACCCTCAGCATGCGCTGACCCCGCTCTGTGACCCTCAGCATGCGCTGACCCCGCTCTTTGACCCTCAGCATGTGCTGACCCCGCTCTGTGACCCTCAGCATGCGCTGACCCCGCTCTGTGACCCTCAGCATGGGGGTCAGCAAATGTCCCGATAATTATCTCACAATTTTGGCTTTTCCCCCCTCAGAATTCTGAGTTTACATCTCACAATTCAGCTTTATTTTGTTTCTTCCATGTATTAAAAAGGTACTTGTAACTTTTAATTTATCTTACAATAAAACCTCTCAGAATGTGGAGATCAGACGGAGAGATTTGTTTAATGAGCGACTGCAGGGCTCGAATTACCGTCTTTGACTGTTCCTAAATAACAGAATGATGGTGTTTATATAAAGGTAGAAAGGGAAACGTTTTAATGACACGTCCTCTCGCAGCCGCGTGTCGAGACTCGTGATGTCGACTACACACACACACACACACACACACTCAAAGAGCGTCCAAGTAGCTGTCATGGAGGAAAGCCTTTGATTAACTCCAGCCAAGATGCAGAAATAACATGTCAAAGGATCAACAAGCGGCAAGAAGAGACCTGCGTGTGCTTTTGTTGATCAGTGGATTCACACGTGTGTGACAGGTCGAGGTGTGCGACGGGTCGAGGTGTGCGATGGGTCGAGGTGTGAGACGGGTCGAGGTGTGCGACGGGTCGAGGTGTGAGACGGGTCGAGGTGTGAGACGGGTCGAGGTGTGAGACGGGTCGAGGTGTGCGATGGGTCGAGGTGTGAGACGGGTCGAGGTGTGCGACGGGTCGAGGTGTGAGACGGGTCGAGGTGTGAGACGGGTCGAGGTGTGAGACGGGTCGAGGTGTGCGATGGGTCGAGGTGTGCGACGGGTCGAGGTGTGCGATGGGTCGAGGTGTGAGACGGGTCGAGGTGTGCGACGGGTCGAGGTGTGAGACGGGTCGAGGTGTGAGACGGGTCGAGGTGTGAGACGGGTCGAGGTGTGCGATGGGTCGAGGTGTGCGACGGGTCGAGGTGTGAGACGGGTCGAGGTGTGCGATGGGTCGAGGTGTGCGACGGGTCGAGGTGTGCGATGGGTCGAGGTGTGCGATGGGTCGAGGTGTGCGACGGGTCGAGGTGTGAGACAGGTCGAGGTGTGAGACAGGTCGAGGTGTGCAACGGGTCGAGGTGTGAGACAGGTTGAGGTATGGGACGGGTCGAGGTGTGCGACAGGTTGAGGTGTGAGACATGTCGAGGTGTGCAACGGGTCGAGGTGTGAGACAGGTCGAGGTGTGCAACGGGTCGAGGTGTGAGACAGGTCGAGGTGTGCAACGGGTCGAGGTGTGAGACAGGTCGAGGTGTGAGACAGGTCGAGGTGTGCAACGGGTCGAGGTGTGAGACATGTCGAGGTGTGCGACAGGTTGAGGTGTGCAACGGCTCGAGGTGTGAGACAGGTCGAGGTGTGCGACGGGTCGAGGTGTGCAACGGCTCGAGGTGTGCAACGGGTCGAGGTGTGAGACAGGTCGAGGTGTGAGACAGGTCGAGGTGTGCGACGGGTCGAGGTGTGCAACGGGTCGAGGTGTGCAACGGGTCGAGGTGTGCGACAGGTCGAGGTGTGAGAGGTCGAGGTGTGAGACAGGTCGAGGTGTGAGAGGTCGAGGTGTGCGACAGGTTGAGGTGTGCAACGGCTCGAGGTGTGAGACGGGTCGAGGTGTGCGACGGGTCGAGGTGTGAGACAGGTCGAGGTGTGCAACGGGTCGAGGTGTGCGACAGGTCGAGGTGTGAGAGGTCGAGGTGTGAGAGGTCGAGGTGTGAGACAGGTCGAGGTGTGAGACAGGTCGAGGTGTGAGAGGTCGAGGTGTGAGACAGGTCGAGGTGTGAGACAGGTCGAGGTGTGAGAGGTCGAGGTGTGAGACAGGTCGAGGTGTGAGAGGTCGAGGTGTGAGACAGGTCGAGGTGTGAGAGGTCGAGGTGTGAGACAGGTCGAGGTGTGAGACAGGTCGAGGTGTGAGAGGTCGAGGTGTGTGACAGGTCGAGGTGTGAGACAGGTCGAGGTGTGAGAGGTCGAGGTGTGAGACAGGTTGAGGTGTGCAACGGCTCGAGGTGTGAGACGGGTCGAGGTGTGCGACGGGTCGAGGTGTGAGACAGGTCGAGGTGTGCAACGGGTCGAGGTGTGCGACAGGTCGAGGTGTGAGAGGTCGAGGTGTGAGAGGTCGAGGTGTGAGACAGGTCGAGGTGTGAGACAGGTCGAGGTGTGAGAGGTCGAGGTGTGAGACAGGTCGAGGTGTGAGAGGTCGAGGTGTGAGAGGTCGAGGTGTGAGACAGGTCGAGGTGTGAGAGGTCGAGGTGTGAGACAGGTCGAGGTGTGAGAGGTCGAGGTGTGAGACAGGTCGAGGTGTGAGACAGGTCGAGGTGTGAGACAGGTCGAGGTGTGAGACAGGTCGAGATGTTTGGCGGCGTGATGTGATCTCGCACGACAGGAGCTTTGCTTCGCTTCATTTTCTTCTAAAGGGCTCATAACCCGTGCAATATCTTTTCCATTTGTGTAACCCCATCAACCAAATCAAATCCGTCTGCTTATGGTCATTTTAATCTGCTGATATAAGCCTTTCTCCGCTGCCCCTGAGTGGTTCCTCGGCATCCCTCCGTCTGACCCGCGCGGGGGTTAAAGACTCTAGCAGAGAGAGCCTCATCACATCCATTCATTCCTCAGTCAATAAACACGCTCAAGAGATTCTGCTCACCAAGGCTGTGTTCAGTTCGTGAAAGATACGAAAAACAGTCAAATATATTATACTGATGAATAACCTCTTCCCAGCAGGCAAAGCGGCATCACGGCGTGAAATGCGGACCCAGAGGAAGAGCCTGAGGGTTTAGGGGCCATTTGTTTCCATTTCCCTTCAAATTGCGAATTGAAAATATGCTCAATGGAAACCAATCAAAACCAAAACAAATCAATTTCTCAGAAACTCCCATATATCGCAAAAAAGTTGTTCCGCTCGCATGAGGAGGTTTTTCAGGCAATTCGAAAAAGGACAATTTCGCAAAACTGCAATGGAAGTTTTTCCCGCATTGACAGGTCAGCTGACGTACACATCGCTCACACACAGGGCCGACATATTGATTTGCTTCTTATTTATTAAATATACAGCCAAATAGTTGATTAAACATTGATCAAAATTAAAATACTTAATTTTAAAGAAAGACTTTCTAGAAAACAAAATTCAATGAAGTGCTCAAAATCATGTCCTGGACATATGCGCATCTAATTATGTGTCTTCCTCTGCTCACTATTCATAATCAACACATGAAATTTAAAAAATATAATATTTAACTATGAAACTAAATAAGCTATGTTTTCTTCAACTCTGATGAAGGCGTCGGCGCTTCTGATGGATTTTGTCCTTTATGACAGCGGAAACAACTCACAATATTAGCCATTCAGATCAGCGCAAGATATAACTATTATAAACTATAAACTTATTTGTGTACACTCACAAAAACAGCAAAGGCCGTGACTCAGGGAACCGATTATTCTGCACTCAGAAATATATTTTATTCATTAAACGCAAAGTTTTTCATTTCAAAAGCATTTCTAAATTCAGTTCATATTTCCAACAAACGAAATTCCAGCCAAAATAACGAAGTGGTAAAAAAACTTTGAGTTACACCATCAGGTTCAAACATTTCGCTCGTCTGTGTGTGTGTGTGTGTGTGTGTCTCCATAACCTGACGAACACAAGCCGATCATTCTCTACAGATGATGGTGTGTGTGACAGAAGAGACAGAGTTCTGCATTAAACATACAGACAATAGAATAGAAAATGCCACAATTTATCAAGAGCTTGAAGCAGATAAGAGAGAGAAACACACACACACACACACACACACACACACACACACACACACACACACACACACACATCTCCTTCCATTAAAGGGATAGTTCACCCAAAAATGAACATTAGCCCATGATTTCCTCTCTCTCAGCTCATCTGAGGTGTGTGTGAAATTCTTCTCTCAGACGAATAAAATCTGAGTTATATTACAAAAGTCCAGGCTAATCCAAGCATTAGAATTAGATGAATAGTTGCTCTGTTTTTGAAGTCCATAAAAAGTGCATCTGTGCGTCATATAACTGCTCCAGCGGCTCTGGGGTGTTAATAAAGGCCTTCTGAAGCGAATCAACGCGTTTGTGTAAGAAAAATATCCATATTTAAAACTTTATCAAGTAAACTTTCGGCCTCCGCCTTCCCTGTTCAGTTTCTGAAAGTGTGTAAAGTTCCCCTGCGGATGGAAAGACTAACGCTCAGCTCCGCTCGTCATGACGTCACACACACATCTGGAGTTTCACTTTCAACATTCAACACTTTTACACAGAAGGCGGAGGCCGAAAGTTTACTTGATAAAGTTTTAAATATGGATATTTTTCTTCCACAAACGCATCGATTCGCTTCAGAAGGCCTTTATTAACACCCCAGAGCCGCTGGAGCAGTTATATGACACACAGATGCACTTTTTATGGACTTCAAAAACAGAGCAACTATTCATCTAATTCTAATGCTTGGATTAGCCTGGACTTTTGTAATATAACTCAGATTTTATTCGTCTGAGAGAAGAATGTCACACACACCTCAGATGAGCTGAGGGAGAGGAAATCATGGGCTAATGTTCATTTTTGGGTGAACTATCGCTTTAATAATAATGGCGTGCGGTGGCTGGGATATAAACATAACAACATACGGCATCATTTTAGGAATGACTGATCACGAGAGGAAAAAAATTGTTTTAGTCGCATAACATTAGTTCATGGAAACACGTCATTTCGCAATATTTTTTTATCGAGTTTTGCGCAAATCTGTAATGTAAACGCGGCTAGTGAAGCTTTGGGCGATGTTCTGCTGGGAAACCTTGGGTCCTCCATCATGTGATGTGACTTTGACCCGTCTCACATACCTCAGCATTGCTGAGCCCATGTCCAGCCGCTCATGGAGACGGTTTTCCCAGTGGCTGAGGCTCTTTCAGCAGATAATGCGCCGCCACAAAGCACAAACGCTTCAGGAATGAGGAGCACAACAACCAGTTTGAGCCCAAATTCCCCAGATCTCAATCCAATCGAGCATCTGTGGGATGAGCTGAACAAACAAGTCCCATCCACCTCGCAACTTACAGGACTTAAAGGATCTGCTGCTAACATCTTGGTGCCAGATACCACAGCACACCTTCTAGAGGAGTCCATGCCTCGACGGATCACAATTTTAGTAAGGTGGTCATAATGTTATGCCTGATTGGTGTAGGAAATTGTAATTTAGTGTCAGCAGAAACATACAAATAAATATGTAGCCTATATTTGTTGACGCACTCCAGATTATTGTTGTTTTCAGGTTGCAGGACCGGATATGCTCACATTTTTAGAGCGTTTGAAGTAAAGTGTGAGTTTTAAGCTGAGATGTTATCTAGTGGGAGTTACTCGCCCATATCAACAGCGCAGTTAGAAAGCCTTACAAGTGATTATCTGTGCAGATCTACATGCTATTTTTACCTGGCGGCGTGGTGAAGCAGCCAATCAGCAGCGGCGCGGCCGCAGGTGTGCTCGGGAGCCCAGGCGTATCAGCAGCTGTTCCTCCGCCAGAGGATATTCATTCATGGCCCCTGAGCTGCATCCGTTCTTAAGATACAGGAGATATTAAATGACTGATATAAGATATTAAAGATTGCACCAAATATCTGGGGTCAGAAATCAACTGGTTTCCCCTTTGAATTAAATGTATTTTCCTGACTGTTCAGTTATTGTGCTTCTCCAGTAAGTGTGTTTTGATTTAAGAATGTTTAGATTTTTGTGCTGGAAACAAGAGGAAGAACTTCATTTCCGCAGTGATTAGATTATGAGTCTGAGGTCTAAGTCTGAGGACTGAAGAAGGTGGAGCCGGAGGGACAAGTGAGATTGGTGGAGCCGTGAGGAGAACCGGACCCAGGTGGAGCTGAGGGGGCGAGGAGCCAAGGTGGAGCTGAGGGGGCGAGGAGCAAAGGTGGAGCTGAGGGGGCGAGGAGCAAAGTTGGAGCTGAGGGGGCGAGGAGCAAAGTTGGAGCTGAGGGGGCGAGGAGCAAAGGTGGAGCTGAGGGGGCGAGGAGCCAAGGTGGAGCTGAGGGGGCGAGGAGCAAAGGTGGAGCTGAGGGGGCGAAGAGCAAAGGTGGAGCTGAGGGGGCGAGGAGCAAAGGTGGAGCTGAGGGGGCGAGGAGCCAAGGTGGAGCTGAGGGGGCGAGGAGCAAAGGTGGAGCTGAGGGGGCGAGGAGCAAAGTTGGAGCTGAGGGGGCGAGGAGCAAAGGTGGAGCTGAGGGGGCGAGGAGCCAAGGTGGAGCTGAGGGGGCGAGGAGCAAAGGTGGAGCTGAGGGGGCGAGGAGCAAAGGTGGAGCTGAGGGGGCGAGGAGCAAAGGTGGAGCTGAGGGGGCGAGGAGCAAAGGTGGAGCTGAGGGGGCGAGGAGCAAAGGTGGAGCTGAGGGGGCGAGGAGCAAAGGTGGAGCTGAGGGGGCGAGGAGCAAAGGTGGAGCTGAGGGGGCGAGGAGCAAAGTTGGAGCTGAGGGGGCGAGGAGCAAAGTTGGAGCTGAGGGGGCGAGGAGCAAAGGTGGAGCTGAGGGGGCGAGGAGCCAAGGTGGAGCTGAGGGGGCGAGGAGCAAAGGTGGAGCTGAGGGGGCGAGGAGCAAAGGTGGAGCTGAGGGGGCGAGGAGCAAAGGTGGAGCTGAGGGGGCGAGGAGCAAAGGTGGAGCTGAGGGGGCGAGGAGCAAAGGTGGAGCTGAGGGGGCGAGGAGCCAAGGTGGAGCTGAGGGGGCGAGGAGCAAAGGTGGAGCTGAGGGGGCGAAGAGCAAAGGTGGAGCTGAGGGGGCGAGGAGCAAAGGTGGAGCTGGGATGTGGGCGGGACCAGTGGAGATGAAGCTTTGGGCTGTGGGCGGGACCAGTGGAGATGAAGCTTTGGGCTGTGGGCCGGACCAGTGGAGATGAAGGCTGTGGGCTGTGGGCGGGACCAGTGGAGATGAAGCTTTGGGCTGTGGGCGGGACCAGTGGAGATGAAACTTTGGGCTGTGGGCGGGACCAGTGGAGATGAAGGCTGTGGGCGGGACCAGTGGAGATGAAGCTTTGGGCTGTGGGCGGGACCAGTGGAGATGAAGCTTTGGGCTGTGGGCGGGACCAGTGGAGATGAAGGCTTTGGGCTGTGGGCGGGACCAGTGGAGATGAAGCTTTGGGCTGTGGGTGGGACCAGTGGAGATGAAGCTTTGGGCTGTGGGCGGGACCAGTGGAGATGAAGCTTTGGGCTGTGGGCGGGACCAGTGGAGATGAAGCTTTGGGCTGTGGGCGGGACCAGTGGAGATGAAGCTTTGGGTTGTGGGCGGGACCAGTGGAGATGAAGCTTTGGGCTGTGGGCGGGACCAGTGGAGATGAAGCTTTGGGCTGTGGGCGGGACCAGTGGAGATGAAGCTTTGGGCTGTGGGCGGGACCAGTGGAGATGAAGCTTTGGGCTGTGGGCGGGACCAGTGGAGATGAAGGCTGTGGGCGGGACCAGTGGAGATGAAGCTTTGGACTGTGGGCGGGGCCAGTGGAGATGAAGCTTTGGGCTGTGGGCGGGACCAGTGGAGATGAAGCTTTGGGCTGTGGGCGGGACCAGTGGAGATGAAGGTTCCGATGTTGGCAACATTCTATTCCGGGATGGATGTGGCTTCCAGCTCTGGCTCCGTCGTGGGCAAAGGCATTGGCGAGTGTCAGCTTGGGCTCAGGTCTGCGGTGGGCTCAGGTGGGCTCAGGTCTGTGGTGGGCTCAGGTCTGCGGTGGGCTCAGGTCTGTGGTGGGCTCAGGTCTGTGGTGGGCTCAGGTCTGCGGTGGGCTCAGGTCTGTGGTGGGCTCAGGTCTGCGGTGGGCTCAGGTCTGCGGTGGGCTCAGGTCTGTGGTGGGCTCAGGTCTGCGGTGGGCTCAGGTCTGCGGTGGGCTCAGGTCTGTGGTGGGCTCAGGTCTGCGGTGGGCTCAGGTCTGTGGTGGGCTCAGGTCTGTGGTGGGCTCAGGTCTGCGGTGGGCTCAGGTCAGGTCTGTGGTGGGCTCAGGTGGGCTCAGGTCTGCGGTGGGCTCAGGTCTGTGGTGGGCTCAGGTCTGCGGTGGGCTCTGGTCTGCGGTGGGCTCAGGTCTGTGGTGGACTCAGGTCTGTGGTGGGCTCAGGTCTGCGGTGGGCTCTGGTCTGTGGTGGGCTCAGGTCTGTGGTGGGCTCAGGTCTGTGGTGGGCTCAGGTCTGCGGTGGGCTCAGGTCTGCGGTGGGCTCAGGTCTGTGGTGGGCTCAGGTCTGTGGTGGGCTCAGGTCTGTGGTGGGCTCAGGTCTGTGGTGGGCTCAGGTCTGTGGTGGGCTCAGGTCTGCGGTGGGCTCTGGTCTGTGGTGGGCTCAGGTCTGTGGTGGGCTCAGGTCTGTGGTGGGCTCAGGTCTGCGGTGGGCTCAGGTCTGTGGTGGGCTCAGGTCTGTGGTGGGCTCAGGTCCGCGGTGGGCTCAGGTCTGTGGTGGGCTCAGGTCTGCGGTGGGCTCAGGTCTGTGGTGGGCTCAGGTCTGTGGTGGGCTCAGGTGGGCTCAGGTCTGTGGTGGGCTCAGGTCTGCGGTGGGCTCAGGTCTGCGGTGGGCTCAGGTCTGTGGTGGGCTCAGGTCTGCGGTGGGCTCAGGTGGGCTCAGGTCTGCGGTGGGCTCAGGTCTGTGGTGGGCTCAGGTCTGCGGTGGGCTCAGGTGGGCTCAGGTCTGTGGTGGGCTCAGGTGGGCTCAGGTCTGTGGTGGGCTCAGGTCTGTGGTGGGCTCAGGTGGGCTCAGGTCTGTGGTGGGCTCAGGTCTGTGGTGGGCTCAGGTCTGTGGTGGGCTCAGGTCTGTGGTGGGCTCAGGTCTATGGTGGGCTCAGGTCTGTGGTGGGCTCAGGTCTATGGTGGGCTCAGGTCTGTGGTGGGCTCAGGTCTGCGGTGGGCTCAGGTCTGTGGTGGGCTCAGGTCTGCGGTGGGCTCAGGTCTGTGGTGGGCTCAGGTCTGCGGTGGGCTCAGGTCTGTGGTGGGCTCAGGTCTGTGGTGGGCTCAGGTCTGTGGTGGGCTCAGGTCTGTGGTGGGCTCAGGTCTGTGGTGGGCTCAGGTCTGCGGTGGGCTCAGGTCTGTGGTGGGCTCAGGTCTGTGGTGGGCTCAGGTGGGCTCAGGTCTGTGGTGGGCTCAGGTCTGTGGTGGGCTCAGGTCTGCGGTGGGCTCAGGTCTGTGGTGGGCTCAGGTCTGCGGTGGGCTCAGGTCTGCGGTGGGCTCAGGTCTGTGGTGGGCTCAGGTGGGCTCAGGTCTGTGGTGGGCTCAGGTCTGTGGTGGGCTCAGGTCTGCGGTGGGCTCAGGTCTGCGGTGGGCTCAGGTCTGTGGTGGGCTCAGGTGGGCTCAGGTCTGTGGTGGGCTCAGGTCTGTGGTGGGCTCAGGTCTGCGGTGGGCTCAGGTCTGTGGTGGGCTCAGGTCTGCGGTGGGCTCAGGTCTGTGGTGGGCTCAGGTCTGCGGTGGGCTCAGGTCTGTGGTGGGCTCAGGCTGCTCTCCTGCCATGGGTCAGTGCTCGGATGATCACCTCCAGGTTCTGTAAAGAGACCCGATAGTCTCATCATCAGAGTTGGATCCATTCCAGTCACGTTCCAGTCCAGTGAGGATGAAGATTCAAATAGAAGTGTTTTCATTTAAACAAAGTCAACTCAGATAATCCACAGATGCGAGACAATGCACAAACACACCAACAATACCAGGACACAAACTGAATGCAAGGAGGAACTTAAATACACAGAGAAGATGAGCTGAATGCAGACGGGTGTGATCGTTAATGGCCATGGCAGGAAACGGAGAACAAAGGAGAGGTGAGATGATGATACACACTCCATCAACACAATGCCAGACAAATGAAATGGTTTAAAATAGAACGTTTTTGTGTTGTTGTAATTATTAACTTTGCATCAACTCTACCCTAGTTTGTGCAAACCTGACCATCTAAACCTGAGTGTGTGTGTCTGATAATGCTGTGTGTGTGTGTGTGTGTGTGTGTGTGTGTGTGTGTGTGTCTGATAATGCTGTGTGTGTGTGTGTGTGTGTGTGTGTGTGTGTGTCTGATAATGCTGTGTGTGTGTGTGTGTCTGATAATGCTGAGTGTGTGTGTTTGTGCTGGACAGGTGCAGCGAGAGTGTGTTTGAGCAGTGTGGGAGTGTCGCGCTTCAGTCAGTCGCGTCTTTGAAGTCCTAATCAACCTCACACACACTTTCTACACCTGAACAGGGCAAAGTGCAGCGGCGGCACAGGGACAGAACAGCCTGTCCTCTTTCCCAACATTGTGTTGAGAACACAGCTCTTCCACACACACATACAGTGAATAAACACTTAAAGGGATAGTTCACCCAAAAATGAACATTAGCCCATGATTTCCTCTCCCTCAGCTCATCTGAGGTGTGTGTGACATTCTTCTTTCAGACGAATAAAATCTGAGTTATATTACAAAAGTTCAGGCTAATCCAAGCATTAGAATTGGATTCATAGTTGCTCTGTTTTTGAAGTCCATAAAAAGTGCATCTGTGCGTCATATAACTGCTCCAGCGGCTCTGGGGTGTTAATAAAGGCCTTCTGAAGCGAATCGATGCGTTTGTGGAAGAAAAATATCCATATTTCAAACTTTATCAAGTAAACTTTCGGCCGACCGCCGATTCATAACGTTCTGAACCGCTGAATCAACTCGCTGATTCATAACGCTCTGAACCGCTGAATCGACTCACTGATTCATAACGCTCTGAACTGCTGAATCAACTCACTAATTCATAACGCTCTGAACCACTGAATCGACTCACTAATTCATAACGCTCTGAACCGCTGAATCGACTCACTGATTCATAACGCTCTGAACCGCTGAATCGACTCACTGATTCATAACGCTCTGAACTGCTGAATCAACTCACTAATTCATAACGCTCTGAACCACTGAATCGACTCACTAATTCATAACGCTCTGAACCGCTCAATCGACTCACTGATTCATAACGCTCTGAACCGTTGAATCGACTCACTGATTCATAACGCTCTGAACCGCTGAATCGACTCACTGATTCATAACACTCTGAACCGCTGAATCGACTCACTGATTCATAACACTCTGAACCGCTCAATCGACCGCTGAATCGACTCACTGATTCATAACGTTCTGAACCGCTCAATCGACTCACTGATTCATAACGTTCTGAACCGCTGAATCGACTCACTGATTCATAACGCTCTGAACCGCTGAATCGACTCACTGATTCATAACGCTCTGAACCGCTGAATCGACTCACTGATTCATAACGCTCTGAAGCTTCATGAGGCCTTGTTTTGAAATCGTCATCACTATATAAGTCGTTATTTAGGGGTTTTTTGCGCACAGAAACTATTCTCGTCTTCATAAAGTTATTGTAGAGCCGCTGTAGTGAGATGGACTTTGTAACTTTAGTCTTTAGTGTCTTTTAAGGGTCTTGAGAGTGTAAAGTTGAGCCAATGGAGGCCTTTCAGAGCATCAGATTTACACTAAAATATCTTCATTTGTGTCTGAAGATGAACGGAGGTCTGACGGGTGTCCAACCACATGAGGCTCAGTCATTCATGACAGAATTTACAGTTTTGGGTGAACTAACCCTTTAAGTCAAGCATCACTACTGATGTCAACGCTAAATCTAATATGATCAAACCATAGACTGGATGAAACTATGGGATGTCACCCGTGGGTTTCTGAAAAGAGTTTTTGAAGCCCGAAGTGGGCGGTCGCCATCTTTGCCGCGAGTCACTTCTGGATAACGTGGGCGGAGCTGAGGTGACATGACAGCAGACAAACCTGTCACTCAAGTGGCCACGCCCTTAATTATGCAAACTCACCGCCTCACAATCATCATGAAGGGCAAAACTAGCACTTGGAGCACTTTTGATAGAGACTGACCACTGCAGAGCTGCAGTTCTGGAGATGCTCTGACCCGTCACAATCTGGCCCAAACTCACTCAAATCCTCACGCTTGCTCATCAGCGAGTGTTTTTTCTCAGGATAGTGTGTGTTCTGTGTAAACTGCTGTCACCGCAGGCGAGTTCGTCCCACCTGTCGCTGTTTCTCACAGTCTCTCTTTGTCTCACACACACTCAAGGTCTATTCAAACTGATGCCAAGACGGTTCTTCTTCATGACAGACGGGGCCCGGATGGAGATCCGAGGACGAGGGCACCTGAGGTTCTGGAGAAGAGTCAGATGTGTGTAATCCGCAGTTTTATTGTGTCGTCGTCTGTCAGCGCCTCGTCGAGAAATGTGCCGTCAGCTCCATCGGGCCGTCAATCAAACACTAGCTGCTGATTGCCCTTTGACTCGCTTCCAACGAGAAACAGAGCAACTGCCAATAAAGCTCGTCTTTAATTATAAACGTAAAGTTGACTAAATGATGCCCATGTGCTTCTGTTGAGCCGCCCAAGGCCTTTAGTCTCCAGAAGCAGTCAAATAAAGACAAGATCAAAACCTGAGTCTTCATCAGTGCTACTGAGATTTATTATTTCATGATGGTAGACGAAATTATGTTTAATGATCCTCTGTAATTGAGAAGCAGAGCTAAAATATTAATATTGCTCAGTGAGCTCATGAACACCTTAAAGGGACAGTGCATGAAAAACTGTCGGCCGTCAAACCTGTCAGAGTTAGGCTTCAAAACAACTTTCATAACATGGGAAACATTTAAAACACACACTGAGTAAATATGAATAATATTCTATAGAAATCACTCAGATGAACTCGATTCCCATTGTTGACTGGGTGTGGTAAGAAAACGCTTCCTCTCGTTAAACTTTATTGGCTCGACTAATGTAAAGAAAGCCAAATGACTAAATGCACAGGAATGCATCACAATACACAACAAACACACGCTGAGAGCCCTATGTAGTGCACATGAGCTCCTGAAGCTGTTTATTTAGGGACAGATCGTCCTCATAAACATTCACATGTTCATAATGTACAGTGAAGCAATAATGAGGCTGGAACCAGAGACCAGCCATCAGGGGTTCAAACCCAAATCAACCCTTCATCCCACAGATTTAATGCTTTTTGTGAGTTTGTGTCGCTTCTGAAACGAGTCATCTCACACGGCAGAGGTTTGTAACTCATTAGCATAACGCCCGTCTCTGGTCGTGATTGGCTGAGCAGCGTCTCTTAGCCCCGCCCTCACTCATTGTAGTTAACCGCTGAATCGACTCACTGATTCAGAATGCTCTGAACCGCTGAATCGACTCACTGATTCATAATGCTCTGAACCGCTGAATCGACTCACTGATTCATAACGCACTGAACCGCTGAATCGACTCACTGATTCATAACGCTCCGAACGCTGAATCGACTCACTGATTCATAACGCTCCGAACCGCTGAATCGACTCGCTGATTCATAACGCTCCGAACCCCTGAATCGACTCACTGATTCATAATGCTCTGAACCGCTGAATCAACTCACTGATTCATAAAGCTCTGAACCGCTGAATCAAGTCACTGATTCATAATGCTCTGAACCGCTGAATCGACTCACTGATTCATAACGCTCTGAACCGCTGAATCAAGTCACTGATTCATAATGCTCTGAACCGCTGAATCGACTCACTGATTCATAACGCTCTGAACCGCTGAATCGACTCACTGATTCATAACGCTCCGAACGCTGAATCGACTCACTGATTCATAACGCTCCGAACCGCTGAATCGACTCGCTGATTCATAACGCTCCGAACCCCTGAATCGACTCACTGATTCATAATGCTCTGAACCGCTGAATCAACTCACTGATTCATAAAGCTCTGAACCGCTGAATCAAGTCACTGATTCATAATGGTCTGAACCGCTGAATCGACTCACTGATTCATAACGCTCTGAACCGCTGAATCAAGTCACTGATTCATAATGCTCTGAACCGCTGAATCGACTCACTGATTCATAACGCTCTGAACCGCTGAATCGACTCAATGATTCATAACGCTTCGAAGCTTCATGATGCCGTGTTTTGAAATCGTCATCACTATATAAGTCGTTATTTAGGGTTTTTTTGCGCACAGAAACTATTCTCGTCTTCATAAAGTTATTGTAGAGCCGCTGTAGTGAGATGGACTTTGTAACTTTAGTCTTTAGTGTCTTTTAAGGGTCTTGAGAGTGTAAAGTGCATTGAGCCAATGGAGGCCTTTCAGAGCATCAGATTTACACTAAAATATCTTCATTTGTGCAAAACAAATAAATATGCAAACAAGGCACTAATTAACTATGCATTAATTTGCATGCATTTCCATAACAGAAATATGAACGTTGGAGTAAGTCAGATTCAACATTCATGTTGACGACTTTGAGTTAAATGGGGGATTTTTGGATATAAATCAGAAAATACTGTCAACAAACCTGTTTTTGGGAGTAAAATGTTGTATAAAAGTGTGTAATCCTGAGAATTCTGACTCAAACTCGCCGTCTTTAAAGGGCTGATGAATTGAGAAATCAACTTTCCCTTGAGCCTTTGATAAATAAAGTTAATGGTGATATAAGAATATCCTGTAAGCCTCAGAGCTGAAGACGTCCTTGTTAGTCAAAGAAAAGCTTTTATTGACACCAGACCCAGAAAACGAGAGATCTCAGAATGTTGACCAATGACGTCACAGAATGCAGAAGCTCCGCCTCAAGCCCCGCCCACCGACTAGTGGAGGTAAACGGGTCGAGCGATAAACATGCGGTTCCAGCTCACTGCGTTTGTTCCTTCATTTAACCGCGGATTCGTTTGTAAACAAGACACAGGTGGAGACTGGATCTGCAGACAGAGTGAGATTAAAACACAACGCTGTGCTTCTGGATCCCACAGGAACGCTACAACACACTGATGTGAGTAAAACATGTGTTTATGTGTGTTAGTGTTGCATTATTACAGATGGTTTGATATCTATTGATTACACACCTCAGCACGCGCTCACAGGCTGGAGAAGCTGCTATTGGTTCATTCGGGATCCGACTCGTTACACCAAACGTCCCGGGGCTGTGTGTTTTTCAGACGGGCCATCTTAAATAGTGAAATAACATTCCTTTCTTGCGTGTGTGTGCATGTGTGTGTGTGTGTGTGTGTGTGTGTACGGGTCGCGGTTATTCACCGATCGGGCGGGCCAAGTAATACAAATATATCATTCCAATCAATGTCGGGTGATGAGAGACGAATCATTGTGTTTGTTTAATGAGTCCTGTGAGCGTTTCAGACGATTCCCACATGTGCTGAGAGGAGCTGACGCTCATTAAATATGCAAATCTTATCCAATCCTAGCCGTGGGCGTTTACTTCCAAGTCTTCAGTGTGACACGCCCATCAAAACCCAGCGCTTCTTCAGAGAGCCTCAAAACCAGGGCAGAAAACTAGAAAACAGCCTATTATTATTCATGATGATGTTTCTGAATATGAAAACCACACAAACGTCATAAGCTGACCTCAGACAACAGGATAAACAAATAATAAAAGCCAGCTCATGACACGTTTAAAGATTGAAATTGAAATCTGCAGACGCTAATAGATCAAGTGCACTGAAATAAACACTTCTTTTCTGGCCACTAGTCTGAAAGAAGAATTGAGCAGTGCGTGGAAAACTGGAGCGTCTCACCTTAAACACTAATAAAGTGAAATAATAGCAAGTTATATTACCAAATAATAATAATATTAGCCACTTACAGCCTCTATTTCCTTTTGACTTTTACTCGAGGGAAAATGTGTCCTTCGTGAGAGACAACCCGAGCGATTTGGCAAGACAAATATAAACAGTTTATCTAGGATTTGTGCTGACTTATTTACTTTGCTATGATCGTGTTGCTCTTCTGCAGGAATTATAATTATGAACCCAAAGACACGTCTGAGAGACGCATGTGCAAACCTGCACAAGTGCAACGGGAAATCTATAAAAGTTTTTACAATCGTTTATCAATCATCCGAGCTGAGAGCATAAACGCTGAAAACATTTCGGAGCGCTTCTGGCTGGAGCAGTCAAATAATCCGCTTTAGTGTGCTGGGAAATACAGCAGCGAATGAACACAGACGTATAACAAACACGGGTATACTCCTCACACAGAGCTTTATTAGAGGATCAGAAGGAAATCCACAAGAGGAACGAAGGTTAAAACTGGCACTCTTTAGGACCATGTGCCGGACGCGCCGACCATTTTTCCCATCGTTAAACTGGATTCGGACACACCCTAATGGTGCGTTCTTTTTGTTAAATGCAAGTTTATGTTTGATCAATAATACAAAAGTATAAGTAAAAGGTATAATAAGCTAAACATGAAATAAAGCAAACAAGTCAGTCAAACATTCAAAGTCAGCGCTAGTCGGCTACAACGCTAACGTAAAGTTAAAGAGCCTAAAAATAAACAAGTAATGAAACTTCACTTTGCCCTCAGACTAAACGATTCGCCAGCGAACAAATTATACATCCATGAGAGCAAAGATCGGCCGTTACAAGACGAATTATAGCTCGAGACACCACAGAGACATCAGAGCCAGCGGCAGAAGGACTGGCTGAGGAAAGGCTGATCTCACCGGGTTAATGAGCGCCGCTGATCCACTGGAGCTCACACACACACACACACAGGTTTGTGTGGAGTTGAACATGTGATCTGGTATGTGTGTGGAGTTGAACATGTGATCTGGTGTGTGTGGAGTTGAACATGTGATCTGGTGTGTGTGGAGTTGAACATGTGATCTGGTGTGTGTGGAGCTGATCATGTGATCTGGTTTGTGTGGAGTTGAACATGTGATCTGGTATGTGTGGAGTTGAACATGTGATCTGGTGTGTGTGGAGTTGATCATGTGATCTGGTGTGTGTGGAGTTGAACATGTGATCTGGTGTGTGTGTGGAGTTGAACATGTGATCTGGTATGTGTGTGGAGTTGAACATGTGATCTGGTATGTGTGGAGTTGAACATGTGATCTGGTGTGTGTGGAGTTGATCATGTGATCTGGTGTGTGTGGAGTTGAACATGTGATCTGGTGTGTGTGGAGCTGAACATGTGATCTGGTGTGTGTGGAGTTGAACATGTGATCTGGTATGTGTGTGGAGTTGAACATGTGATCTGGTGTGTGTGGAGTTGAACATGTGATCTGGTGTGTGTGGAGTTGAACATGTGATCTGGTGTGTGTGGAGCTGATCATGTGATCTGGTTTGTGTGGAGTTGAACATGTGATCTGGTATGTGTGGAGTTGAACATGTGATCTGGTGTGTGTGGAGTTGATCATGTGATCTGGTGTGTGTGGAGTTGAACATGTGATCTGGTGTGTGTGTGGAGTTGAACATGTGATCTGGTATGTGTGTGGAGTTGAACATGTGATCTGGTATGTGTGGAGTTGAACATGTGATCTGGTGTGTGGGGGGTTGATCATGTGATCTGGTGTGTGTGGAGTTGAACATGTGATCTGGTGTGTGTGGAGCTGAACATGTGATCTGGTGTGTGTGGAGTTGATCATGTGATCTGGTGTGTGTGGAGTTGAACATGTGATCTGGTATGTGTGGAGTTGAACATGTGATCTGGTGTGTGTGGAGTTGAACATGTGATCTGGTGTGTGTGTGGAGTTGAACATGTGATCTGGTATGTGTGTGGAGTTGAACATGTGATCTGGTATGTGTGGAGTTGAACATGTGATCTGGTATGTGTGTGGAGTTGAACATGTGATCTGGTATGTGTGGAGTTGAACATGTGATCTGGTGTGTGTGGAGTTGAACATGTGATCTGGTGTGTGTGGAGTTGAACATGTGATCTGGTGTGTGTGGAGTTGAACATGTGATCTGGTGTGTGTGTGGAGTTGAACATGTGATCTGGTGTGTGTGTGGAGTTGAACATGTGATCTGGTGTGTGTGGAGCTGAACATGTGATCTGGTGTGTGTGGAGTTGATCATGTGATCTGGTGTGTGTGGAGTTGAACATGTGATCTGGTGTGTGTGGAGTTGAACATGTGATCTGGTGTGTGTGGAGCTGAACATGTGATCTGGTGTGTGTGGAGTTGGACATGTGATCTGGTATGTGTGGAGTTGAACATGTGATCTGGTGTGTGTGGAGTTGATCATGTGATCTGGTATGTGTGGAGTTGAACATGTGATCTGGTGTGTGTGGAGTTGATCATGTGATCTGGTATGTGTGGAGTTGAACATGTGATCTGGTGTGTGTGGAGTTGAACATGTGATCTGGTGTGTGTGTGGAGTTGAACATGTGATCTGGTGTGTTCGAGCTGAACATGTGATCTGGTGTGTGTGTGGAGTTGAACATGTGATCTGGTGTGTGTGGAGCTGAACATGTGATCTGGTGTGTGGAGTTGAACATGTGATCTGGTGTGTGTGGAGTTGAACATGTGATCTGGTGTGTGTGGAGTTGATCATGTGATCTGGTATGTGTGGAGTTGAACATGTGATCTGGTGTGTGTGGAGTTGGACATGTGATCTGGTATGTGTGGAGTTGAACATGTGATCTGGTGTGTGTGGAGTTGATCATGTGATCTGGTATGTGTGGAGTTGAACATGTGATCTGGTGTGTGTGGAGTTGAACATGTGATCTGGTGTGTGTGGAGTTGATCATGTGATCTGGTGTGTGTGTGGAGTTGAACATGTGATCTGGTGTGTTCGAGCTGAACATGTGATCTGGTGTGTGTGTGGAGTTGAACATGTGATCTGGTGTGTGTGGAGCTGAACATGTGATCTGGTGTGTGGAGTTGAACATGTGATCTGGTGTGTGTGGAGTTGAACATGTGATCTGGTGTGTGTGGAGTTGATCATGTGATCTGGTATGTGTGGAGTTGAACATGTGATCTGGTGTGTGTGGAGTTGGACATGTGATCTGGTATGTGTGGAGTTGAACATGTGATCTGGTGTGTGTGGAGTTGATCATGTGATCTGGTATGTGTGGAGTTGAACATGTGATCTGGTGTGTGTGGAGTTGATCATGTGATCTGGTATGTGTGGAGTTGAACATGTGATCTGGTGTGTGTGGAGTTGAACATGTGATCTGGTGTGTGTGTGGAGTTGAACATGTGATCTGGTGTGTGTGGAGTTGAACATGTGATCTGGTGTGTGTGGAGCTGAACATGTGATCTGGTGTGTGTGGAGCTGAACATGTGATCTGGTGTGTGTGGAGCTGAACAAGTGATATTAGGCTTGTTCGACTTCACCCAGCGATGCGCAGACCGATCGGCGGCTGACTTGAAGCAGTGCATGCCGGTTAGAAATTTTGTCCGACTTGAGGCAGCGCCGACGCCACGTGACAGTGACGTATGTCAACAAAGTGCCGCGAGAGCGATTCGAGAGCAGCCGGCGAATACAGCCGGTGCAGTTTCTCCAAAGCAGCTGCTCGAGGCTGCACAGGCTCTGATGACGACACAGCCGTTCCACGATTGGCCAGATTCACCGCATGACAGCGATCACGTGTGTTTCGTGTTTATTCTAAAACCTTCAGCTCCACTAATGCTCACAAATCTGTTTTTTATAACAGTAAAACCTACTTTCATGTAGGCGCAGTGTAATATTGTCATGTTTATCAAAATAAAACTGATAAAAAACATAGACCCCACTTCATTGATAGTGTAGGCTTATATGTTGAACTTTATTCTTGTACAAACACACGCTGTATTAAGCAGTGCATAAAGTATAACATGACAATAATGTCTCTGAAACATCTGTGTATTGCCAAATATTGCATTTATTTCACTTCAGCTGATAAAGTATGCAAACACAGCGCGAGCGTCACTGCGGGAAGCAGAAAGTGTCCGACTTCACGTCTGTGTTTGCAGCTCCTCCCCGCCTGCACGCGGCTACTCTCGCCGATCAGTTGCATCCAGCCGCAGCCGATGTCGAACACACCTCTGGTGTGTGTGGAGTTGAACATGTGATCTGGTGTGTGTGTGGAGTTGAACATGTGATCTGGTGTGTGTGGAGCTGAACATGTGATCTGGTGTGTGTGGAGTTGATCATGTGATCTGGTGTGTGTGGAGTTGAACATGTGATCTGGTGTGTGTGGAGCTGAACATGTGATCTGGTGTGTGTGTGGAGTTGAACATGTGATCTGGTTTGTGTGGACTTGAACATGTGATCTGGTATGTGTGTGGAGCTGAACATGTGATCTGGTGTGTGTGGAGCTGATCATGTGATCTGGTTTGTGTGGAGTTGAACATGTGATCTGGTATGTGTGGAGTTGAACATGTGATCTGGTGTGTGTGGAGTTGATCATGTGATCTGGTATGTGTGGAGCTGAACATGTGATCTGGTGTGTGTGGAGTAGAACATGTGATCTGGTGTGTGTGGAGTAGAACATGTGATCTGGTGTGTGTGGAGTTGAACATGTGATCTGGTGTGTGTGGAGTTGAACATGTGATCTGGTGTGTGTGGAGTTGAACATGTGATCTGGTGTGTGTTGAGTTGATCATGTGATCTGGTGTGTGTGGAGCTGAACATGTGATCTGGTGTGTGTGTGGAGTTGAACATGTGATCTGGTGTGTGTGAAGCTGAACATGTGATCTGGTGTGTGTGGAGTTGAACATGTGATCTGGTGTGTGTGGAGTTGAACATGTGATCTGGTGTGTGTGGAGCTGATCATGTGATCTGGTGTGTGTGGAGTTGAACATGTGATCTGGTGTGTGTGTGGAGTTGAACATGTGATCTGGTGTGTGTGAAGCTGAACATGTGATCTGGTGTGTGTGTGGAGTTGAACATGTGATCTGGTGTGTGTGGAGTTGAACATGTGATCTGGTGTGTGTGGAGCTGATCATGTGATCTGGTGTGTGTGGAGTTGAACGTGATCTGGTGTGTGTGGAGTTGATCATGTGATCTGGTATGTGTGGAGTTGATCATGTGATCTGGTGTGTGTGGAGCTGAACATGTGATCTGGTGTGTGTGTGGAGTTGAACATGTGATCTGGTGTGTGTGTGGAGTTGAACATGTGATCTGGTGTGTGTGGAGTTGAACATGTGATCTGGTGTGTGTGGAGCTGAACATGTGATCTGGTGTGTGTGGAGTTGATCATGTGATCTGGTGTGTGTGGAGTTGAACATGTGATCTGGTATGTGTGGAGTTGAACATGTGATCTGGTGTGTGTGGAGTTGAACATGTGATCTGGTGTGTGTGTGGAGTTGAACATGTGATCTGGTATGTGTGTGGAGTTGAACATGTGATCTGGTATGTGTGGAGTTGAACATGTGATCTGGTATGTGTGGAGTTGAACATGTGATCTGGTGTGTGTGGAGTTGATCATGTGATCTGGTATGTGTGGAGTTGAACATGTGATCTGGTGTGTGTGGAGTTGAACATGTGATCTGGTGTGTGTGTGGAGTTGAACATGTGATCTGGTGTGTGTGTGGAGTTGAACATGTGATCTGGTGTGTGTGGAGCTGAACATGTGATCTGGTGTGTGTGGAGTTGATCATGTGATCTGGTGTGTGTGGAGTTGAACATGTGATCTGGTGTGTTCGAGCTGAACATGTGATCTGGTGTGTGTGTGGAGTTGAACATGTGATCTGGTGTGTTCGAGCTGAACATGTGATCTGGTGTGTGTGTGGAGCTGAACATGTGATCTGGTGTGTGTGGAGTTGATCATGTGATCTGGTGTGTGTGGAGTTGAACATGTGATCTGGTGTGTGTGTGGAGTTGAACATGTGATCTGGTGTGTGTGGAGCTGAACATGTGATCTGGTGTGTGGAGTTGAACATGTGATCTGGTGTGTGTGGAGTTGAACATGTGATCTGGTGTGTGTGGAGTTGATCATGTGATCTGGTATGTGTGGAGTTGAACATGTGATCTGGTGTGTGTGGAGTTGAACATGTGATCTGGTGTGTGTGGAGTTGATCATGTGATCTGGTATGTGTGGAGTTGATAATGTGATCTGGTATGTGTGGAGTTGAACATGTGATCTGGTGTGTGTGGAGTTGAACATGTGATCTGGTGTGTGTGTGGAGTTGAACATGTGATCTGGTGTGTGTGGAGTTGAACATGTGATCTGGTGTGTGTGGAGCTGAACATGTGATCTGGTGTGTGTGGAGTTGAACATGTGATCTGGTGTGTGTGTGGAGTTGAACATGTGATCTGGTGTGTGTGGAGCTGAACATGTGATCTGGTGTGTGTGGAGTTGATCATGTGATCTGGTGTGTGTGGAGTTGAACATGTGATCTGGTGTGTGTGGAGCTGAACATGTGATCTGGTGTGTGTGTGGAGTTGAACATGTGATCTGGTGTGTGTGGAGCTGAACATGTGATCTGGTTTGTGTGGAGTTGAACATGTGATCTGGTATGTGTGTGGAGCTGAACATGTGATCTGGTGTGTGTGGAGCTGATCATGTGATCTGGTTTGTGTGGAGTTGAACATGTGATCTGGTATGTGTGGAGTTGAACATGTGATCTGGTGTGTGTGGAGTTGATCATGTGATCTGGTATGTGTGGAGCTGAACATGTGATTTGGTGTGTGTGGAGTTGAACATGTGATCTGGTGTGTGTGGAGTTGATCATGTGATCTGGTGTGTGTGGAGCTGAACATGTGATCTGGTGTGTGTGGAGTAGAACATGTGATCTGGTGTGTGTGGAGTTGAACATGTGATCTGGTGTGTGTGGAGTTGAACATGTGATCTGGTGTGTGTGGAGTTGAACATGTGATCTGGTGTGTGTGGAGTTGATCATGTGATCTGGTGTGTGTGGAGCTGAACATGTGATCTGGTGTGTGTGGAGCTGAACAAGTGATATTAGGCTTGTTCGACTTCACCCAGCGATGCGCAGACCGATCGGCGGCTGACTTGAAGCAGTGCATGCCGGTTAGAAATTTTGTCCGACTTGAGGCAGCGCCGACGCCACGTGACAGTGACGTATGTCAACAAAGTGCCGCGAGAGCGATTCGAGAGCAGCCGGCGAATACAGCCGGTGCAGTTTCTCCAAAGCAGCTGCTCGAGGCTGCACAGGCTCTGATGACGACACAGCCGTTCCACGATTGGCCAGATTCACCGCATGACAGCGATCACGTGTGTTTCGTGTTTATTCTAAAACCTTCAGCTCCACTAATGCTCACAAATCTGTTTTTTATAACAGTAAAACCTACTTTCATGTAGGCGCAGTGTAATATTGTCATGTTTATCAAAATAAAACTGATAAAAAACATAGACCCCACTTCATTGATAGTGTAGGCTTATATGTTGAACTTTATTCTTGTACAAACACACGCTGTATTAAGCAGTGCATAAAGTATAACATGACAATAATGTCTCTGAAACATCTGTGTATTGCCAAATATTGCATTTATTTCACTTCAGCTGATAAAGTATGCAAACACAGCGCGAGCGTCACTGCGGGAAGCAGAAAGTGTCCGACTTCACGTCTGTGTTTGCAGCTCCTCCCCGCCTGCACGCGGCTACTCTCGCCGGTCAGTTGCATCCAGCCGCAGCCGATGTCGAACACACCTCTGGTGTGTGTGGAGTTGAACATGTGATCTGGTGTGTGTGTGGAGTTGAACATGTGATCTGGTGTGTGTGGAGCTGAACATGTGATCTGGTGTGTGTGGAGTTGATCATGTGATCTGGTGTGTGTGGAGTTGAACATGTGATCTGGTGTGTGTGGAGCTGAACATGTGATCTGGTGTGTGTGTGGAGTTGAACATGTGATCTGGTGTGTGTGGAGCTGAACATGTGATCTGGTTTGTGTGGACTTGAACATGTGATCTGGTATGTGTGTGGAGCTGAACATGTGATCTGGTGTGTGTGGAGCTGATCATGTGATCTGGTTTGTGTGGAGTTGAACATGTGATCTGGTATGTGTGGAGTTGAACATGTGATCTGGTGTGTGTGGAGTTGATCATGTGATCTGGTATGTGTGGAGCTGAACATGTGATCTGGTGTGTGTGGAGTAGAACATGTGATCTGGTGTGTGTGGAGTAGAACATGTGATCTGGTGTGTGTGGAGTTGAACATGTGATCTGGTGTGTGTGGAGTTGAACATGTGATCTGGTGTGTGTGGAGTTGAACATGTGATCTGGTGTGTGTTGAGTTGATCATGTGATCTGGTGTGTGTGGAGCTGAACATGTGATCTGGTGTGTGTGTGGAGTTGAACATGTGATCTGGTGTGTGTGAAGCTGAACATGTGATCTGGTGTGTGTGGAGTTGAACATGTGATCTGGTGTGTGTGGAGTTGAACATGTGATCTGGTGTGTGTGGAGCTGATCATGTGATCTGGTGTGTGTGAATTTGAACATGTGATCTGGTGTGTGTGTGGAGTTGAACATGTGATCTGGTGTGTGTGAAGCTGAACATGTGATCTGGTGTGTGTGTGGAGTTGAACATGTGATCTGGTGTGTGTGGAGTTGAACATGTGATCTGGTGTGTGTGGAGCTGATCATGTGATCTGGTGTGTGTGGAGTTGAACGTGATCTGGTGTGTGTGGAGTTGATCATGTGATCTGGTATGTGTGGAGTTGATCATGTGATCTGGTGTGTGTGGAGCTGAACATGTGATCTGGTGTGTGTGTGGAGTTGAACATGTGATCTGGTGTGTGTGTGGAGTTGAACATGTGATCTGGTGTGTGTGGAGTTGAACATGTGATCTGGTGTGTGTGGAGCTGAACATGTGATCTGGTGTGTGTGGAGTTGATCATGTGATCTGGTGTGTGTGGAGTTGAACATGTGATCTGGTATGTGTGGAGTTGAACATGTGATCTGGTGTGTGTGGAGTTGAACATGTGATCTGGTGTGTGTGTGGAGTTGAACATGTGATCTGGTATGTGTGTGGAGTTGAACATGTGATCTGGTATGTGTGGAGTTGAACATGTGATCTGGTATGTGTGGAGTTGAACATGTGATCTGGTGTGTGTGGAGTTGATCATGTGATCTGGTATGTGTGGAGTTGAACATGTGATCTGGTGTGTGTGGAGTTGAACATGTGATCTGGTGTGTGTGTGGAGTTGAACATGTGATCTGGTGTGTGTGTGGAGTTGAACATGTGATCTGGTGTGTGTGGAGCTGAACATGTGATCTGGTGTGTGTGGAGTTGATCATGTGATCTGGTGTGTGTGGAGTTGAACATGTGATCTGGTGTGTTCGAGCTGAACATGTGATCTGGTGTGTGTGTGTGGAGTTGAACATGTGATCTGGTGTGTTCGAGCTGAACATGTGATCTGGTGTGTGTGTGGAGCTGAACATGTGATCTGGTGTGTGTGGAGTTGATCATGTGATCTGGTGTGTGTGGAGTTGAACATGTGATCTGGTGTGTGTGTGGAGTTGAACATGTGATCTGGTGTGTGTGGAGCTGAACATGTGATCTGGTGTGTGGAGTTGAACATGTGATCTGGTGTGTGTGGAGTTGAACATGTGATCTGGTGTGTGTGGAGTTGATCATGTGATCTGGTATGTGTGGAGTTGAACATGTGATCTGGTGTGTGTGGAGTTGAACATGTGATCTGGTGTGTGTGGAGTTGATCATGTGATCTGGTATGTGTGGAGTTGATCATGTGATCTGGTATGTGTGGAGTTGAACATGTGATCTGGTGTGTGTGGAGTTGAACATGTGATCTGGTGTGTGTGTGGAGTTGAACATGTGATCTGGTGTGTGTGGAGTTGAACATGTGATCTGGTGTGTGTGGAGTTGAACATGTGATCTGGTGTGTGTGGAGTTGAACATGTGATCTGGTGTGTGTTGAGTTGATCATGTGATCTGGTGTGTGTGGAGCTGAACATGTGATCTGGTGTGTGTGTGGAGTTGAACATGTGATCTGGTGTGTGTGAAGCTGAACATGTGATCTGGTGTGTGTGGAGTTGAACATGTGATCTGGTGTGTGTGGAGTTGAACATGTGATCTGGTGTGTGTGGAGCTGATCATGTGATCTGGTGTGTGTGGAGTTGAACATGTGATCTGGTGTGTGTGTGGAGTTGAACATGTGATCTGGTGTGTGTGAAGCTGAACATGTGATCTGGTGTGTGTGTGGAGTTGAACATGTGATCTGGTGTGTGTGGAGTTGAACATGTGATCTGGTGTGTGTGGAGCTGATCATGTGATCTGGTGTGTGTGGAGTTGAACGTGATCTGGTGTGTGTGGAGTTGATCATGTGATCTGGTATGTGTGGAGTTGATCATGTGATCTGGTGTGTGTGGAGCTGAACATGTGATCTGGTGTGTGTGTGGAGTTGAACATGTGATCTGGTGTGTGTGTGGAGTTGAACATGTGATCTGGTGTGTGTGGAGTTGAACATGTGATCTGGTGTGTGTGGAGCTGAACATGTGATCTGGTGTGTGTGGAGTTGATCATGTGATCTGGTGTGTGTGGAGTTGAACATGTGATCTGGTATGTGTGGAGTTGAACATGTGATCTGGTGTGTGTGGAGTTGAACATGTGATCTGGTGTGTGTGTGGAGTTGAACATGTGATCTGGTATGTGTGTGGAGTTGAACATGTGATCTGGTATGTGTGGAGTTGAACATGTGATCTGGTATGTGTGGAGTTGAACATGTGATCTGGTGTGTGTGGAGTTGATCATGTGATCTGGTATGTGTGGAGTTGAACATGTGATCTGGTGTGTGTGGAGTTGAACATGTGATCTGGTGTGTGTGTGGAGTTGAACATGTGATCTGGTGTGTGTGTGGAGTTGAACATGTGATCTGGTGTGTGTGGAGCTGAACATGTGATCTGGTGTGTGTGGAGTTGATCATGTGATCTGGTGTGTGTGGAGTTGAACATGTGATCTGGTGTGTTCGAGCTGAACATGTGATCTGGTGTGTGTGTGGAGTTGAACATGTGATCTGGTGTGTTCGAGCTGAACATGTGATCTGGTGTGTGTGTGGAGCTGAACATGTGATCTGGTGTGTGTGGAGTTGATCATGTGATCTGGTGTGTGTGGAGTTGAACATGTGATCTGGTGTGTGTGGAGTTGAACATGTGATCTGGTGTGTGTGGAGTTGATCATGTGATCTGGTATGTGTGGAGTTGATCATGTGATCTGGTATGTGTGGAGTTGAACATGTGATCTGGTGTGTGTGGAGTTGAACATGTGATCTGGTGTGTGTGTGGAGTTGAACATGTGATCTGGTGTGTGTGGAGTTGAACATGTGATCTGGTGTGTGTGGAACTGAACATGTGATCTGGTGTGTGTGGAGTTGAACATGTGATCTGGTGTGTGTGTGGAGTTGAACATGTGATCTGGTGTGTGTGGAGCTGAACATGTGATCTGGTGTGTGTGGAGTTGATCATGTGATCTGGTGTGTGTGGAGTTGAACATGTGATCTGGTGTGTGTGGAGCTGAACATGTGATCTGGTGTGTGTGTGGAGTTGAACATGTGATCTGGTGTGTGTGGAGCTGAACATGTGATCTGGTTTGTGTGGAGTTGAACATGTGATCTGGTATGTGTGTGGAGCTGAACATGTGATCTGGTGTGTGTGGAGCTGATCATGTGATCTGGTTTGTGTGGAGTTGAACATGTGATCTGGTATGTGTGGAGTTGAACATGTGATCAGGTGTGTGTGGAGTTGATCATGTGATCTGGTATGTGTGGAGCTGAACATGTGATTTGGTGTGTGTGGAGTTGAACATGTGATCTGGTGTGTGTGGAGTTGATCATGTGATCTGGTGTGTGTGGAGCTGAACATGTGATCTGGTGTGTGTGGAGTAGAACATGTGATCTGGTGTGTGTGGAGTTGAACATGTGATCTGGTGTGTGTGGAGTTGAACATGTGATCTGGTGTGTGTGGAGTTGAACATGTGATCTGGTTTGTGTGGAGTTGAACATGTGATCTGGTATGTGTGTGGAGCTGAACAAGTGATCTGGTGTGTGTGGAGTTGAACATGTGATCTGGTGTGTGTGTGGAGTTGAACATGTGATCTGGTGTGTGTGGAGCTGAACATGTGATCTGGTGTGTGTGGAGTTGATCATGTGATCTGGTGTGTGTGGAGTTGAACAAGTGATCTGGTGTGTGTGGAGTTGAACATGTGATCTGGTGTGTGTGTGGAGCTGAACATGTGATCTGGTGTGTGTGGAGCTGATCATGTGATCTGGTGTGTGTGTGGAGTTGAACATGTGATCTGGTGTGTGTGGAGCTGAACATGTGATCTGGTTTGTGTGGAGTTGAACATGTGATCTGGTATGTGTGTGGAGCTGAACATGTGATCTGGTGTGTGTGGAGCTGATCATGTGATCTGGTTTGTGTGGAGTTGAACATGTGATCTGGTATGTGTGGAGTTGAACATGTGATCTGGTGTGTGTGGAGTTGATCATGTGATCTGGTATGTGTGGAGCTGAACATGTGATTTGGTGTGTGTGGAGTTGAACATGTGATCTGGTGTGTGTGGAGTTGATCATGTGATCTGGTGTGTGTGGAGCTGAACATGTGATCTGGTGTGTGTGGAGTAGAACATGTGATCTGGTGTGTGTGGAGTTGAACATGTGATCTGGTGTGTGTGGAGTTGAACATGTGATCTGGTGTGTGTGGAGTTGAACATGTGATCTGGTGTGTGTGGAGTTGATCATGTGATCTGGTGTGTGTGGAGCTGAACATGTGATCTGGTGTGTGTGGAGCTGAACAAGTGATATTAGGCTTGTTCGACTTCACCCAGCGATGCGCAGACCGATCGGCGGCTGACTTGAAGCAGTGCATGCCGGTTAGAAATTTTGTCCGACTTGAGGCAGCGCCGACGCCACGTGACAGTGACGTATGTCAACAAAGTGCCGCGAGAGCGATTCGAGAGCAGCCGGCGAATACAGCCGGTGCAGTTTCTCCAAAGCAGCTGCTCGAGGCTGCACAGGCTCTGATGACGACACAGCCGTTCCACGATTGGCCAGATTCACCGCATGACAGCGATCACGTGTGTTTCGTGTTTATTCTAAAACCTTCAGCTCCACTAATGCTCACAAATCTGTTTTTTATAACAGTAAAACCTACTTTCATGTAGGCGCAGTGTAATATTGTCATGTTTATCAAAATAAAACTGATAAAAAACATAGACCCCACTTCATTGATAGTGTAGGCTTATATGTTGAACTTTATTCTTGTACAAACACACGCTGTATTAAGCAGTGCATAAAGTATAACATGACAATAATGTCTCTGAAACATCTGTGTATTGCCAAATATTGCATTTATTTCACTTCAGCTGATAAAGTATGCAAACACAGCGCGAGCGTCACTGCGGGAAGCAGAAAGTGTCCGACTTCACGTCTGTGTTTGCAGCTCCTCCCCGCCTGCACGCGGCTACTCTCGCCGGTCAGTTGCATCCAGCCGCAGCCGATGTCGAACACACCTCTGGTGTGTGTGGAGTTGAACATGTGAGCTGGTGTGTGTGTGGAGTTGAACATGTGATCTGGTGTGTGTGGAGCTGAACATGTGATCTGGTGTGTGTGGAGTTGATCATGTGATCTGGTGTGTGTGGAGTTGAACATGTGATCTGGTGTGTGTGGAGCTGAACATGTGATCTGGTGTGTGTGTGGAGTTGAACATGTGATCTGGTGTGTGTGGAGCTGAACATGTGATCTGGTTTGTGTGGACTTGAACATGTGATCTGGTATGTGTGTGGAGCTGAACATGTGATCTGGTGTGTGTGGAGCTGATCATGTGATCTGGTTTGTGTGGAGTTGAACATGTGATCTGGTATGTGTGGAGTTGAACATGTGATCTGGTGTGTGTGGAGTTGATCATGTGATCTGGTATGTGTGGAGCTGAACATGTGATCTGGTGTGTGTGGAGTAGAACATGTGATCTGGTGTGTGTGGAGTAGAACATGTGATCTGGTGTGTGTGGAGTTGAACATGTGATCTGGTGTGTGTGGAGTTGAACATGTGATCTGGTGTGTGTGGAGTTGAACATGTGATCTGGTGTGTGTTGAGTTGATCATGTGATCTGGTGTGTGTGGAGCTGAACATGTGATCTGGTGTGTGTGTGGAGTTGAACATGTGATCTGGTGTGTGTGAAGCTGAACATGTGATCTGGTGTGTGTGGAGTTGAACATGTGATCTGGTGTGTGTGGAGTTGAACATGTGATCTGGTGTGTGTGGAGCTGATCATGTGATCTGGTGTGTGTGAATTTGAACATGTGATCTGGTGTGTGTGTGGAGTTGAACATGTGATCTGGTGTGTGTGAAGCTGAACATGTGATCTGGTGTGTGTGTGGAGTTGAACATGTGATCTGGTGTGTGTGGAGTTGAACATGTGATCTGGTGTGTGTGGAGCTGATCATGTGATCTGGTGTGTGTGGAGTTGAACGTGATCTGGTGTGTGTGGAGTTGATCATGTGATCTGGTATGTGTGGAGTTGATCATGTGATCTGGTGTGTGTGGAGCTGAACATGTGATCTGGTGTGTGTGTGGAGTTGAACATGTGATCTGGTGTGTGTGTGGAGTTGAACATGTGATCTGGTGTGTGTGGAGTTGAACATGTGATCTGGTGTGTGTGGAGCTGAACATGTGATCTGGTGTGTGTGGAGTTGATCATGTGATCTGGTGTGTGTGGAGTTGAACATGTGATCTGGTATGTGTGGAGTTGAACATGTGATCTGGTGTGTGTGGAGTTGAACATGTGATCTGGTGTGTGTGTGGAGTTGAACATGTGATCTGGTATGTGTGTGGAGTTGAACATGTGATCTGGTATGTGTGGAGTTGAACATGTGATCTGGTATGTGTGGAGTTGAACATGTGATCTGGTGTGTGTGGAGTTGATCATGTGATCTGGTATGTGTGGAGTTGAACATGTGATCTGGTGTGTGTGGAGTTGAACATGTGATCTGGTGTGTGTGTGGAGTTGAACATGTGATCTGGTGTGTGTGTGGAGTTGAACATGTGATCTGGTGTGTGTGGAGCTGAACATGTGATCTGGTGTGTGTGGAGTTGATCATGTGATCTGGTGTGTGTGGAGTTGAACATGTGATCTGGTGTGTTCGAGCTGAACATGTGATCTGGTGTGTGTGTGGAGTTGAACATGTGATCTGGTGTGTTCAAGCTGAACATGTGATCTGGTGTGTGTGTGGAGCTGAACATGTGATCTGGTGTGTGTGGAGTTGATCATGTGATCTGGTGTGTGTGGAGTTGAACATGTGATCTGGTGTGTGTGTGGAGTTGAACATGTGATCTGGTGTGTGTGGAGCTGAACATGTGATCTGGTGTGTGGAGTTGAACATGTGATCTGGTGTGTGTGGAGTTGAACATGTGATCTGGTGTGTGTGGAGTTGATCATGTGATCTGGTATGTGTGGAGTTGAACATGTGATCTGGTGTGTGTGGAGTTGAACATGTGATCTGGTGTGTGTGGAGTTGATCATGTGATCTGGTATGTGTGGAGTTGATCATGTGATCTGGTATGTGTGGAGTTGAACATGTGATCTGGTGTGTGTGGAGTTGAACATGTGATCTGGTGTGTGTGTGGAGTTGAACATGTGATCTGGTGTGTGTGGAGTTGAACATGTGATCTGGTGTGTGTGGAGTTGAACATGTGATCTGGTGTGTGTGGAGTTGAACATGTGATCTGGTGTGTGTTGAGTTGATCATGTGATCTGGTGTGTGTGGAGCTGAACATGTGATCTGGTGTGTGTGTGGAGTTGAACATGTGATCTGGTGTGTGTGAAGCTGAACATGTGATCTGGTGTGTGTGGAGTTGAACATGTGATCTGGTGTGTGTGGAGTTGAACATGTGATCTGGTGTGTGTGGAGCTGATCATGTGATCTGGTGTGTGTGGAGTTGAACATGTGATCTGGTGTGTGTGTGGAGTTGAACATGTGATCTGGTGTGTGTGAAGCTGAACATGTGATCTGGTGTGTGTGTGGAGTTGAACATGTGATCTGGTGTGTGTGGAGTTGAACATGTGATCTGGTGTGTGTGGAGCTGATCATGTGATCTGGTGTGTGTGGAGTTGAACGTGATCTGGTGTGTGTGGAGTTGATCATGTGATCTGGTATGTGTGGAGTTGATCATGTGATCTGGTGTGTGTGGAGCTGAACATGTGATCTGGTGTGTGTGTGGAGTTGAACATGTGATCTGGTGTGTGTGTGGAGTTGAACATGTGATCTGGTGTGTGTGGAGTTGAACATGTGATCTGGTGTGTGTGGAGCTGAACATGTGATCTGGTGTGTGTGGAGTTGATCATGTGATCTGGTGTGTGTGGAGTTGAACATGTGATCTGGTATGTGTGGAGTTGAACATGTGATCTGGTGTGTGTGGAGTTGAACATGTGATCTGGTGTGTGTGTGGAGTTGAACATGTGATCTGGTATGTGTGTGGAGTTGAACATGTGATCTGGTATGTGTGGAGTTGAACATGTGATCTGGTATGTGTGGAGTTGAACATGTGATCTGGTGTGTGTGGAGTTGATCATGTGATCTGGTATGTGTGGAGTTGAACATGTGATCTGGTGTGTGTGGAGTTGAACATGTGATCTGGTGTGTGTGTGGAGTTGAACATGTGATCTGGTGTGTGTGTGGAGTTGAACATGTGATCTGGTGTGTGTGGAGCTGAACATGTGATCTGGTGTGTGTGGAGTTGATCATGTGATCTGGTGTGTGTGGAGTTGAACATGTGATCTGGTGTGTTCGAGCTGAACATGTGATCTGGTGTGTGTGTGGAGTTGAACATGTGATCTGGTGTGTTCGAGCTGAACATGTGATCTGGTGTGTGTGTGGAGCTGAACATGTGATCTGGTGTGTGTGGAGTTGATCATGTGATCTGGTGTGTGTGGAGTTGAACATGTGATCTGGTGTGTGTGGAGTTGAACATGTGATCTGGTGTGTGTGGAGTTGATCATGTGATCTGGTATGTGTGGAGTTGAACATGTGATCTGGTGTGTGTGGAGTTGAACATGTGATCTGGTGTGTGTGGAGTTGATCATGTGATCTGGTATGTGTGGAGTTGATCATGTGATCTGGTATGTGTGGAGTTGAACATGTGATCTGGTGTGTGTGGAGTTGAACATGTGATCTGGTGTGTGTGTGGAGTTGAACATGTGATCTGGTGTGTGTGGAGTTGAACATGTGATCTGGTGTGTGTGGAGCTGAACATGTGATCTGGTGTGTGTGGAGTTGAACATGTGATCTGGTGTGTGTGTGGAGTTGAACATGTGATCTGGTGTGTGTGGAGCTGAACATGTGATCTGGTGTGTGTGGAGTTGATCATGTGATCTGGTGTGTGTGGAGTTGAACATGTGATCTGGTGTGTGTGGAGCTGAACATGTGATCTGGTGTGTGTGTGGAGTTGAACATGTGATCTGGTGTGTGTGGAGCTGAACATGTGATCTGGTTTGTGTGGAGTTGAACATGTGATCTGGTATGTGTGTGGAGCTGAACATGTGATCTGGTGTGTGTGGAGCTGATCATGTGATCTGGTTTGTGTGGAGTTGAACATGTGATCTGGTATGTGTGGAGTTGAACATGTGATCTGGTGTGTGTGGAGTTGATCATGTGATCTGGTATGTGTGGAGCTGAACATGTGATTTGGTGTGTGTGGAGTTGAACATGTGATCTGGTGTGTGTGGAGTTGATCATGTGATCTGGTGTGTGTGGAGCTGAACATGTGATCTGGTGTGTGTGGAGTAGAACATGTGATCTGGTGTGTGTGGAGTTGAACATGTGATCTGGTGTGTGTGGAGTTGAACATGTGATCTGGTGTGTGTGGAGTTGAACATGTGATCTGGTTTGTGTGGAGTTGAACATGTGATCTGGTATGTGTGTGGAGCTGAACAAGTGATCTGGTGTGTGTGGAGTTGAACATGTGATCTGGTGTGTGTGTGGAGTTGAACATGTGATCTGGTGTGTGTGGAGCTGAACATGTGATCTGGTGTGTGTGGAGTTGATCATGTGATCTGGTGTGTGTGGAGTTGAACATGTGATCTGGTGTGTGTGGAGCTGAACATGTGATCTGGTGTGTGTGTGGAGTTGAACATGTGATCTGGTGTGTGTGGAGCTGAACATGTGATCTGGTTTGTGTGGAGTTGAACATGTGATCTGGTATGTGTGTGGAGCTGAACATGTGATCTGGTGTGTGTGGAGTTGATCATGTGATCTGGTGTGTGTGGAGCTGAACATGTGATCTGGTGTGTGTGGAGTAGAACATGTGATCTGGTGTGTGTGGAGTTGAACATGTGATCTGGTGTGTGTGGAGTTGAACATGTGATCTGGTGTGTGTGGAGTTGAACATGTGATCTGGTGTGTGTGGAGTTGATCATGTGATCTGGTGTGTGTGGAGCTGAACATGTGATCTGGTGTGTGTGGAGCTGAACAAGTGATATTAGGCTTGTTCGACTTCACCCAGCGATGCGCAGACCGATCGGCGGCTGACTTGAAGCAGTGCATGCCGGTTAGAAATTTTGTCCGACTTGAGGCAGCGCCGACGCCACGTGACAGTGACGTATGTCAACAAAGTGCCGCGAGAGCGATTCGAGAGCAGCCGGCGAATACAGCCGGTGCAGTTTCTCCAAAGCAGCTGCTCGAGGCTGCACAGGCTCTGATGACGACACAGCCGTTCCACGATTGGCCAGATTCACCGCATGACAGCGATCACGTGTGTTTCGTGTTTATTCTAAAACCTTCAGCTCCACTAATGCTCACAAATCTGTTTTTTATAACAGTAAAACCTACTTTCATGTAGGCGCAGTGTAATATTGTCATGTTTATCAAAATAAAACTGATAAAAAACATAGACCCCACTTCATTGATAGTGTAGGCTTATATGTTGAACTTTATTCTTGTACAAACACACGCTGTATTAAGCAGTGCATAAAGTATAACATGACAATAATGTCTCTGAAACATCTGTGTATTGCCAAATATTGCATTTATTTCACTTCAGCTGATAAAGTATGCAAACACAGCGCGAGCGTCACTGCGGGAAGCAGAAAGTGTCCGACTTCACGTCTGTGTTTGCAGCTCCTCCCCGCCTGCACGCGGCTACTCTCGCCGGTCAGTTGCATCCAGCCGCAGCCGATGTCGAACACACCTCTGGTGTGTGTGGAGTTGAACATGTGATCTGGTGTGTGTGTGGAGTTGAACATGTGATCTGGTGTGTGTGGAGCTGAACATGTGATCTGGTGTGTGTGGAGTTGATCATGTGATCTGGTGTGTGTGGAGTTGAACATGTGATCTGGTGTGTGTGGAGCTGAACATGTGATCTGGTGTGTGTGTGGAGTTGAACATGTGATCTGGTGTGTGTGGAGCTGAACATGTGATCTGGTTTGTGTGGACTTGAACATGTGATCTGGTATGTGTGTGGAGCTGAACATGTGATCTGGTGTGTGTGGAGCTGATCATGTGATCTGGTTTGTGTGGAGTTGAACATGTGATCTGGTATGTGTGGAGTTGAACATGTGATCTGGTGTGTGTGGAGTTGATCATGTGATCTGGTATGTGTGGAGCTGAACATGTGATCTGGTGTGTGTGGAGTAGAACATGTGATCTGGTGTGTGTGGAGTAGAACATGTGATCTGGTGTGTGTGGAGTTGAACATGTGATCTGGTGTGTGTGGAGTTGAACATGTGATCTGGTGTGTGTGGAGTTGAACATGTGATCTGGTGTGTGTTGAGTTGATCATGTGATCTGGTGTGTGTGGAGCTGAACATGTGATCTGGTGTGTGTGTGGAGTTGAACATGTGATCTGGTGTGTGTGAAGCTGAACATGTGATCTGGTGTGTGTGGAGTTGAAAATGTGATCTGGTGTGTGTGGAGTTGAACATGTGATCTGGTGTGTGTGGAGCTGATCATGTGATCTGGTGTGTGTGAATTTGAACATGTGATCTGGTGTGTGTGTGGAGTTGAACATGTGATCTGGTTTGTGTGAAGCTGAACATGTGATCTGGTGTGTGTGTGGAGTTGAACATGTGATCTGGTGTGTGTGGAGTTGAACATGTGATCTGGTGTGTGTGGAGCTGATCATGTGATCTGGTGTGTGTGGAGTTGAACGTGATCTGGTGTGTGTGGAGTTGATCATGTGATCTGGTATGTGTGGAGTTGATCATGTGATCTGGTGTGTGTGGAGCTGAACATGTGATCTGGTGTGTGTGTGGAGTTGAACATGTGATCTGGTGTGTGTGTGGAGTTGAACATGTGATCTGGTGTGTGTGGAGTTGAACATGTGATCTGGTGTGTGTGGAGCTGAACATGTGATCTGGTGTGTGTGGAGTTGATCATGTGATCTGGTGTGTGTGGAGTTGAACATGTGATCTGGTATGTGTGGAGTTGAACATGTGATCTGGTGTGTGTGGAGTTGAACATGTGATCTGGTGTGTGTGTGGAGTTGAACATGTGATCTGGTATGTGTGTGGAGTTGAACATGTGATCTGGTATGTGTGGAGTTGAACATGTGATCTGGTATGTGTGGAGTTGAACATGTGATCTGGTGTGTGTGGAGTTGATCATGTGATCTGGTATGTGTGGAGTTGAACATGTGATCTGGTGTGTGTGGAGTTGAACATGTGATCTGGTGTGTGTGTGGAGTTGAACATGTGATCTGGTGTGTGTGTGGAGTTGAACATGTGATCTGGTGTGTGTGGAGCTGAACATGTGATCTGGTGTGTGTGGAGTTGATCATGTGATCTGGTGTGTGTGGAGTTGAACATGTGATCTGGTGTGTTCGAGCTGAACATGTGATCTGGTGTGTGTGTGGAGTTGAACATGTGATCTGGTGTGTTCGAGCTGAACATGTGATCTGGTGTGTGTGTGGAGCTGAACATGTGATCTGGTGTGTGTGGAGTTGATCATGTGATCTGGTGTGTGTGGAGTTGAACATGTGATCTGGTGTGTGTGTGGAGTTGAACATGTGATCTGGTGTGTGTGGAGCTGAACATGTGATCTGGTGTGTGGAGTTGAACATGTGATCTGGTGTGTGTGGAGTTGAACATGTGATCTGGTGTGTGTGGAGTTGATCATGTGATCTAGTATGTGTGGAGTTGAACATGTGATCTGGTGTGTGTGGAGTTGAACATGTGATCTGGTGTGTGTGGAGTTGATCATGTGATCTGGTATGTGTGGAGTTGATCATGTGATCTGGTATGTGTGGAGTTGAACATGTGATCTGGTGTGTGTGGAGTTGAACATGTGATCTGGTGTGTGTGTGGAGTTGAACATGTGATCTGGTGTGTGTGGAGTTGAACATGTGATCTGGTGTGTGTGGAGTTAAACATGTGATCTGGTGTGTGTGGAGTTGAACATGTGATCTGGTGTGTGTTGAGTTGATCATGTGATCTGGTGTGTGTGGAGCTGAACATGTGATCTGGTGTGTGTGTGGAGTTGAACATGTGATCTGGTGTGTGTGAAGCTGAACATGTGATCTGGTGTGTGTGGAGTTGAACATGTGATCTGGTGTGTGTGGAGTTGAACATGTGATCTGGTGTGTGTGGAGCTGATCATGTGATCTGGTGTGTGTGGAGTTGAACATGTGATCTGGTGTGTGTGTGGAGTTGAACATGTGATCTGGTGTGTGTGAAGCTGAACATGTGATCTGGTGTGTGTGTGGAGTTGAACATGTGATCTGGTGTGTGTGGAGTTGAACATGTGATCTGGTGTGTGTGGAGCTGATCATGTGATCTGGTGTCTGTGGAGTTGAACGTGATCTGGTGTGTGTGGAGTTGATCATGTGATCTGGTATGTGTGGAGTTGATCATGTGATCTGGTGTGTGTGGAGCTGAACATGTGATCTGGTGTGTGTGTGGAGTTGAACATGTGATCTGGTGTGTGTGTGGAGTTGAACATGTGATCTGGTGTGTGTGGAGTTGAACATGTGATCTGGTGTGTGTGGAGCTGAACATGTGATCTGGTGTGTGTGGAGTTGATCATGTGATCTGGTGTGTGTGGAGTTGAACATGTGATCTGGTATGTGTGGAGTTGAACATGTGATCTGGTGTGTGTGGAGTTGAACATGTGATCTGGTGTGTGTGTGGAGTTGAACATGTGATCTGGTATGTGTGTGGAGTTGAACATGTGATCTGGTATGTGTGGAGTTGAACATGTGATCTGGTATGTGTGGAGTTGAACATGTGATCTGGTGTGTGTGGAGTTGATCATGTGATCTGGTATGTGTGGAGTTGAACATGTGATCTGGTGTGTGTGGAGTTGAACATGTGATCTGGTGTGTGTGTGGAGTTGAACATGTGATCTGGTGTGTGTGTGGAGTTGAACATGTGATCTGGTGTGTGTGGAGCTGAACATGTGATCTGGTGTGTGTGGAGTTGATCATGTGATCTGGTGTGTGTGGAGTTGAACATGTGATCTGGTGTGTTCGAGCTGAACATGTGATCTGGTGTGTGTGTGGAGTTGAACATGTGATCTGGTGTGTTCGAGCTGAACATGTGATCTGGTGTGTGTGTGGAGCTGAACATGTGATCTGGTGTGTGTGGAGTTGATCATGTGATCTGGTGTGTGTGGAGTTGAACATGTGATCTGGTGTGTGTGGAGTTGAACATGTGATCTGGTGTGTGTGGAGTTGATCATGTGATCTGGTATGTGTGGAGTTGAACATGTGATCTGGTGTGTGTGGAGTTGAACATGTGATCTGGTGTGTGTGGAGTTGATCATGTGATCTGGTATGTGTGGAGTTGATCGTGATCTGGTATGTGTGGAGTTGAACATGTGATCTGGTGTGTGTGGAGTTGAACATGTGATCTGGTGTGTGTGTGGAGTTGAACATGTGATCTGGTGTGTGTGGAGTTGAACATGTGATCTGGTGTGTGTGGAGCTGAACATGTGATCTGGTGTGTGTGGAGTTGAACATGTGATCTGGTGTGTGTGTGGAGTTGAACATGTGATCTGGTGTGAGTGGAGCTGAACATGTGATCTGGTGTGTGTGGAGTTGATCATGTGATCTGGTGTGTGTGGAGTTGAACATGTGATCTGGTGTGTGTGGAGCTGAACATGTGATCTGGTGTGTGTGTGGAGTTGAACATGTGATCTGGTGTGTGTGGAGCTGAACATGTGATCTGGTTTGTGTGGAGTTGAACATGTGATCTGGTATGTGTGTGGAGCTGAACATGTGATCTGGTGTGTGTGGAGCTGATCATGTGATCTGGTTTGTGTGGAGTTGAACATGTGATCTGGTATGTGTGGAGTTGAACATGTGATCTGGTGTGTGTGGAGTTGATCATGTGATCTGGTATGTGTGGAGCTGAACATGTGATTTGGTGTGTGTGGAGTTGAACATGTGATCTGGTGTGTGTGGAGTTGATCATGTGATCTGGTGTGTGTGGAGCTGAACATGTGATCTGGTGTGTGTGGAGTAGAACATGTGATCTGGTGTGTGTGGAGTTGAACATGTGATCTGGTGTGTGTGGAGTTGAACATGTGATCTGGTGTGTGTGGAGTTGAACATGTGATCTGGTTTGTGTGGAGTTGAACATGTGATCTGGTATGTGTGTGGAGCTGAACAAGTGATCTGGTGTGTGTGGAGTTGAACATGTGATCTGGTGTGTGTGTGGAGTTGAACATGTGATCTGGTGTGTGTGGAGCTGAACATGTGATCTGGTGTGTGTGGAGTTGATCATGTGATCTGGTGTGTGTGGAGTTGAACATGTGATCTGGTGTGTGTGGAGCTGAACATGTGATCTGGTGTGTGTGTGGAGTTGAACATGTGATCTGGTGTGTGTGGAGCTGAACATGTGATCTGGTTTGTGTGGAGTTGAACATGTGATCTGGTATGTGTGTGGAGCTGAACATGTGATCTGGTGTGTGTGGAGCTGATCATGTGATCTGGTTTGTGTGGAGTTGAACATGTGATCTGGTATGTGTGGAGTTGAACATGTGATCTGGTGTGTGTGGAGTTGATCATGTGATCTGGTATGTGTGGAGCTGAACATGTGATTTGGTGTGTGTGGAGTTGAACATGTGATCGTGATCTGGTGTGTGTGGAGTTGATCATGTGATCTGGTGTGTGTGGAGCTGAACATGTGATCTGGTGTGTGTGGAGTAGAACATGTGATCTGGTGTGTGTGGAGTTGAACATGTGATCTGGTGTGTGTGGAGTTGAACATGTGATCTGGTGTGTGTGGAGTTGAACATGTGATCTGGTGTGTGTGGAGTTGATCATGTGATCTGGTGTGTGTGGAGCTGAACATGTGATCTGGTGTGTGTGGAGTTGAACATGTGATCTGGTGTGTGTGGAGCTGATCATGTGATCTGGTGTGTGTGGAGCTGAACATGTGATCTGGTGTGTGTGTGGAGTTGAACATGTGATCTGGTGTGTGTGGAGTTGAACATGTGATCTGGTGTGTGTGGAGCTGAACATGTGATCTGGTGTGTGTGGAGCTGAACATGTGATCTGGTGTGTGTGGAGTTGATCATGTGATCTGGTGTGTGTGGAGCTGAACATGTGATCTGGTGTGTGTGGAGTAGAACATGTGATCTGGTGTGTGTGGAGTTGAACATGTGATCTGGTGTGTGTGGAGTTGAACATGTGATCTGGTGTGTGTGGAGTTGAACATGTGATCTGGTGTGTGTGGAGTTGATCATGTGATCTGGTATGTGTGGAGTTGATCATGTGATCTGGTATGTGTGGAGTTGATCATGTGATCTGGTGTGTGTGGAGTTGAACATGTGATCTGGTGTGTGTGGAGCTGAACATGTGATCTGGTGTGTGTGGAGTTGAACATGTGATCTGGTGTGTGTGGAGTTGATCATGTGATCTGGTATGTGTGGAGTTGAACATGTGATCTGGTGTGTGTGGAGTTGAACATGTGATCTGGTGTGTGTGTGGAGTTGAACATGTTATCTGGTATGTGTGGAGTTGAACATGTGATCTGGTGTGTGTGGAGTTGAACATGTGATCTGGTGTGTGTGGAGTTGATCATGTGATCTGGTATGTGTGGAGTTGAACATGTGATCTGGTGTGTGTGGAGTTGAACATGTGATCTGGTGTGTGTGGAGTTGATCATGTGATCTGGTGTGTGTGGAGCTGAACATGTGATCTGGTGTGTGTGGAGTTGAACATGTGATCTGGTGTGTTCGAGCTGAACATGTGATCTGGTGTGTGTGTGGAGTTGAACATGTGATCTGGTGTGTGTGGAGTTGATCATGTGATCTGGTATGTGTGGAGTTGAACATGTGATCTGGTGTGTGTGGAGTTGAACATGTGATCTGGTGTGTGTGTGGAGTTGAACATGTGATCTGGTGTGTGTGGAGTTGAACATGTGATCTGGTGTGTGTGGAGCTGAACATGTGATCTGGTGTGTGTGGAGCTGAACATGTGATCTGGTGTGTGTGGAGCTGAACAAGTGATATTAGGCTTGTTCGACTTCACCCAGCGATGCGCAGACCGATCGGCGGCTGACTTGAAGCAGTGCATGCCGGTTAGAAATTTTGTCCGACTTGAGGCAGCGCCGACGCCACGTGACAGTGACGTATGTCAACAAAGTGCCGCAAGAGCGATTCGAGAGCAGCCGGCGAATACAGCCGGTGCAGTTTCTCCAAAGCAGCTGCTCGAGGCTGCACAGGCTCTGATGACGACACAGCCGTTCCACGATTGGCCAGATTCACCGCATGACAGCGATCACGTGTGTTTCGTGTTTATTCTAAAACCTTCAGCTCCACTAATGCTCACAAATCTGTTTTTTATAACAGTAAAACCTACTTTCATGTAGGCGCAGTGTAATATTGTCATGTTTATCAAAATAAAACTGATAAAAAACATAGACCCCACTTCATTGATAGTGTAGGCTTATATGTTGAACTTTATTCTTGTACAAACACACGCTGTATTAAGCAGTGCATAAAGTATAACATGACAATAATGTCTCTGAAACATCTGTGTATTGCCAAATATTGCATTTATTTCACTTCAGCTGATAAAGTATGCAAACACAGCGCGAGCGTCACTGCGGGAAGCAGAAAGTGTCCGACTTCACGTCTGTGTTTGCAGCTCCTCCCCGCCTGCACGCGGCTACTCTCGCCGATCAGTTGCATCCAGCCGCAGCCGATGTCGAACACACCTCTGGTGTGTGTGGAGTTGAACATGTGATCTGGTGTGTGTGTGGAGTTGAACATGTGATCTGGTGTGTGTGGAGCTGAACATGTGATCTGGTGTGTGTGGAGTTGATCATGTGATCTGGTGTGTGTGGAGTTGAACATGTGATCTGGTGTGTGTGGAGCTGAACATGTGATCTGGTGTGTGTGTGGAGTTGAACATGTGATCTGGTTTGTGTGGACTTGAACATGTGATCTGGTATGTGTGTGGAGCTGAACATGTGATCTGGTGTGTGTGGAGCTGATCATGTGATCTGGTTTGTGTGGAGTTGAACATGTGATCTGGTATGTGTGGAGTTGAACATGTGATCTGGTGTGTGTGGAGTTGATCATGTGATCTGGTATGTGTGGAGCTGAACATGTGATCTGGTGTGTGTGGAGTAGAACATGTGATCTGGTGTGTGTGGAGTAGAACATGTGATCTGGTGTGTGTGGAGTTGAACATGTGATCTGGTGTGTGTGGAGTTGAACATGTGATCTGGTGTGTGTGGAGTTGAACATGTGATCTGGTGTGTGTTGAGTTGATCATGTGATCTGGTGTGTGTGGAGCTGAACATGTGATCTGGTGTGTGTGTGGAGTTGAACATGTGATCTGGTGTGTGTGAAGCTGAACATGTGATCTGGTGTGTGTGGAGTTGAACATGTGATCTGGTGTGTGTGGAGTTGAACATGTGATCTGGTGTGTGTGGAGCTGATCATGTGATCTGGTGTGTGTGGAGTTGAACATGTGATCTGGTGTGTGTGTGGAGTTGAACATGTGATCTGGTGTGTGTGAAGCTGAACATGTGATCTGGTGTGTGTGTGGAGTTGAACATGTGATCTGGTGTGTGTGGAGTTGAACATGTGATCTGGTGTGTGTGGAGCTGATCATGTGATCTGGTGTGTGTGGAGTTGAACGTGATCTGGTGTGTGTGGAGTTGATCATGTGATCTGGTATGTGTGGAGTTGATCATGTGATCTGGTGTGTGTGGAGCTGAACATGTGATCTGGTGTGTGTGTGGAGTTGAACATGTGATCTGGTGTGTGTGTGGAGTTGAACATGTGATCTGGTGTGTGTGGAGTTGAACATGTGATCTGGTGTGTGTGGAGCTGAACATGTGATCTGGTGTGTGTGGAGTTGATCATGTGATCTGGTGTGTGTGGAGTTGAACATGTGATCTGGTATGTGTGGAGTTGAACATGTGATCTGGTGTGTGTGGAGTTGAACATGTGATCTGGTGTGTGTGTGGAGTTGAACATGTGATCTGGTATGTGTGTGGAGTTGAACATGTGATCTGGTATGTGTGGAGTTGAACATGTGATCTGGTATGTGTGGAGTTGAACATGTGATCTGGTGTGTGTGGAGTTGATCATGTGATCTGGTATGTGTGGAGTTGAACATGTGATCTGGTGTGTGTGGAGTTGAACATGTGATCTGGTGTGTGTGTGGAGTTGAACATGTGATCTGGTGTGTGTGTGGAGTTGAACATGTGATCTGGTGTGTGTGGAGCTGAACATGTGATCTGGTGTGTGTGGAGTTGATCATGTGATCTGGTGTGTGTGGAGTTGAACATGTGATCTGGTGTGTTCGAGCTGAACATGTGATCTGGTGTGTGTGTGGAGTTGAACATGTGATCTGGTGTGTTCGAGCTGAACATGTGATCTGGTGTGTGTGTGGAGCTGAACATGTGATCTGGTGTGTGTGGAGTTGATCATGTGATCTGGTGTGTGTGGAGTTGAACATGTGATCTGGTGTGTGTGTGGAGTTGAACATGTGATCTGGTGTGTGTGGAGCTGAACATGTGATCTGGTGTGTGGAGTTGAACATGTGATCTGGTGTGTGTGGAGTTGAACATGTGATCTGGTGTGTGTGGAGTTGATCATGTGATCTGGTATGTGTGGAGTTGAACATGTGATCTGGTGTGTGTGGAGTTGAACATGTGATCTGGTGTGTGTGGAGTTGATCATGTGATCTGGTATGTGTGGAGTTGATCATGTGATCTGGTATGTGTGGAGTTGAACATGTGATCTGGTGTGTGTGGAGTTGAACATGTGATCTGGTGTGTGTGTGGAGTTGAACATGTGATCTGGTGTGTGTGGAGTTGAACATGTGATCTGGTGTGTGTGGAGCTGAACATGTGATCTGGTGTGTGTGGAGTTGAACATGTGATCTGGTGTGTGTGTGGAGTTGAACATGTGATCTGGTGTGTGTGGAGCTGAACATGTGATCTGGTGTGTGTGGAGTTGATCATGTGATCTGGTGTGTTTGGAGTTGAACATGTGATCTGGTGTGTGTGGAGCTGAACATGTGATCTGGTGTGTGTGTGGAGTTGAACATGTGATCTGGTGTGTGTGGAGCTGAACATGTGATCTGGTTTGTGTGGAGTTGAACATGTGATCTGGTATGTGTGTGGAGCTGAACATGTGATCTGGTGTGTGTGGAGCTGATCATGTGATCTGGTTTGTGTGGAGTTGAACATGTGATCTGGTATGTGTGGAGTTGAACATGTGATCTGGTGTGTGTGGAGTTGATCATGTGATCTGGTATGTGTGGAGCTGAACATGTGATTTGGTGTGTGTGGAGTTGAACATGTGATCTGGTGTGTGTGGAGTTGATCATGTGATCTGGTGTGTGTGGAGCTGAACATGTGATCTGGTGTGTGTGGAGTAGAACATGTGATCTGGTGTGTGTGGAGTTGAACATGTGATCTGGTGTGTGTGGAGTTGATCATGTGATCTGGTGTGTGTGGAGCTGAACATGTGATCTGGTGTGTGTGGAGCTGAACAAGTGATATTAGGCTTGTTCGACTTCACCCAGCGATGCGCAGACCGATCGGCGGCTGACTTGAAGCAGTGCATGCCGGTTAGAAATTTTGTCCGACTTGAGGCAGCGCCGACGCCACGTGACAGTGACGTATGTCAACAAAGTGCCGCGAGAGCGATTCGAGAGCAGCCGGCGAATACAGCCGGTGCAGTTTCTCCAAAGCAGCTGCTCGAGGCTGCACAGGCTCTGATGACGACACAGCCGTTCCACGATTGGCCAGATTCACCGCATGACAGCGATCACGTGTGTTTCGTGTTTATTCTAAAACCTTCAGCTCCACTAATGCTCACAAATCTGTTTTTTATAACAGTAAAACCTACTTTCATGTAGGCGCAGTGTAATATTGTCATGTTTATCAAAATAAAACTGATAAAAAACATAGACCCCACTTCATTGATAGTGTAGGCTTATATGTTGAACTTTATTCTTGTACAAACACACGCTGTATTAAGCAGTGCATAAAGTATAACATGACAATAATGTCTCTGAAACATCTGTGTATTGCCAAATATTGCATTTATTTCACTTCAGCTGATAAAGTATGCAAACACAGCGCGAGCGTCACTGCGGGAAGCAGAAAGTGTCTGACTTCACGTCTGTGTTTGCAGCTCCTCCCCGCCTGCACGCGGCTACTCTCGCCGGTCAGTTGCATCCAGCCGCAGCCGATGTCGAACACACCTCTGGTGTGTGTGGAGTTGAACATGTGATCTGGTGTGTGTGTGGAGTTGAACATGTGATCTGGTGTGTGTGGAGCTGAACATGTGATCTGGTGTGTGTGGAGTTGATCATGTGATCTGGTGTGTGTGGAGTTGAACATGTGATCTGGTGTGTGTGGAGCTGAACATGTGATCTGGTGTGTGTGTGGAGTTGAACATGTGATCTGGTGTGTGTGGAGCTGAACATGTGATCTGGTTTGTGTGGACTTGAACATGTGATCTGGTATGTGTGTGGAGCTGAACATGTGATCTGGTGTGTGTGGAGCTGATCATGTGATCTGGTTTGTGTGGAGTTGAACATGTGATCTGGTATGTGTGGAGTTGAACATGTGATCTGGTGTGTGTGGAGTTGATCATGTGATCTGGTATGTGTGGAGCTGAACATGTGATCTGGTGTGTGTGGAGTAGAACATGTGATCTGGTGTGTGTGGAGTAGAACATGTGATCTGGTGTGTGTGGAGTTGAACATGTGATCTGGTGTGTGTGGAGTTGAACATGTGATCTGGTGTGTGTGGAGTTGAACATGTGATCTGGTGTGTGTTGAGTTGATCATGTGATCTGGTGTGTGTGGAGCTGAACATGTGATCTGGTGTGTGTGTGGAGTTGAACATGTGATCTGGTGTGTGTGAAGCTGAACATGTGATCTGGTGTGTGTGGAGTTGAACATGTGATCTGGTGTGTGTGGAGTTGAACATGTGATCTGGTGTGTGTGGAGCTGATCATGTGATCTGGTGTGTGTGAATTTGAACATGTGATCTGGTGTGTGTGTGGAGTTGAACATGTGATCTGGTGTGTGTGAAGCTGAACATGTGATCTGGTGTGTGTGTGGAGTTGAACATGTGATCTGGTGTGTGTGGAGTTGAACATGTGATCTGGTGTGTGTGGAGCTGATCATGTGATCTGGTGTGTGTGGAGTTGAACGTGATCTGGTGTGTGTGGAGTTGATCATGTGATCTGGTATGTGTGGAGTTGATCATGTGATCTGGTGTGTGTGGAGCTGAACATGTGATCTGGTGTGTGTGTGGAGTTGAACATGTGATCTGGTGTGTGTGTGGAGTTGAACATGTGATCTGGTGTGTGTGGAGTTGAACATGTGATCTGGTGTGTGTGGAGCTGAACATGTGATCTGGTGTGTGTGGAGTTGATCATGTGATCTGGTGTGTGTGGAGTTGAACATGTGATCTGGTATGTGTGGAGTTGAACATGTGATCTGGTGTGTGTGGAGTTGAACATGTGATCTGGTGTGTGTGTGGAGTTGAACATGTGATCTGGTATGTGTGTGGAGTTGAACATGTGATCTGGTATGTGTGGAGTTGAACATGTGATCTGGTATGTGTGGAGTTGAACATGTGATCTGGTGTGTGTGGAGTTGATCATGTGATCTGGTATGTGTGGAGTTGAACATGTGATCTGGTGTGTGTGGAGTTGAACATGTGATCTGGTGTGTGTGTGGAGTTGAACATGTGATCTGGTGTGTGTGTGGAGTTGAACATGTGATCTGGTGTGTGTGGAGCTGAACATGTGATCTGGTGTGTGTGGAGTTGATCATGTGATCTGGTGTGTGTGGAGTTGAACATGTGATCTGGTGTGTTCGAGCTGAACATGTGATCTGGTGTGTGTGTGGAGTTGAACATGTGATCTGGTGTGTTCGAGCTGAACATGTGATCTGGTGTGTGTGTGGAGCTGAACATGTGATCTGGTGTGTGTGGAGTTGATCATGTGATCTGGTGTGTGTGGAGTTGAACATGTGATCTGGTGTGTGTGTGGAGTTGAACATGTGATCTGGTGTGTGTGTGGAGTTGAACATGTGATCTGGTGTGTGTGGAGCTGAACATGTGATCTGGTGTGTGTGGAGTTGATCATGTGATCTGGTGTGTGTGGAGTTGAACATGTGATCTGGTGTGTGTGGAGCTGAACATGTGATCTGGTGTGTGTGTGGAGTTGAACATGTGATCTGGTGTGTGTGGAGCTGAACATGTGATCTGGTTTGTGTGGAGTTGAACATGTGATCTGGTATGTGTGTGGAGCTGAACATGTGATCTGGTGTGTGTGGAGCTGATCATGTGATCTGGTTTGTGTGGAGTTGAACATGTGATCTGGTATGTGTGGAGTTGAACATGTGATCAGGTGTGTGTGGAGTTGATCATGTGATCTGGTATGTGTGGAGCTGAACATGTGATTTGGTGTGTGTGGAGTTGAACATGTGATCTGGTGTGTGTGGAGTTGATCATGTGATCTGGTGTGTGTGGAGCTGAACATGTGATCTGGTGTGTGTGGAGTAGAACATGTGATCTGGTGTGTGTGGAGTTGAACATGTGATCTGGTGTGTGTGGAGTTGAACATGTGATCTGGTGTGTGTGGAGTTGAACATGTGATCTGGTTTGTGTGGAGTTGAACATGTGATCTGGTATGTGTGTGGAGCTGAACAAGTGATCTGGTGTGTGTGGAGTTGAACATGTGATCTGGTGTGTGTGTGGAGTTGAACATGTGATCTGGTGTGTGTGGAGCTGAACATGTGATCTGGTGTGTGTGGAGTTGATCATGTGATCTGGTGTGTGTGGAGTTGAACAAGTGATCTGGTGTGTGTGGAGTTGAACATGTGATCTGGTGTGTGTGTGGAGCTGAACATGTGATCTGGTGTGTGTGGAGCTGATCATGTGATCTGGTGTGTGTGTGGAGTTGAACATGTGATCTGGTGTGTGTGGAGCTGAACATGTGATCTGGTTTGTGTGGAGTTGAACATGTGATCTGGTATGTGTGTGGAGCTGAACATGTGATCTGGTGTGTGTGGAGCTGATCATGTGATCTGGTTTGTGTGGAGTTGAACATGTGATCTGGTATGTGTGGAGTTGAACATGTGATCTGGTGTGTGTGGAGTTGATCATGTGATCTGGTATGTGTGGAGCTGAACATGTGATTTGGTGTGTGTGGAGTTGAACATGTGATCTGGTGTGTGTGGAGTTGATCATGTGATCTGGTGTGTGTGGAGCTGAACATGTGATCTGGTGTGTGTGGAGTAGAACATGTGATCTGGTGTGTGTGGAGTTGAACATGTGATCTGGTGTGTGTGGAGTTGAACATGTGATCTGGTGTGTGTGGAGTTGAACATGTGATCTGGTGTGTGTGGAGTTGATCATGTGATCTGGTGTGTGTGGAGCTGAACATGTGATCTGGTGTGTGTGGAGCTGAACAAGTGATATTAGGCTTGTTCGACTTCACCCAGCGATGCGCAGACCGATCGGCGGCTGACTTGAAGCAGTGCATGCCGGTTAGAAATTTTGTCCGACTTGAGGCAGCGCCGACGCCACGTGACAGTGACGTATGTCAACAAAGTGCCGCGAGAGCGATTCGAGAGCAGCCGGCGAATACAGCCGGTGCAGTTTCTCCAAAGCAGCTGCTCGAGGCTGCACAGGCTCTGATGACGACACAGCCGTTCCACGATTGGCCAGATTCACCGCATGACAGCGATCACGTGTGTTTCGTGTTTATTCTAAAACCTTCAGCTCCACTAATGCTCACAAATCTGTTTTTTATAACAGTAAAACCTACTTTCATGTAGGCGCAGTGTAATATTGTCATGTTTATCAAAATAAAACTGATAAAAAACATAGACCCCACTTCATTGATAGTGTAGGCTTATATGTTGAACTTTATTCTTGTACAAACACACGCTGTATTAAGCAGTGCATAAAGTATAACATGACAATAATGTCTCTGAAACATCTGTGTATTGCCAAATATTGCATTTATTTCACTTCAGCTGATAAAGTATGCAAACACAGCGCGAGCGTCACTGCGGGAAGCAGAAAGTGTCCGACTTCACGTCTGTGTTTGCAGCTCCTCCCCGCCTGCACGCGGCTACTCTCGCCGGTCAGTTGCATCCAGCCGCAGCCGATGTCGAACACACCTCTGGTGTGTGTGGAGTTGAACATGTGATCTGGTGTGTGTGTGGAGTTGAACATGTGATCTGGTGTGTGTGGAGCTGAACATGTGATCTGGTGTGTGTGGAGTTGATCATGTGATCTGGTGTGTGTGGAGTTGAACATGTGATCTGGTGTGTGTGGAGCTGAACATGTGATCTGGTGTGTGTGTGGAGTTGAACATGTGATCTGGTGTGTGTGGAGCTGAACATGTGATCTGGTTTGTGTGGACTTGAACATGTGATCTGGTATGTGTGTGGAGCTGAACATGTGATCTGGTGTGTGTGGAGCTGATCATGTGATCTGGTTTGTGTGGAGTTGAACATGTGATCTGGTATGTGTGGAGTTGAACATGTGATCTGGTGTGTGTGGAGTTGATCATGTGATCTGGTATGTGTGGAGCTGAACATGTGATCTGGTGTGTGTGGAGTAGAACATGTGATCTGGTGTGTGTGGAGTAGAACATGTGATCTGGTGTGTGTGGAGTTGAACATGTGATCTGGTGTGTGTGGAGTTGAACATGTGATCTGGTGTGTGTGGAGTTGAACATGTGATCTGGTGTGTGTTGAGTTGATCATGTGATCTGGTGTGTGTGGAGCTGAACATGTGATCTGGTGTGTGTGTGGAGTTGAACATGTGATCTGGTGTGTGTGAAGCTGAACATGTGATCTGGTGTGTGTGGAGTTGAACATGTGATCTGGTGTGTGTGGAGTTGAACATGTGATCTGGTGTGTGTGGAGCTGATCATGTGATCTGGTGTGTGTGAATTTGAACATGTGATCTGGTGTGTGTGTGGAGTTGAACATGTGATCTGGTGTGTGTGAAGCTGAACATGTGATCTGGTGTGTGTGTGGAGTTGAACATGTGATCTGGTGTGTGTGGAGTTGAACATGTGATCTGGTGTGTGTGGAGCTGATCATGTGATCTGGTGTGTGTGGAGTTGAACGTGATCTGGTGTGTGTGGAGTTGATCATGTGATCTGGTATGTGTGGAGTTGATCATGTGATCTGGTGTGTGTGGAGCTGAACATGTGATCTGGTGTGTGTGTGGAGTTGAACATGTGATCTGGTGTGTGTGTGGAGTTGAACATGTGATCTGGTGTGTGTGGAGTTGAACATGTGATCTGGTGTGTGTGGAGCTGAACATGTGATCTGGTGTGTGTGGAGTTGATCATGTGATCTGGTGTGTGTGGAGTTGAACATGTGATCTGGTATGTGTGGAGTTGAACATGTGATCTGGTGTGTGTGGAGTTGAACATGTGATCTGGTGTGTGTGTGGAGTTGAACATGTGATCTGGTATGTGTGTGGAGTTGAACATGTGATCTGGTATGTGTGGAGTTGAACATGTGATCTGGTATGTGTGGAGTTGAACATGTGATCTGGTGTGTGTGGAGTTGATCATGTGATCTGGTATGTGTGGAGTTGAACATGTGATCTGGTGTGTGTGGAGTTGAACATGTGATCTGGTGTGTGTGTGGAGTTGAACATGTGATCTGGTGTGTGTGTGGAGTTGAACATGTGATCTGGTGTGTGTGGAGCTGAACATGTGATCTGGTGTGTGTGGAGTTGATCATGTGATCTGGTGTGTGTGGAGTTGAACATGTGATCTGGTGTGTTCGAGCTGAACATGTGATCTGGTGTGTGTGTGGAGTTGAACATGTGATCTGGTGTGTTCGAGCTGAACATGTGATCTGGTGTGTGTGTGGAGCTGAACATGTGATCTGGTGTGTGTGGAGTTGATCATGTGATCTGGTGTGTGTGGAGTTGAACATGTGATCTGGTGTGTGTGTGGAGTTGAACATGTGATCTGGTGTGTGTGGAGCTGAACATGTGATCTGGTGTGTGGAGTTGAACATGTGATCTGGTGTGTGTGGAGTTGAACATGTGATCTGGTGTGTGTGGAGTTGATCATGTGATCTGGTATGTGTGGAGTTGAACATGTGATCTGGTGTGTGTGGAGTTGAACATGTGATCTGGTGTGTGTGGAGTTGATCATGTGATCTGGTATGTGTGGAGTTGATCATGTGATCTGGTATGTGTGGAGTTGAACATGTGATCTGGTGTGTGTGGAGTTGAACATGTGATCTGGTGTGTGTGTGGAGTTGAACATGTGATCTGGTGTGTGTGGAGTTGAACATGTGATCTGGTGTGTGTGGAGTTGAACATGTGATCTGGTGTGTGTGGAGTTGAACATGTGATCTGGTGTGTGTTGAGTTGATCATGTGATCTGGTGTGTGTGGAGCTGAACATGTGATCTGGTGTGTGTGTGGAGTTGAACATGTGATCTGGTGTGTGTGAAGCTGAACATGTGATCTGGTGTGTGTGGAGTTGAACATGTGATCTGGTGTGTGTGGAGTTGAACATGTGATCTGGTGTGTGTGGAGCTGATCATGTGATCTGGTGTGTGTGGAGTTGAACATGTGATCTGGTGTGTGTGTGGAGTTGAACATGTGATCTGGTGTGTGTGAAGCTGAACATGTGATCTGGTGTGTGTGTGGAGTTGAACATGTGATCTGGTGTGTGTGGAGTTGAACATGTGATCTGGTGTGTGTGGAGCTGATCATGTGATCTGGTGTGTGTGGAGTTGAACGTGATCTGGTGTGTGTGGAGTTGATCATGTGATCTGGTATGTGTGGAGTTGATCATGTGATCTGGTGTGTGTGGAGCTGAACATGTGATCTGGTGTGTGTGTGGAGTTGAACATGTGATCTGGTGTGTGTGTGGAGTTGAACATGTGATCTGGTGTGTGTGGAGTTGAACATGTGATCTGGTGTGTGTGGAGCTGAACATGTGATCTGGTGTGTGTGGAGTTGATCATGTGATCTGGTGTGTGTGGAGTTGAACATGTGATCTGGTATGTGTGGAGTTGAACATGTGATCTGGTGTGTGTGGAGTTGAACATGTGATCTGGTGTGTGTGTGGAGTTGAACATGTGATCTGGTATGTGTGTGGAGTTGAACATGTGATCTGGTATGTGTGGAGTTGAACATGTGATCTGGTATGTGTGGAGTTGAACATGTGATCTGGTGTGTGTGGAGTTGATCATGTGATCTGGTATGTGTGGAGTTGAACATGTGATCTGGTGTGTGTGGAGTTGAACATGTGATCTGGTGTGTGTGTGGAGTTGAACATGTGATCTGGTGTGTGTGTGGAGTTGAACATGTGATCTGGTGTGTGTGGAGCTGAACATGTGATCTGGTGTGTGTGGAGTTGATCATGTGATCTGGTGTGTGTGGAGTTGAACATGTGATCTGGTGTGTTCGAGCTGAACATGTGATCTGGTGTGTGTGTGGAGTTGAACATGTGATCTGGTGTGTTCGAGCTGAACATGTGATCTGGTGTGTGTGTGGAGCTGAACATGTGATCTGGTGTGTGTGGAGTTGATCATGTGATCTGGTGTGTGTGGAGTTGAACATGTGATCTGGTGTGTGTGGAGTTGAACATGTGATCTGGTGTGTGTGGAGTTGATCATGTGATCTGGTATGTGTGGAGTTGAACATGTGATCTGGTGTGTGTGGAGTTGAACATGTGATCTGGTGTGTGTGGAGTTGATCATGTGATCTGGTATGTGTGGAGTTGATCATGTGATCTGGTATGTGTGGAGTTGAACATGTGATCTGGTGTGTGTGGAGTTGAACATGTGATCTGGTGTGTGTGTGGAGTTGAACATGTGATCTGGTGTGTGTGGAGTTGAACATGTGATCTGGTGTGTGTGGAGCTGAACATGTGATCTGGTGTGTGTGGAGTTGAACATGTGATCTGGTGTGTGTGTGGAGTTGAACATGTGATCTGGTGTGTGTGGAGCTGAACATGTGATCTGGTGTGTGTGGAGTTGATCATGTGATCTGGTGTGTGTGGAGTTGAACATGTGATCTGGTGTGTGTGGAGCTGAACATGTGATCTGGTGTGTGTGTGGAGTTGAACATGTGATCTGGTGTGTGTGGAGCTGAACATGTGATCTGGTTTGTGTGGAGTTGAACATGTGATCTGGTATGTGTGTGGAGCTGAACATGTGATCTGGTGTGTGTGGAGCTGATCATGTGATCTGGTTTGTGTGGAGTTGAACATGTGATCTGGTATGTGTGGAGTTGAACATGTGATCTGGTGTGTGTGGAGTTGATCATGTGATCTGGTATGTGTGGAGCTGAACATGTGATTTGGTGTGTGTGGAGTTGAACATGTGATCTGGTGTGTGTGGAGTTGATCATGTGATCTGGTGTGTGTGGAGCTGAACATGTGATCTGGTGTGTGTGGAGTAGAACATGTGATCTGGTGTGTGTGGAGTTGAACATGTGATCTGGTGTGTGTGGAGTTGAACATGTGATCTGGTGTGTGTGGAGTTGAACATGTGATCTGGTTTGTGTGGAGTTGAACATGTGATCTGGTATGTGTGTGGAGCTGAACAAGTGATCTGGTGTGTGTGGAGTTGAACATGTGATCTGGTGTGTGTGTGGAGTTGAACATGTGATCTGGTGTGTGTGGAGCTGAACATGTGATCTGGTGTGTGTGGAGTTGATCATGTGATCTGGTGTGTGTGGAGTTGAACATGTGATCTGGTGTGTGTGGAGCTGAACATGTGATCTGGTGTGTGTGTGGAGTTGAACATGTGATCTGGTGTGTGTGGAGCTGAACATGTGATCTGGTTTGTGTGGAGTTGAACATGTGATCTGGTATGTGTGTGGAGCTGAACATGTGATCTGGTGTGTGTGGAGTTGATCATGTGATCTGGTGTGTGTGGAGCTGAACATGTGATCTGGTGTGTGTGGAGTAGAACATGTGATCTGGTGTGTGTGGAGTTGAACATGTGATCTGGTGTGTGTGGAGTTGAACATGTGATCTGGTGTGTGTGGAGTTGAACATGTGATCTGGTGTGTGTGGAGTTGATCATGTGATCTGGTGTGTGTGGAGCTGAACATGTGATCTGGTGTGTGTGGAGCTGAACAAGTGATATTAGGCTTGTTCGACTTCACCCAGCGATGCGCAGACCGATCGGCGGCTGACTTGAAGCAGTGCATGCCGGTTAGAAATTTTGTCCGACTTGAGGCAGCGCCGACGCCACGTGACAGTGACGTATGTCAACAAAGTGCCGCGAGAGCGATTCGAGAGCAGCCGGCGAATACAGCCGGTGCAGTTTCTCCAAAGCAGCTGCTCGAGGCTGCACAGGCTCTGATGACGACACAGCCGTTCCACGATTGGCCAGATTCACCGCATGACAGCGATCACGTGTGTTTCGTGTTTATTCTAAAACCTTCAGCTCCACTAATGCTCACAAATCTGTTTTTTATAACAGTAAAACCTACTTTCATGTAGGCGCAGTGTAATATTGTCATGTTTATCAAAATAAAACTGATAAAAAACATAGACCCCACTTCATTGATAGTGTAGGCTTATATGTTGAACTTTATTCTTGTACAAACACACGCTGTATTAAGCAGTGCATAAAGTATAACATGACAATAATGTCTCTGAAACATCTGTGTATTGCCAAATATTGCATTTATTTCACTTCAGCTGATAAAGTATGCAAACACAGCGCGAGCGTCACTGCGGGAAGCAGAAAGTGTCCGACTTCACGTCTGTGTTTGCAGCTCCTCCCCGCCTGCACGCGGCTACTCTCGCCGGTCAGTTGCATCCAGCCGCAGCCGATGTCGAACACACCTCTGGTGTGTGTGGAGTTGAACATGTGATCTGGTGTGTGTGTGGAGTTGAACATGTGATCTGGTGTGTGTGGAGCTGAACATGTGATCTGGTGTGTGTGGAGTTGATCATGTGATCTGGTGTGTGTGGAGTTGAACATGTGATCTGGTGTGTGTGGAGCTGAACATGTGATCTGGTGTGTGTGTGGAGTTGAACATGTGATCTGGTGTGTGTGGAGCTGAACATGTGATCTGGTTTGTGTGGACTTGAACATGTGATCTGGTATGTGTGTGGAGCTGAACATGTGATCTGGTGTGTGTGGAGCTGATCATGTGATCTGGTTTGTGTGGAGTTGAACATGTGATCTGGTATGTGTGGAGTTGAACATGTGATCTGGTGTGTGTGGAGTTGATCATGTGATCTGGTATGTGTGGAGCTGAACATGTGATCTGGTGTGTGTGGAGTAGAACATGTGATCTGGTGTGTGTGGAGTAGAACATGTGATCTGGTGTGTGTGGAGTTGAACATGTGATCTGGTGTGTGTGGAGTTGAACATGTGATCTGGTGTGTGTGGAGTTGAACATGTGATCTGGTGTGTGTTGAGTTGATCATGTGATCTGGTGTGTGTGGAGCTGAACATGTGATCTGGTGTGTGTGTGGAGTTGAACATGTGATCTGGTGTGTGTGAAGCTGAACATGTGATCTGGTGTGTGTGGAGTTGAAAATGTGATCTGGTGTGTGTGGAGTTGAACATGTGATCTGGTGTGTGTGGAGCTGATCATGTGATCTGGTGTGTGTGAATTTGAACATGTGATCTGGTGTGTGTGTGGAGTTGAACATGTGATCTGGTTTGTGTGAAGCTGAACATGTGATCTGGTGTGTGTGTGGAGTTGAACATGTGATCTGGTGTGTGTGGAGTTGAACATGTGATCTGGTGTGTGTGGAGCTGATCATGTGATCTGGTGTGTGTGGAGTTGAACGTGATCTGGTGTGTGTGGAGTTGATCATGTGATCTGGTATGTGTGGAGTTGATCATGTGATCTGGTGTGTGTGGAGCTGAACATGTGATCTGGTGTGTGTGTGGAGTTGAACATGTGATCTGGTGTGTGTGTGGAGTTGAACATGTGATCTGGTGTGTGTGGAGTTGAACATGTGATCTGGTGTGTGTGGAGCTGAACATGTGATCTGGTGTGTGTGGAGTTGATCATGTGATCTGGTGTGTGTGGAGTTGAACATGTGATCTGGTATGTGTGGAGTTGAACATGTGATCTGGTGTGTGTGGAGTTGAACATGTGATCTGGTGTGTGTGTGGAGTTGAACATGTGATCTGGTATGTGTGTGGAGTTGAACATGTGATCTGGTATGTGTGGAGTTGAACATGTGATCTGGTATGTGTGGAGTTGAACATGTGATCTGGTGTGTGTGGAGTTGATCATGTGATCTGGTATGTGTGGAGTTGAACATGTGATCTGGTGTGTGTGGAGTTGAACATGTGATCTGGTGTGTGTGTGGAGTTGAACATGTGATCTGGTGTGTGTGTGTGGAGTTGAACATGTGATCTGGTGTGTGTGGAGCTGAACATGTGATCTGGTGTGTGTGGAGTTGATCATGTGATCTGGTGTGTGTGGAGTTGAACATGTGATCTGGTGTGTTCGAGCTGAACATGTGATCTGGTGTGTGTGTGTGGAGTTGAACATGTGATCTGGTGTGTTCGAGCTGAACATGTGATCTGGTGTGTGTGTGGAGCTGAACATGTGATCTGGTGTGTGTGGAGTTGATCATGTGATCTGGTGTGTGTGGAGTTGAACATGTGATCTGGTGTGTGTGTGGAGTTGAACATGTGATCTGGTGTGTGTGGAGCTGAACATGTGATCTGGTGTGTGGAGTTGAACATGTGATCTGGTGTGTGTGGAGTTGAACATGTGATCTGGTGTGTGTGGAGTTGATCATGTGATCTGGTATGTGTGGAGTTGAACATGTGATCTGGTGTGTGTGGAGTTGAACATGTGATCTGGTGTGTGTGGAGTTGATCATGTGATCTGGTATGTGTGGAGTTGATCATGTGATCTGGTATGTGTGGAGTTGAACATGTGATCTGGTGTGTGTGGAGTTGAACATGTGATCTGGTGTGTGTGTGGAGTTGAACATGTGATCTGGTGTGTGTGGAGTTGAACATGTGATCTGGTGTGTGTGGAGTTGAACATGTGATCTGGTGTGTGTGGAGTTGAACATGTGATCTGGTGTGTGTTGAGTTGATCATGTGATCTGGTGTGTGTGGAGCTGAACATGTGATCTGGTGTGTGTGTGGAGTTGAACATGTGATCTGGTGTGTGTGAAGCTGAACATGTGATCTGGTGTGTGTGGAGTTGAACATGTGATCTGGTGTGTGTGGAGTTGAACATGTGATCTGGTGTGTGTGGAGCTGATCATGTGATCTGGTGTGTGTGGAGTTGAACATGTGATCTGGTGTGTGTGTGGAGTTGAACATGTGATCTGGTGTGTGTGAAGCTGAACATGTGATCTGGTGTGTGTGTGGAGTTGAACATGTGATCTGGTGTGTGTGGAGTTGAACATGTGATCTGGTGTGTGTGGAGCTGATCATGTGATCTGGTGTGTGTGGAGTTGAACGTGATCTGGTGTGTGTGGAGTTGATCATGTGATCTGGTATGTGTGGAGTTGATCATGTGATCTGGTGTGTGTGGAGCTGAACATGTGATCTGGTGTGTGTGTGGAGTTGAACATGTGATCTGGTGTGTGTGTGGAGTTGAACATGTGATCTGGTGTGTGTGGAGTTGAACATGTGATCTGGTGTGTGTGGAGCTGAACATGTGATCTGGTGTGTGTGGAGTTGATCATGTGATCTGGTGTGTGTGGAGTTGAACATGTGATCTGGTATGTGTGGAGTTGAACATGTGATCTGGTGTGTGTGGAGTTGAACATGTGATCTGGTGTGTGTGTGGAGTTGAACATGTGATCTGGTATGTGTGTGGAGTTGAACATGTGATCTGGTATGTGTGGAGTTGAACATGTGATCTGGTATGTGTGGAGTTGAACATGTGATCTGGTGTGTGTGGAGTTGATCATGTGATCTGGTATGTGTGGAGTTGAACATGTGATCTGGTGTGTGTGGAGTTGAACATGTGATCTGGTGTGTGTGTGGAGTTGAACATGTGATCTGGTGTGTGTGTGGAGTTGAACATGTGATCTGGTGTGTGTGGAGCTGAACATGTGATCTGGTGTGTGTGGAGTTGATCATGTGATCTGGTGTGTGTGGAGTTGAACATGTGATCTGGTGTGTTCGAGCTGAACATGTGATCTGGTGTGTGTGTGGAGTTGAACATGTGATCTGGTGTGTTCGAGCTGAACATGTGATCTGGTGTGTGTGTGGAGCTGAACATGTGATCTGGTGTGTGTGGAGTTGATCATGTGATCTGGTGTGTGTGGAGTTGAACATGTGATCTGGTGTGTGTGGAGTTGAACATGTGATCTGGTGTGTGTGGAGTTGATCATGTGATCTGGTATGTGTGGAGTTGAACATGTGATCTGGTGTGTGTGGAGTTGAACATGTGATCTGGTGTGTGTGGAGTTGATCATGTGATCTGGTATGTGTGGAGTTGATCATGTGATCTGGTATGTGTGGAGTTGAACATGTGATCTGGTGTGTGTGGAGTTGAACATGTGATCTGGTGTGTGTGTGGAGTTGAACATGTGATCTGGTGTGTGTGGAGTTGAACATGTGATCTGGTGTGTGTGGAGCTGAACATGTGATCTGGTGTGTGTGGAGTTGAACATGTGATCTGGTGTGTGTGTGGAGTTGAACATGTGATCTGGTGTGAGTGGAGCTGAACATGTGATCTGGTGTGTGTGGAGTTGATCATGTGATCTGGTGTGTGTGGAGTTGAACATGTGATCTGGTGTGTGTGGAGCTGAACATGTGATCTGGTGTGTGTGTGGAGTTGAACATGTGATCTGGTGTGTGTGGAGCTGAACATGTGATCTGGTTTGTGTGGAGTTGAACATGTGATCTGGTATGTGTGTGGAGCTGAACATGTGATCTGGTGTGTGTGGAGCTGATCATGTGATCTGGTTTGTGTGGAGTTGAACATGTGATCTGGTATGTGTGGAGTTGAACATGTGATCTGGTGTGTGTGGAGTTGATCATGTGATCTGGTATGTGTGGAGCTGAACATGTGATTTGGTGTGTGTGGAGTTGAACATGTGATCTGGTGTGTGTGGAGTTGATCATGTGATCTGGTGTGTGTGGAGCTGAACATGTGATCTGGTGTGTGTGGAGTAGAACATGTGATCTGGTGTGTGTGGAGTTGAACATGTGATCTGGTGTGTGTGGAGTTGAACATGTGATCTGGTGTGTGTGGAGTTGAACATGTGATCTGGTTTGTGTGGAGTTGAACATGTGATCTGGTATGTGTGTGGAGCTGAACAAGTGATCTGGTGTGTGTGGAGTTGAACATGTGATCTGGTGTGTGTGTGGAGTTGAACATGTGATCTGGTGTGTGTGGAGCTGAACATGTGATCTGGTGTGTGTGGAGTTGATCATGTGATCTGGTGTGTGTGGAGTTGAACATGTGATCTGGTGTGTGTGGAGCTGAACATGTGATCTGGTGTGTGTGTGGAGTTGAACATGTGATCTGGTGTGTGTGGAGCTGAACATGTGATCTGGTTTGTGTGGAGTTGAACATGTGATCTGGTATGTGTGTGGAGCTGAACATGTGATCTGGTGTGTGTGGAGCTGATCATGTGATCTGGTTTGTGTGGAGTTGAACATGTGATCTGGTATGTGTGGAGTTGAACATGTGATCTGGTGTGTGTGGAGTTGATCATGTGATCTGGTATGTGTGGAGCTGAACATGTGATTTGGTGTGTGTGGAGTTGAACATGTGATCTGGTGTGTGTGGAGTTGATCATGTGATCTGGTGTGTGTGGAGCTGAACATGTGATCTGGTGTGTGTGGAGTAGAACATGTGATCTGGTGTGTGTGGAGTTGAACATGTGATCTGGTGTGTGTGGAGTTGAACATGTGATCTGGTGTGTGTGGAGTTGAACATGTGATCTGGTGTGTGTGGAGTTGATCATGTGATCTGGTGTGTGTGGAGCTGAACATGTGATCTGGTGTGTGTGGAGTTGAACATGTGATCTGGTGTGTGTGGAGCTGATCATGTGATCTGGTGTGTGTGGAGCTGAACATGTGATCTGGTGTGTGTGTGGAGTTGAACATGTGATCTGGTGTGTGTGGAGTTGAACATGTGATCTGGTGTGTGTGGAGCTGAACATGTGATCTGGTGTGTGTGGAGCTGAACATGTGATCTGGTGTGTGTGGAGTTGATCATGTGATCTGGTGTGTGTGGAGCTGAACATGTGATCTGGTGTGTGTGGAGTAGAACATGTGATCTGGTGTGTGTGGAGTTGAACATGTGATCTGGTGTGTGTGGAGTTGAACATGTGATCTGGTGTGTGTGGAGTTGAACATGTGATCTGGTGTGTGTGGAGTTGATCATGTGATCTGGTATGTGTGGAGTTGATCATGTGATCTGGTATGTGTGGAGTTGATCATGTGATCTGGTGTGTGTGGAGTTGAACATGTGATCTGGTGTGTGTGGAGCTGAACATGTGATCTGGTGTGTGTGGAGTTGAACATGTGATCTGGTGTGTGTGGAGTTGATCATGTGATCTGGTATGTGTGGAGTTGAACATGTGATCTGGTGTGTGTGGAGTTGAACATGTGATCTGGTGTGTGTGTGGAGTTGAACATGTTATCTGGTATGTGTGGAGTTGAACATGTGATCTGGTGTGTGTGGAGTTGAACATGTGATCTGGTGTGTGTGGAGTTGATCATGTGATCTGGTATGTGTGGAGTTGAACATGTGATCTGGTGTGTGTGGAGTTGAACATGTGATCTGGTGTGTGTGGAGCTGAACATGTGATCTGGTTTGTGTGGAGTTGAACATGTGATCTGGTATGTGTGTGGAGCTGAACATGTGATCTGGTGTGTGTGGAGCTGATCATGTGATCTGGTTTGTGTGGAGTTGAACATGTGATCTGGTATGTGTGGAGTTGAACATGTGATCTGGTGTGTGTGGAGTTGATCATGTGATCTGGTATGTGTGGAGCTGAACATGTGATTTGGTGTGTGTGGAGTTGAACATGTGATCTGGTGTGTGTGGAGTTGATCATGTGATCTGGTGTGTGTGGAGCTGAACATGTGATCTGGTGTGTGTGGAGTAGAACATGTGATCTGGTGTGTGTGGAGTTGAACATGTGATCTGGTGTGTGTGGAGTTGAACATGTGATCTGGTGTGTGTGGAGTTGAACATGTGATCTGGTTTGTGTGGAGTTGAACATGTGATCTGGTATGTGTGTGGAGCTGAACAAGTGATCTGGTGTGTGTGGAGTTGAACATGTGATCTGGTGTGTGTGTGGAGTTGAACATGTGATCTGGTGTGTGTGGAGCTGAACATGTGATCTGGTGTGTGTGGAGTTGATCATGTGATCTGGTGTGTGTGGAGTTGAACATGTGATCTGGTGTGTGTGGAGCTGAACATGTGATCTGGTGTGTGTGTGGAGTTGAACATGTGATCTGGTGTGTGTGGAGCTGAACATGTGATCTGGTTTGTGTGGAGTTGAACATGTGATCTGGTATGTGTGTGGAGCTGAACATGTGATCTGGTGTGTGTGGAGTTGATCATGTGATCTGGTGTGTGTGGAGCTGAACATGTGATCTGGTGTGTGTGGAGTAGAACATGTGATCTGGTGTGTGTGGAGTTGAACATGTGATCTGGTGTGTGTGGAGTTGAACATGTGATCTGGTGTGTGTGGAGTTGAACATGTGATCTGGTGTGTGTGGAGTTGATCATGTGATCTGGTGTGTGTGGAGCTGAACATGTGATCTGGTGTGTGTGGAGCTGAACAAGTGATATTAGGCTTGTTCGACTTCACCCAGCGATGCGCAGACCGATCGGCGGCTGACTTGAAGCAGTGCATGCCGGTTAGAAATTTTGTCCGACTTGAGGCAGCGCCGACGCCACGTGACAGTGACGTATGTCAACAAAGTGCCGCGAGAGCGATTCGAGAGCAGCCGGCGAATACAGCCGGTGCAGTTTCTCCAAAGCAGCTGCTCGAGGCTGCACAGGCTCTGATGACGACACAGCCGTTCCACGATTGGCCAGATTCACCGCATGACAGCGATCACGTGTGTTTCGTGTTTATTCTAAAACCTTCAGCTCCACTAATGCTCACAAATCTGTTTTTTATAACAGTAAAACCTACTTTCATGTAGGCGCAGTGTAATATTGTCATGTTTATCAAAATAAAACTGATAAAAAACATAGACCCCACTTCATTGATAGTGTAGGCTTATATGTTGAACTTTATTCTTGTACAAACACACGCTGTATTAAGCAGTGCATAAAGTATAACATGACAATAATGTCTCTGAAACATCTGTGTATTGCCAAATATTGCATTTATTTCACTTCAGCTGATAAAGTATGCAAACACAGCGCGAGCGTCACTGCGGGAAGCAGAAAGTGTCCGACTTCACGTCTGTGTTTGCAGCTCCTCCCCGCCTGCACGCGGCTACTCTCGCCGGTCAGTTGCATCCAGCCGCAGCCGATGTCGAACACACCTCTGGTGTGTGTGGAGTTGAACATGTGATCTGGTGTGTGTGTGGAGTTGAACATGTGATCTGGTGTGTGTGGAGCTGAACATGTGATCTGGTGTGTGTGGAGTTGATCATGTGATCTGGTGTGTGTGGAGTTGAACATGTGATCTGGTGTGTGTGGAGCTGAACATGTGATCTGGTGTGTGTGTGGAGTTGAACATGTGATCTGGTGTGTGTGGAGCTGAACATGTGATCTGGTTTGTGTGGACTTGAACATGTGATCTGGTATGTGTGTGGAGCTGAACATGTGATCTGGTGTGTGTGGAGCTGATCATGTGATCTGGTTTGTGTGGAGTTGAACATGTGATCTGGTATGTGTGGAGTTGAACATGTGATCTGGTGTGTGTGGAGTTGATCATGTGATCTGGTATGTGTGGAGCTGAACATGTGATCTGGTGTGTGTGGAGTAGAACATGTGATCTGGTGTGTGTGGAGTAGAACATGTGATCTGGTGTGTGTGGAGTTGAACATGTGATCTGGTGTGTGTGGAGTTGAACATGTGATCTGGTGTGTGTGGAGTTGAACATGTGATCTGGTGTGTGTTGAGTTGATCATGTGATCTGGTGTGTGTGGAGCTGAACATGTGATCTGGTGTGTGTGTGGAGTTGAACATGTGATCTGGTGTGTGTGAAGCTGAACATGTGATCTGGTGTGTGTGGAGTTGAAAATGTGATCTGGTGTGTGTGGAGTTGAACATGTGATCTGGTGTGTGTGGAGCTGATCATGTGATCTGGTGTGTGTGAATTTGAACATGTGATCTGGTGTGTGTGTGGAGTTGAACATGTGATCTGGTTTGTGTGAAGCTGAACATGTGATCTGGTGTGTGTGTGGAGTTGAACATGTGATCTGGTGTGTGTGGAGTTGAACATGTGATCTGGTGTGTGTGGAGCTGATCATGTGATCTGGTGTGTGTGGAGTTGAACGTGATCTGGTGTGTGTGGAGTTGATCATGTGATCTGGTATGTGTGGAGTTGATCATGTGATCTGGTGTGTGTGGAGCTGAACATGTGATCTGGTGTGTGTGTGGAGTTGAACATGTGATCTGGTGTGTGTGTGGAGTTGAACATGTGATCTGGTGTGTGTGGAGTTGAACATGTGATCTGGTGTGTGTGGAGCTGAACATGTGATCTGGTGTGTGTGGAGTTGATCATGTGATCTGGTGTGTGTGGAGTTGAACATGTGATCTGGTATGTGTGGAGTTGAACATGTGATCTGGTGTGTGTGGAGTTGAACATGTGATCTGGTGTGTGTGTGGAGTTGAACATGTGATCTGGTATGTGTGTGGAGTTGAACATGTGATCTGGTATGTGTGGAGTTGAACATGTGATCTGGTATGTGTGGAGTTGAACATGTGATCTGGTGTGTGTGGAGTTGATCATGTGATCTGGTATGTGTGGAGTTGAACATGTGATCTGGTGTGTGTGGAGTTGAACATGTGATCTGGTGTGTGTGTGGAGTTGAACATGTGATCTGGTGTGTGTGTGGAGTTGAACATGTGATCTGGTGTGTGTGGAGCTGAACATGTGATCTGGTGTGTGTGGAGTTGATCATGTGATCTGGTGTGTGTGGAGTTGAACATGTGATCTGGTGTGTTCGAGCTGAACATGTGATCTGGTGTGTGTGTGTGGAGTTGAACATGTGATCTGGTGTGTTCGAGCTGAACATGTGATCTGGTGTGTGTGTGGAGCTGAACATGTGATCTGGTGTGTGTGGAGTTGATCATGTGATCTGGTGTGTGTGGAGTTGAACATGTGATCTGGTGTGTGTGTGGAGTTGAACATGTGATCTGGTGTGTGTGGAGCTGAACATGTGATCTGGTGTGTGGAGTTGAACATGTGATCTGGTGTGTGTGGAGTTGAACATGTGATCTGGTGTGTGTGGAGTTGATCATGTGATCTGGTATGTGTGGAGTTGAACATGTGATCTGGTGTGTGTGGAGTTGAACATGTGATCTGGTGTGTGTGGAGTTGATCATGTGATCTGGTATGTGTGGAGTTGATCATGTGATCTGGTATGTGTGGAGTTGAACATGTGATCTAGTGTGTGTGGAGTTGAACATGTGATCTGGTGTGTGTGTGGAGTTGAACATGTGATCTGGTGTGTGTGGAGTTGAACATGTGATCTGGTGTGTGTGGAGTTGAACATGTGATCTGGTGTGTGTGGAGTTGAACATGTGATCTGGTGTGTGTTGAGTTGATCATGTGATCTGGTGTGTGTGGAGCTGAACATGTGATCTGGTGTGTGTGTGGAGTTGAACATGTGATCTGGTGTGTGTGAAGCTGAACATGTGATCTGGTGTGTGTGGAGTTGAACATGTGATCTGGTGTGTGTGGAGTTGAACATGTGATCTGGTGTGTGTGGAGCTGATCATGTGATCTGGTGTGTGTGGAGTTGAACATGTGATCTGGTGTGTGTGTGGAGTTGAACATGTGATCTGGTGTGTGTGAAGCTGAACATGTGATCTGGTGTGTGTGTGGAGTTGAACATGTGATCTGGTGTGTGTGGAGTTGAACATGTGATCTGGTGTGTGTGGAGCTGATCATGTGATCTGGTGTGTGTGGAGTTGAACGTGATCTGGTGTGTGTGGAGTTGATCATGTGATCTGGTATGTGTGGAGTTGATCATGTGATCTGGTGTGTGTGGAGCTGAACATGTGATCTGGTGTGTGTGTGGAGTTGAACATGTGATCTGGTGTGTGTGTGGAGTTGAACATGTGATCTGGTGTGTGTGGAGTTGAACATGTGATCTGGTGTGTGTGGAGCTGAACATGTGATCTGGTGTGTGTGGAGTTGATCATGTGATCTGGTGTGTGTGGAGTTGAACATGTGATCTGGTATGTGTGGAGTTGAACATGTGATCTGGTGTGTGTGGAGTTGAACATGTGATCTGGTGTGTGTGTGGAGTTGAACATGTGATCTGGTATGTGTGTGGAGTTGAACATGTGATCTGGTATGTGTGGAGTTGAACATGTGATCTGGTATGTGTGGAGTTGAACATGTGATCTGGTGTGTGTGGAGTTGATCATGTGATCTGGTATGTGTGGAGTTGAACATGTGATCTGGTGTGTGTGGAGTTGAACATGTGATCTGGTGTGTGTGTGGAGTTGAACATGTGATCTGGTGTGTGTGTGGAGTTGAACATGTGATCTGGTGTGTGTGGAGCTGAACATGTGATCTGGTGTGTGTGGAGTTGATCATGTGATCTGGTGTGTGTGGAGTTGAACATGTGATCTGGTGTGTTCGAGCTGAACATGTGATCTGGTGTGTGTGTGGAGTTGAACATGTGATCTGGTGTGTTCGAGCTGAACATGTGATCTGGTGTGTGTGTGGAGCTGAACATGTGATCTGGTGTGTGTGGAGTTGATCATGTGATCTGGTGTGTGTGGAGTTGAACATGTGATCTGGTGTGTGTGGAGTTGAACATGTGATCTGGTGTGTGTGGAGTTGATCATGTGATCTGGTATGTGTGGAGTTGAACATGTGATCTGGTGTGTGTGGAGTTGAACATGTGATCTGGTGTGTGTGGAGTTGATCATGTGATCTGGTATGTGTGGAGTTGATCATGTGATCTGGTATGTGTGGAGTTGAACATGTGATCTGGTGTGTGTGGAGTTGAACATGTGATCTGGTGTGTGTGTGGAGTTGAACATGTGATCTGGTGTGTGTGGAGTTGAACATGTGATCTGGTGTGTGTGGAGCTGAACATGTGATCTGGTGTGTGTGGAGTTGAACATGTGATCTGGTGTGTGTGTGGAGTTGAACATGTGATCTGGTGTGAGTGGAGCTGAACATGTGATCTGGTGTGTGTGGAGTTGATCATGTGATCTGGTGTGTGTGGAGTTGAACATGTGATCTGGTGTGTGTGGAGCTGAACATGTGATCTGGTGTGTGTGTGGAGTTGAACATGTGATCTGGTGTGTGTGGAGCTGAACATGTGATCTGGTTTGTGTGGAGTTGAACATGTGATCTGGTATGTGTGTGGAGCTGAACATGTGATCTGGTGTGTGTGGAGCTGATCATGTGATCTGGTTTGTGTGGAGTTGAACATGTGATCTGGTATGTGTGGAGTTGAACATGTGATCTGGTGTGTGTGGAGTTGATCATGTGATCTGGTATGTGTGGAGCTGAACATGTGATTTGGTGTGTGTGGAGTTGAACATGTGATCTGGTGTGTGTGGAGTTGATCATGTGATCTGGTGTGTGTGGAGCTGAACATGTGATCTGGTGTGTGTGGAGTAGAACATGTGATCTGGTGTGTGTGGAGTTGAACATGTGATCTGGTGTGTGTGGAGTTGAACATGTGATCTGGTGTGTGTGGAGTTGAACATGTGATCTGGTTTGTGTGGAGTTGAACATGTGATCTGGTATGTGTGTGGAGCTGAACAAGTGATCTGGTGTGTGTGGAGTTGAACATGTGATCTGGTGTGTGTGTGGAGTTGAACATGTGATCTGGTGTGTGTGGAGCTGAACATGTGATCTGGTGTGTGTGGAGTTGATCATGTGATCTGGTGTGTGTGGAGTTGAACATGTGATCTGGTGTGTGTGGAGCTGAACATGTGATCTGGTGTGTGTGTGGAGTTGAACATGTGATCTGGTGTGTGTGGAGCTGAACATGTGATCTGGTTTGTGTGGAGTTGAACATGTGATCTGGTATGTGTGTGGAGCTGAACATGTGATCTGGTGTGTGTGGAGCTGATCATGTGATCTGGTTTGTGTGGAGTTGAACATGTGATCTGGTATGTGTGGAGTTGAACATGTGATCTGGTGTGTGTGGAGTTGATCATGTGATCTGGTATGTGTGGAGCTGAACATGTGATTTGGTGTGTGTGGAGTTGAACATGTGATCTGGTGTGTGTGGAGTTGATCATGTGATCTGGTGTGTGTGGAGCTGAACATGTGATCTGGTGTGTGTGGAGTAGAACATGTGATCTGGTGTGTGTGGAGTTGAACATGTGATCTGGTGTGTGTGGAGTTGAACATGTGATCTGGTGTGTGTGGAGTTGAACATGTGATCTGGTGTGTGTGGAGTTGATCATGTGATCTGGTGTGTGTGGAGCTGAACATGTGATCTGGTGTGTGTGGAGTTGAACATGTGATCTGGTGTGTGTGGAGCTGATCATGTGATCTGGTGTGTGTGGAGCTGAACATGTGATCTGGTGTGTGTGTGGAGTTGAACATGTGATCTGGTGTGTGTGGAGTTGAACATGTGATCTGGTGTGTGTGGAGCTGAACATGTGATCTGGTGTGTGTGGAGCTGAACATGTGATCTGGTGTGTGTGGAGTTGATCATGTGATCTGGTGTGTGTGGAGCTGAACATGTGATCTGGTGTGTGTGGAGTAGAACATGTGATCTGGTGTGTGTGGAGTTGAACATGTGATCTGGTGTGTGTGGAGTTGAACATGTGATCTGGTGTGTGTGGAGTTGAACATGTGATCTGGTGTGTGTGGAGTTGATCATGTGATCTGGTATGTGTGGAGTTGATCATGTGATCTGGTATGTGTGGAGTTGATCATGTGATCTGGTGTGTGTGGAGTTGAACATGTGATCTGGTGTGTGTGGAGCTGAACATGTGATCTGGTGTGTGTGGAGTTGAACATGTGATCTGGTGTGTGTGGAGTTGATCATGTGATCTGGTATGTGTGGAGTTGAACATGTGATCTGGTGTGTGTGGAGTTGAACATGTGATCTGGTGTGTGTGTGGAGTTGAACATGTTATCTGGTATGTGTGGAGTTGAACATGTGATCTGGTGTGTGTGGAGTTGAACATGTGATCTGGTGTGTGTGGAGTTGATCATGTGATCTGGTATGTGTGGAGTTGAACATGTGATCTGGTGTGTGTGGAGTTGAACATGTGATCTGGTGTGTGTGGAGTTGATCATGTGATCTGGTGTGTGTGGAGCTGAACATGTGATCTGGTGTGTGTGGAGTTGAACATGTGATCTGGTGTGTTCGAGCTGAACATGTGATCTGGTGTGTGTGTGGAGTTGAACATGTGATCTGGTGTGTGTGGAGTTGATCATGTGATCTGGTATGTGTGGAGTTGAACATGTGATCTGGTGTGTGTGGAGTTGAACATGTGATCTGGTGTGTGTGTGGAGTTGAACATGTGATCTGGTGTGTGTGGAGTTGAACATGTGATCTGGTGTGTGTGGAGCTGAACATGTGATCTGGTGTGTGTGGAGCTGAACATGTGATCTGGTGTGTGTGGAGCTGAACAAGTGATATTAGGCTTGTTCGACTTCACCCAGCGATGCGCAGACCGATCGGCGGCTGACTTGAAGCAGTGCATGCCGGTTAGAAATTTTGTCCGACTTGAGGCAGCGCCGACGCCACGTGACAGTGACGTATGTCAACAAAGTGCCGCGAGAGCGATTCGAGAGCAGCCGGCGAATACAGCCGGTGCAGTTTCTCCAAAGCAGCTGCTCGAGGCTGCACAGGCTCTGATGACGACACAGCCGTTCCACGATTGGCCAGATTCACCGCATGACAGCGATCACGTGTGTTTCGTGTTTATTCTAAAACCTTCAGCTCCACTAATGCTCACAAATCTGTTTTTTATAACAGTAAAACCTACTTTCATGTAGGCGCAGTGTAATATTGTCATGTTTATCAAAATAAAACTGATAAAAAACATAGACCCCACTTCATTGATAGTGTAGGCTTATATGTTGAACTTTATTCTTGTACAAACACACGCTGTATTAAGCAGTGCATAAAGTATAACATGACAATAATGTCTCTGAAACATCTGTGTATTGCCAAATATTGCATTTATTTCACTTCAGCTGATAAAGTATGCAAACACAGCGCGAGCGTCACTGCGGGAAGCAGAAAGTGTCCGACTTCACGTCTGTGTTTGCAGCTCCTCCCCGCCTGCACGCGGCTACTCTCGCCGGTCAGTTGCATCCAGCCGCAGCCGATGTCGAACACACCTCTGGTGTGTGTGGAGTTGAACATGTGATCTGGTGTGTGTGTGGAGTTGAACATGTGATCTGGTGTGTGTGGAGCTGAACATGTGATCTGGTGTGTGTGGAGTTGATCATGTGATCTGGTGTGTGTGGAGTTGAACATGTGATCTGGTGTGTGTGGAGCTGAACATGTGATCTGGTGTGTGTGTGGAGTTGAACATGTGATCTGGTTTGTGTGGACTTGAACATGTGATCTGGTATGTGTGTGGAGCTGAACATGTGATCTGGTGTGTGTGGAGCTGATCATGTGATCTGGTTTGTGTGGAGTTGAACATGTGATCTGGTATGTGTGGAGTTGAACATGTGATCTGGTGTGTGTGGAGTTGATCATGTGATCTGGTATGTGTGGAGCTGAACATGTGATCTGGTGTGTGTGGAGTAGAACATGTGATCTGGTGTGTGTGGAGTAGAACATGTGATCTGGTGTGTGTGGAGTTGAACATGTGATCTGGTGTGTGTGGAGTTGAACATGTGATCTGGTGTGTGTGGAGTTGAACATGTGATCTGGTGTGTGTTGAGTTGATCATGTGATCTGGTGTGTGTGGAGCTGAACATGTGATCTGGTGTGTGTGTGGAGTTGAACATGTGATCTGGTGTGTGTGAAGCTGAACATGTGATCTGGTGTGTGTGGAGTTGAACATGTGATCTGGTGTGTGTGGAGTTGAACATGTGATCTGGTGTGTGTGGAGCTGATCATGTGATCTGGTGTGTGTGGAGTTGAACATGTGATCTGGTGTGTGTGTGGAGTTGAACATGTGATCTGGTGTGTGTGAAGCTGAACATGTGATCTGGTGTGTGTGTGGAGTTGAACATGTGATCTGGTGTGTGTGGAGTTGAACATGTGATCTGGTGTGTGTGGAGCTGATCATGTGATCTGGTGTGTGTGGAGTTGAACGTGATCTGGTGTGTGTGGAGTTGATCATGTGATCTGGTATGTGTGGAGTTGATCATGTGATCTGGTGTGTGTGGAGCTGAACATGTGATCTGGTGTGTGTGTGGAGTTGAACATGTGATCTGGTGTGTGTGTGGAGTTGAACATGTGATCTGGTGTGTGTGGAGTTGAACATGTGATCTGGTGTGTGTGGAGCTGAACATGTGATCTGGTGTGTGTGGAGTTGATCATGTGATCTGGTGTGTGTGGAGTTGAACATGTGATCTGGTATGTGTGGAGTTGAACATGTGATCTGGTGTGTGTGGAGTTGAACATGTGATCTGGTGTGTGTGTGGAGTTGAACATGTGATCTGGTATGTGTGTGGAGTTGAACATGTGATCTGGTATGTGTGGAGTTGAACATGTGATCTGGTATGTGTGGAGTTGAACATGTGATCTGGTGTGTGTGGAGTTGATCATGTGATCTGGTATGTGTGGAGTTGAACATGTGATCTGGTGTGTGTGGAGTTGAACATGTGATCTGGTGTGTGTGTGGAGTTGAACATGTGATCTGGTGTGTGTGTGGAGTTGAACATGTGATCTGGTGTGTGTGGAGCTGAACATGTGATCTGGTGTGTGTGGAGTTGATCATGTGATCTGGTGTGTGTGGAGTTGAACATGTGATCTGGTGTGTTCGAGCTGAACATGTGATCTGGTGTGTGTGTGGAGTTGAACATGTGATCTGGTGTGTTCGAGCTGAACATGTGATCTGGTGTGTGTGTGGAGCTGAACATGTGATCTGGTGTGTGTGGAGTTGATCATGTGATCTGGTGTGTGTGGAGTTGAACATGTGATCTGGTGTGTGTGTGGAGTTGAACATGTGATCTGGTGTGTGTGGAGCTGAACATGTGATCTGGTGTGTGGAGTTGAACATGTGATCTGGTGTGTGTGGAGTTGAACATGTGATCTGGTGTGTGTGGAGTTGATCATGTGATCTGGTATGTGTGGAGTTGAACATGTGATCTGGTGTGTGTGGAGTTGAACATGTGATCTGGTGTGTGTGGAGTTGATCATGTGATCTGGTATGTGTGGAGTTGATCATGTGATCTGGTATGTGTGGAGTTGAACATGTGATCTGGTGTGTGTGGAGTTGAACATGTGATCTGGTGTGTGTGTGGAGTTGAACATGTGATCTGGTGTGTGTGGAGTTGAACATGTGATCTGGTGTGTGTGGAGCTGAACATGTGATCTGGTGTGTGTGGAGTTGAACATGTGATCTGGTGTGTGTGTGGAGTTGAACATGTGATCTGGTGTGTGTGGAGCTGAACATGTGATCTGGTGTGTGTGGAGTTGATCATGTGATCTGGTGTGTTTGGAGTTGAACATGTGATCTGGTGTGTGTGGAGCTGAACATGTGATCTGGTGTGTGTGTGGAGTTGAACATGTGATCTGGTGTGTGTGGAGCTGAACATGTGATCTGGTTTGTGTGGAGTTGAACATGTGATCTGGTATGTGTGTGGAGCTGAACATGTGATCTGGTGTGTGTGGAGCTGATCATGTGATCTGGTTTGTGTGGAGTTGAACATGTGATCTGGTATGTGTGGAGTTGAACATGTGATCTGGTGTGTGTGGAGTTGATCATGTGATCTGGTATGTGTGGAGCTGAACATGTGATTTGGTGTGTGTGGAGTTGAACATGTGATCTGGTGTGTGTGGAGTTGATCATGTGATCTGGTGTGTGTGGAGCTGAACATGTGATCTGGTGTGTGTGGAGTAGAACATGTGATCTGGTGTGTGTGGAGTTGAACATGTGATCTGGTGTGTGTGGAGTTGATCATGTGATCTGGTGTGTGTGGAGCTGAACATGTGATCTGGTGTGTGTGGAGCTGAACAAGTGATATTAGGCTTGTTCGACTTCACCCAGCGATGCGCAGACCGATCGGCGGCTGACTTGAAGCAGTGCATGCCGGTTAGAAATTTTGTCCGACTTGAGGCAGCGCCGACGCCACGTGACAGTGACGTATGTCAACAAAGTGCCGCGAGAGCGATTCGAGAGCAGCCGGCGAATACAGCCGGTGCAGTTTCTCCAAAGCAGCTGCTCGAGGCTGCACAGGCTCTGATGACGACACAGCCGTTCCACGATTGGCCAGATTCACCGCATGACAGCGATCACGTGTGTTTCGTGTTTATTCTAAAACCTTCAGCTCCACTAATGCTCACAAATCTGTTTTTTATAACAGTAAAACCTACTTTCATGTAGGCGCAGTGTAATATTGTCATGTTTATCAAAATAAAACTGATAAAAAACATAGACCCCACTTCATTGATAGTGTAGGCTTATATGTTGAACTTTATTCTTGTACAAACACACGCTGTATTAAGCAGTGCATAAAGTATAACATGACAATAATGTCTCTGAAACATCTGTGTATTGCCAAATATTGCATTTATTTCACTTCAGCTGATAAAGTATGCAAACACAGCGCGAGCGTCACTGCGGGAAGCAGAAAGTGTCTGACTTCACGTCTGTGTTTGCAGCTCCTCCCCGCCTGCACGCGGCTACTCTCGCCGGTCAGTTGCATCCAGCCGCAGCCGATGTCGAACACACCTCTGGTGTGTGTGGAGTTGAACATGTGATCTGGTGTGTGTGTGGAGTTGAACATGTGATCTGGTGTGTGTGGAGCTGAACATGTGATCTGGTGTGTGTGGAGTTGATCATGTGATCTGGTGTGTGTGGAGTTGAACATGTGATCTGGTGTGTGTGGAGCTGAACATGTGATCTGGTGTGTGTGTGGAGTTGAACATGTGATCTGGTGTGTGTGGAGCTGAACATGTGATCTGGTTTGTGTGGACTTGAACATGTGATCTGGTATGTGTGTGGAGCTGAACATGTGATCTGGTGTGTGTGGAGCTGATCATGTGATCTGGTTTGTGTGGAGTTGAACATGTGATCTGGTATGTGTGGAGTTGAACATGTGATCTGGTGTGTGTGGAGTTGATCATGTGATCTGGTATGTGTGGAGCTGAACATGTGATCTGGTGTGTGTGGAGTAGAACATGTGATCTGGTGTGTGTGGAGTAGAACATGTGATCTGGTGTGTGTGGAGTTGAACATGTGATCTGGTGTGTGTGGAGTTGAACATGTGATCTGGTGTGTGTGGAGTTGAACATGTGATCTGGTGTGTGTTGAGTTGATCATGTGATCTGGTGTGTGTGGAGCTGAACATGTGATCTGGTGTGTGTGTGGAGTTGAACATGTGATCTGGTGTGTGTGAAGCTGAACATGTGATCTGGTGTGTGTGGAGTTGAACATGTGATCTGGTGTGTGTGGAGTTGAACATGTGATCTGGTGTGTGTGGAGCTGATCATGTGATCTGGTGTGTGTGAATTTGAACATGTGATCTGGTGTGTGTGTGGAGTTGAACATGTGATCTGGTGTGTGTGAAGCTGAACATGTGATCTGGTGTGTGTGTGGAGTTGAACATGTGATCTGGTGTGTGTGGAGTTGAACATGTGATCTGGTGTGTGTGGAGCTGATCATGTGATCTGGTGTGTGTGGAGTTGAACGTGATCTGGTGTGTGTGGAGTTGATCATGTGATCTGGTATGTGTGGAGTTGATCATGTGATCTGGTGTGTGTGGAGCTGAACATGTGATCTGGTGTGTGTGTGGAGTTGAACATGTGATCTGGTGTGTGTGTGGAGTTGAACATGTGATCTGGTGTGTGTGGAGTTGAACATGTGATCTGGTGTGTGTGGAGCTGAACATGTGATCTGGTGTGTGTGGAGTTGATCATGTGATCTGGTGTGTGTGGAGTTGAACATGTGATCTGGTATGTGTGGAGTTGAACATGTGATCTGGTGTGTGTGGAGTTGAACATGTGATCTGGTGTGTGTGTGGAGTTGAACATGTGATCTGGTATGTGTGTGGAGTTGAACATGTGATCTGGTATGTGTGGAGTTGAACATGTGATCTGGTATGTGTGGAGTTGAACATGTGATCTGGTGTGTGTGGAGTTGATCATGTGATCTGGTATGTGTGGAGTTGAACATGTGATCTGGTGTGTGTGGAGTTGAACATGTGATCTGGTGTGTGTGTGGAGTTGAACATGTGATCTGGTGTGTGTGTGGAGTTGAACATGTGATCTGGTGTGTGTGGAGCTGAACATGTGATCTGGTGTGTGTGGAGTTGATCATGTGATCTGGTGTGTGTGGAGTTGAACATGTGATCTGGTGTGTTCGAGCTGAACATGTGATCTGGTGTGTGTGTGGAGTTGAACATGTGATCTGGTGTGTTCGAGCTGAACATGTGATCTGGTGTGTGTGTGGAGCTGAACATGTGATCTGGTGTGTGTGGAGTTGATCATGTGATCTGGTGTGTGTGGAGTTGAACATGTGATCTGGTGTGTGTGTGGAGTTGAACATGTGATCTGGTGTGTGTGGAGCTGAACATGTGATCTGGTGTGTGGAGTTGAACATGTGATCTGGTGTGTGTGGAGTTGAACATGTGATCTGGTGTGTGTGGAGTTGATCATGTGATCTGGTATGTGTGGAGTTGAACATGTGATCTGGTGTGTGTGGAGTTGAACATGTGATCTGGTGTGTGTGGAGTTGATCATGTGATCTGGTATGTGTGGAGTTGATCATGTGATCTGGTATGTGTGGAGTTGAACATGTGATCTGGTGTGTGTGGAGTTGAACATGTGATCTGGTGTGTGTGTGGAGTTGAACATGTGATCTGGTGTGTGTGGAGTTGAACATGTGATCTGGTGTGTGTGGAGCTGAACATGTGATCTGGTGTGTGTGGAGTTGAACATGTGATCTGGTGTGTGTGTGGAGTTGAACATGTGATCTGGTGTGTGTGGAGCTGAACATGTGATCTGGTGTGTGTGGAGTTGATCATGTGATCTGGTGTGTGTGGAGTTGAACATGTGATCTGGTGTGTGTGGAGCTGAACATGTGATCTGGTGTGTGTGTGGAGTTGAACATGTGATCTGGTGTGTGTGGAGCTGAACATGTGATCTGGTTTGTGTGGAGTTGAACATGTGATCTGGTATGTGTGTGGAGCTGAACAAGTGATCTGGTGTGTGTGGAGTTGAACATGTGATCTGGTGTGTGTGTGGAGTTGAACATGTGATCTGGTGTGTGTGGAGCTGAACATGTGATCTGGTGTGTGTGGAGTTGATCATGTGATCTGGTGTGTGTGGAGTTGAACATGTGATCTGGTGTGTGTGGAGCTGAACATGTGATCTGGTGTGTGTGTGGAGTTGAACATGTGATCTGGTGTGTGTGGAGCTGAACATGTGATCTGGTTTGTGTGGAGTTGAACATGTGATCTGGTATGTGTGTGGAGCTGAACATGTGATCTGGTGTGTGTGGAGCTGATCATGTGATCTGGTTTGTGTGGAGTTGAACATGTGATCTGGTATGTGTGGAGTTGAACATGTGATCTGGTGTGTGTGGAGTTGATCATGTGATCTGGTATGTGTGGAGCTGAACATGTGATTTGGTGTGTGTGGAGTTGAACATGTGATCTGGTGTGTGTGGAGTTGATCATGTGATCTGGTGTGTGTGGAGCTGAACATGTGATCTGGTGTGTGTGGAGTAGAACATGTGATCTGGTGTGTGTGGAGTTGAACATGTGATCTGGTGTGTGTGGAGTTGAACATGTGATCTGGTGTGTGTGGAGTTGAACATGTGATCTGGTGTGTGTGGAGTTGATCATGTGATCTGGTGTGTGTGGAGCTGAACATGTGATCTGGTGTGTGTGGAGTTGAACATGTGATCTGGTGTGTGTGGAGCTGATCATGTGATCTGGTGTGTGTGGAGCTGAACATGTGATCTGGTGTGTGTGTGGAGTTGAACATGTGATCTGGTGTGTGTGGAGTTGAACATGTGATCTGGTGTGTGTGGAGCTGAACATGTGATCTGGTGTGTGTGGAGCTGAACATGTGATCTGGTGTGTGTGGAGTTGATCATGTGATCTGGTGTGTGTGGAGTTGAACATGTGATCTGGTGTGTGTGGAGTTGAACATGTGATCTGGTGTGTGTGGAGTTGAACATGTGATCTGGTGTGTGTTGAGTTGATCATGTGATCTGGTGTGTGTGGAGCTGAACATGTGATCTGGTGTGTGTGTGGAGTTGAACATGTGATCTGGTGTGTGTGAAGCTGAACATGTGATCTGGTGTGTGTGGAGTTGAACATGTGATCTGGTGTGTGTGGAGTTGAACATGTGATCTGGTGTGTGTGGAGCTGATCATGTGATCTGGTGTGTGTGAATTTGAACATGTGATCTGGTGTGTGTGTGGAGTTGAACATGTGATCTGGTGTGTGTGAAGCTGAACATGTGATCTGGTGTGTGTGTGGAGTTGAACATGTGATCTGGTGTGTGTGGAGTTGAACATGTGATCTGGTGTGTGTGGAGCTGATCATGTGATCTGGTGTGTGTGGAGTTGAACGTGATCTGGTGTGTGTGGAGTTGATCATGTGATCTGGTATGTGTGGAGTTGATCATGTGATCTGGTGTGTGTGGAGCTGAACATGTGATCTGGTGTGTGTGTGGAGTTGAACATGTGATCTGGTGTGTGTGTGGAGTTGAACATGTGATCTGGTGTGTGTGGAGTTGAACATGTGATCTGGTGTGTGTGGAGCTGAACATGTGATCTGGTGTGTGTGGAGTTGATCATGTGATCTGGTGTGTGTGGAGTTGAACATGTGATCTGGTATGTGTGGAGTTGAACATGTGATCTGGTGTGTGTGGAGTTGAACATGTGATCTGGTGTGTGTGTGGAGTTGAACATGTGATCTGGTATGTGTGTGGAGTTGAACATGTGATCTGGTATGTGTGGAGTTGAACATGTGATCTGGTATGTGTGGAGTTGAACATGTGATCTGGTGTGTGTGGAGTTGATCATGTGATCTGGTATGTGTGGAGTTGAACATGTGATCTGGTGTGTGTGGAGTTGAACATGTGATCTGGTGTGTGTGTGGAGTTGAACATGTGATCTGGTGTGTGTGTGGAGTTGAACATGTGATCTGGTGTGTGTGGAGCTGAACATGTGATCTGGTGTGTGTGGAGTTGATCATGTGATCTGGTGTGTGTGGAGTTGAACATGTGATCTGGTGTGTTCGAGCTGAACATGTGATCTGGTGTGTGTGTGGAGTTGAACATGTGATCTGGTGTGTTCGAGCTGAACATGTGATCTGGTGTGTGTGTGGAGCTGAACATGTGATCTGGTGTGTGTGGAGTTGATCATGTGATCTGGTGTGTGTGGAGTTGAACATGTGATCTGGTGTGTGTGTGGAGTTGAACATGTGATCTGGTGTGTGTGGAGCTGAACATGTGATCTGGTGTGTGGAGTTGAACATGTGATCTGGTGTGTGTGGAGTTGAACATGTGATCTGGTGTGTGTGGAGTTGATCATGTGATCTGGTATGTGTGGAGTTGAACATGTGATCTGGTGTGTGTGGAGTTGAACATGTGATCTGGTGTGTGTGGAGTTGATCATGTGATCTGGTATGTGTGGAGTTGAT
>NC_137115.1:58092191-58102203 GCF_949357685.1 Gobio gobio | reverse complement strand
GGGTAGAGAGGGGTAGAGAGGGGAAGTTGGGTAGAGAGGGGTAGAGAGGGGAAGTTGGGTAGAGAGGGGTAGAGAGGGGAAGTTGGGTAGAGAGGGGTAGAGAGGGGAAGTTGGGTAGAGAGGGGTAGAGAGGGGTAGAGAGGGGAAGTGTCAAAGTCAAAGTCAAAGTCAAAGTCAACTTTATTGTCAATCAAAACCATGCAACAGTACATTACACAGCAGACTGAAATTGCGTTTCTTCCATACTCCAATGTGCAATATTAAAAATAGAGAAAGACTTGACACACACTAAGCACAGACTAACCATAGACTAAACATAGGACACCACTAGAAAAGTGCAAATAGATATTCCAGAAATATAGTTCGGTTGAGGTATTTTAGTGTAGTATAGTGCAATACAAGGTGCAATTTGGAAAAAGTGCAAGGTAGCAGCATGAAGATAAATAAATTTTGTAAACTTGTTACCTTCTTGTGCAAGGGGATATTGGCATATGTACATGGAGTAAAAAGAAAAATGTATTGTATTATGTAAATACATTATTTATGTATTTTAGTCTTTGTGTGTATGGGTTGTGGGGGTAGGGATTTATAATCCAATTTTCGTGAGTGAGTTGAGCAGTCTGATGGCTTGTGGAAAAAAGCTGTTGCTGAGTCTGGTAGTCCTGCAACGCATACTGCTGTAGCGCTTGCCAGATGGTAGGAGGGTGAACAGTTTGTATGTAGGGTGGGTGGGGTCTTTGATGATGTTTGTGGCTCTTTTGTGGCAGCGGGATGGGTATATGTCCTGGATGGATGGTTGGGCTGATCCGGTGATCTTCTCAGCTGACCTCACCACCCTCTGTAGAGCTTTCCGGTCAGCAACAGAACAGCTACGATACCAGACTGAGAGACTACTTGTGAGGATGCTCTCAATGGCACCCCTGTAGAAGGTGGTGAGTGCCAGTGGGGGGAGGTTGGCTCTTCTCATCCTGCGTAGGAAGTGGAGGCGTTGCTGAGTTTTCTTGACAAGGGAGGTGGTGTTGGTGGACCATGACAGGTCATCAGTGATATGCACCCCCAGAAACTTGGTGCTTTTCACTGATTCCACAGCGCTGCCATTGATGGTAAGGGGTGTGTGTGGTTTGCGATTTCTCCTAAAGTCCACAGTTAATTCCTTTGTTTTATTGACATTGAGATGTAAATTGTTGGTGTCACACCAGTTGATGAGTTGGTGTACCTCATCTCTGTAGGCTGAGTCGTCATTGTTACTGATGAGGCCCACCACCGTTGTGTCATCTGCAAACTTGATAATATGGTTTGAGTTGTATCTGGCACAACAGTCATGAGTCATCAGTGTGAACAGCAGAGGACTCAGCACGCATCCTTGAGGGACCCCAGTGTTTATGATGTTGGTCTGAGAATAGTTTTTGCCAACTCTTACTGTCTGTGGTCTGTTGGTGAGAAAGTCTAGTAGCCAGTTGCATAGTGGGGTGCTGATGCCTACAGCACTGAGTTTTTCCACCAGGTGTTGTGGGATGACTGTATTGAAGGCAGAGCTGAAGTCGATAAACAGCATTCGCACACAGCTGTTTTTGTTCTCCAGATGAGCCAGACTGAGGTGGAGTGCTGTTGCTATGGCATCATCAGTGGAACGCTTGGGACGGTATGCAAACTGGAAAGGATCGAATGTGGCAGGTAAGCTGGATGTTATGTGAGCCTTGACCAGCCTTTCAAAGCACTTCATCATGATGGGCGTGAGTGCTATAGGCCGGTAGTCGTTCAGTGTTGTGGCTGGTGATTTCTTTGGTATCGGTATGATAGTAGTGGCTTTGAAGCATTCTGGTATGATGGCTTTGCTCAGAGAGATGTTGAAGATATCTGTGAGAACATCTGTAAGTGAGTTAGCACAGTCTTTAAGCACACGCCCGGGTATATTATCAGGACCAGCAGCTTTCCTGGGGTTCACCTTTTGAAGAGTCCTCCGCACATCATCAGGGTCAAGTTGAAGTGTTGCATTGTCCAAACAGTGTAGAGCTTTTGTTGGAGTGGTGTTGTTGCTTTCCTCAAAACGGCTGAAGAATGAGTTGAGTGAGTTTAGGAAATCTGTGCTGTCCTCGCACGTTGGTGGTGTGGGCCTGTAGTCCGTTACTGACTTGATGCCTTGCCATAGGCGTCTGGGATCTTTTGTGTCAGTGAAGTGTGACTGGATTTTTTGTCCATAGGCACGCTTTGCTGCTCTCAGGCCCCGGTTTAAGTTGGCCCTGGCAGTTCTGAGGGCCCCTTTGTCTCCAGACCTGAAAGCCGCATTCCGTGCTTTTAGAAGCTCCCATACCTCCCTGGTGAACCATGGTTTGTCGTTTGCCCTTGTGGTGATGTGTTTTATGACGGTCACATCTTCCATGCATTTGGATATGTATCCCGTCACAGACTCAGTATATTCCGTTATATTGACATGCTGGTTGGAAGTGGCAGCCTCCCTAAAAACAGTCCAATCTGTGCATTCAAAACAGTCCTGGAGCGCTGAGGTAGCCCCCTCTGGCCAAGTTCTGATCTGCTTCACAGATCGTTTGTTCCTCACTAACAGTGGTCTGTAAGATGGCATTAGCATAACAGAAAGATGGTCCGAGTTTCCCAGGTGGGGGTGGGGAACGGCTCTGTATGCCTGTTTGATGTTTGAGTAGACCTGGTCCAGAATGTTCTCTCCCCTGGTCGCAAAGTCCACATATTTATGAAAGTGAGGGAGTACTGTCTTCAATTTGGCCTGATTGAAATCGCCCGCTATTATACATGCAGAGTCCGGGTTTGAGTCCTGCATTGAGCTCACAGATTGATACAATGTAGAAAGTGCGTCTTTTGTGTTTGCACTGGGCGGAATGTATACAGCTGTAAAAGTCACGGCTGAAAATTCTCTTGGCAAGTATACTGGACGGCATTTAACTGTTAGAAATTCTATGTCTACGGAACAATGACTTGAGATGACTTTAACATTAGTGCACCAGTTGTTGTTGATGAAGATTGCCACTCCACCACCTCGTAGCTTACCAGTGAGTGCGTGGCTTCTGTCCGCCCTGAATGCTGTTAGTCCGTCCACCTGAATGGCGTTGTCCGGAACGGTGTGATTAAGCCATGTCTCGGTGAGGACGATGGCGCTGCAATCTTTCACCTTTCTTTGTGTAATTAGATCCAATCTGAGGTAGTCCATTTTGTTTTCCAGCGAACGAACGTTGGAAAGCAGAATCGAAGGAAGTGCAGGTCTGTACGGTTTAGCTTTTAGCCTTGCGCTGATGCCCGCTCGACTGCCTCGCTTGCTAGGTCTAGCACACCGCTTGCGACGCTTCCAGCGCCGGCCAGTGTCAGGAGGAGAGTCCGCTGCTTTGCAGGCCTCTGGGTCTTGCTGGTGTAGGATGCCCAGCCCGTCGAGTGCTTTGTGTTCCAAAGCAAACATAACTCCGGAAAGATCGTTTGAGAAGTTTGAGTTTCGTAGTCCAAGTAGTAGGCTTCTGTTGTAGACTTTTCTCGTACACGATTCAGACGATTCAGACGACACATTTAACATAAAACGCACATCGTTAATGGGAGCTGGAGTAGCCGCTGCCGTACAGGGCGCCGCCATTTCCTGCCAAGTGGGTAGAGAGGGGAAGTGGGTAGAGAGGGGAAGGGGGGATGAGAGGGGTAGAGAGGGGAAGTGGGTAGAGAGGGGAAGGGGGGATGAGAGGGGTAGAGAGGGGAAGGGGGGATGAGAGGTGAAGTGGGTAGAGAGGGGTAGAGAGGGGAAGGGGGGATGAGAGGGGAAGTGGGTAGAGAGGGGTAGAGAGGGGAAGGGGGTAGAGAGGGGAAGTGGGTAGAGAGGGGTAGAGAGGGGAAGGGGGTAGAGAGGGGAAGTGGGTAGAGAGGGGTAGAGAGGGGAAGGGGGTAGAGAGGGGAAGTGGGTAGAGAGGGGTAGAGAGGGGAAGGGGGGATGAGAGGGGAAGTGGGTAGAGAGGGGATGAGAGGGGAACGGGGGAAGAGAGTGGTAGAGAGTGGTAGAGAGTGGTAGAGAGGGGATGAGAGGGGAAGTGGGTAGAGAGGGGATGAGAGGGGAAGTGGGTAGAGAGGGGTAGAGAGGGGAAGTGGGTAGAGAGGGGTAGAGAGGGGAAGTGGGTAGAGAGGGGAAGTGGGTAAAGAGGGGTAGAGAGGGGAAGTGGGTAGAGAGGGGTAGAGAGGGGAAGGGGGTAGAGAGGGGAAGTGGGTAGAGAGGGGAAGTGGGTAAAGAGGGGTAGAGAGGGGAAGTGGGTAGAGAGGGGATGAGAGGGGAAGTGGGTAAAGAGGGGATGAGAGGGGAAGTGGGTAGAGAGGGGAAGTGGGTAGAGAGGGGTAGAGAGGGGAAGGGGGTAGAGAGGGGAAGTGGGTAGAGAGGGGTAGAGAGGGGAAGGGGGGATGAGAGGGGAAGTGGGTAGAGAGGGGATGAGAGGGGAAGGGGGGATGAGAGGGGTAGAGAGGGGTAGAGAGTGGAAGTGGGTAGAGAGGGGATGAGAGGGGAAGTGGGTAGAGAGGGGATGAGAGGGGAAGTGGGTAGAGAGGGGTAGAGAGGGGAAGTGGGTAGAGAGGGGTAGAGAGGGGAAGTGGGTAGAGAGGGGTAGAGAGGGGAAGGGGGGATGAGAGGGGAAGTGGGTAGAGAGGGGTAGAGAGGGGAAGGGGGGATGAGAGGGGAAGGGGGGATGAGAGGGGAAGAGGGGATGAGAGGGGAAGTGGGTAGAGAGGGGAAGGGGGGATGAGAGGGGTAGAGAGGGGAAGGGGGGATGAGAGGGGAAGTGGGTAGAGAGGGGTAGAGAGGGGAAGGGGGGATGAGAGGGGAAGGGGGGATGAGAGGGGAAGAGGGGATGAGAGGGGAAGTGGGTAGAGAGGGGAAGGGGGGATGAGAGGGGAAGGGGGGATGAGAGGGGAAGGGGGGATGAGAGGGGTAGAGAGGGGAAGGGGGGATGAGAGGGGTAGAGAGGGGAAGGGGGGATGAGAGGGGAAGGGGGGATGAGAGGGGTAGAGAGGGGAAGGGGGGATGAGAAGGGAAGTGGGTAGAGAGGGGAAGGGGGGATGAGAGGGGAAGTGGGTAGAGAGGGGTAGAGAGGGGATGAGAGGGGAAGTGGGTAGAGAGGGGAAGTGGGTAGAGAGGGGTAGAGAGGGGATGAGAGGGGAAGTGGGTAGAGAGGGGAAGTGGGTAGAGAGGGGAAGGGGGGATGAGAGTGGAAGTGGGTAGAGAGGGGTAGAGAGGGGAAGTGGGTAGAGAGGGGATGAGAGGGGAAGTGGGTAGAGAGGGGAAGTGGGTAGAGAGGGGAAGTGGGTAGAGAGGGGAAGGGGGGATGAGAGTGGAAGTGGGTAGAGAGGGGTAGAGAGGGGAAGTGGGTAGAGAGGGGAAGTGGGTAGAGAGGGGTAGAGAGGGGAAGTGGGTAGAGAGGGGAAGTGGGTAGAGAGGGGATGAGAGGGGAAGTGGGTAGAGAGGGGAAGTGGGTAGAGAGGGGAAGTGGGTAGAGAGGGGTAGAGAGGGGATGAGAGGGGAAGTGGGTAGAGAGGGGAAGTGGGTAGAGAGGGGAAGGGGGGATGAGAGTGGAAGTGGGTAGAGAGGGGTAGAGAGGGGAAGTGGGTAGAGAGGGGAAGTGGGTAGAGAGGGGTAGAGAGGGGAAGGAAGAGGTAGACCTGGAGTAGGATGTGGCCAAAGAAGACAGGGACCAAAGTTATCAGATGCGATTCTACTGAGTACCCTTGGGTTGTCTTTGAGAGAGGCTGGACAGAGACTTCAGCTCAACCTCAGCAGATATAAAAAACAAACCTTTGAAAACGCATGAATGAATCGAATGATTTTACAAATGTGGAGAGAAATAAATATTTTCATCAATATGCATGCAGTACTGGTCTTGTGTGTACTGTTTGGTCAATATATTCATATACTTTACTCTAACAATATCTCTGAAAAAAAAATCTAACCCAGATTATATCATTAGAAAAGTAGAAATTGTACAAGTGTTTACAGTAAGATTGAGAACAGCAGCGTGTGGATGGCCAGGAGGATGAGGACGGTCATTTTCATAGTTTTTTTGTTTGTGTGTTATATTACAGTATATTATGCTGTATACATTTTCTTTTTACTCTGATGTATGGAAGTTACTTTATGTGTGTGAATGACAATGGTTACAATTTCCTTGGAGGCTACTCTTACCCTAAAATCCTATTTCTTTTTTTCAGTTTTATACACAATTGTATTCTGTTAGCTAGACAAAAATGAAGGACTGGGCTAAGACTGAAAGGTGGACATGAGGGATATTTCAATGGTCCTCTGCCATAGTGACAAAACATCTAAACATTTTGACTCGCAGTGCTTACACAATGCCAAAGGGACAAAGCATTTTGCGGGCACTGACTGTTTAAATGAGAAGGAAATGTAGTTTTGACACATGAGTGAACTGTTTTGGGAGAGGTATGAGCTTTTGCAGGTGAACCCTGGTGTTGTGCCGAACCATCCACGTTATTTTGGCAAAAGCACCAAGAGTGTTGAGAACGTCTGTTTCAAGAAATGAGCCAAAGCAATTGAGAAGGATCTTTGCCATTTTGGTGGCACTGACCATCTATATGGGAAAGGAATTTAGTTCTGAAGCATGAGTGAACAGTTTTGGGAGAGATATTAGCTTTTGCTAGTGAGCTATAGTGTTGTGCTGAACTGTAAGACTGTTTTGCCAAATTATCTTACAATTTTGAGAATGTAATTTCTGTTTCAAGAAATGAGCCAAACCAATGGAGAAAAACTGTAACACCCCAGAGCCGCTGGAGCAGTTATATGACGGACAGATGCACTTTTTATGGACTTCAAAAACAGAGCAACTATTAATCTAATTCTAATGCTTGGATTAGCCTGGACTTTTGTAATATAACTCAGATTATATTCGTCTGAGAGAAGAATGTCACACACACCTCAGATGAGCTGAGGGAGAGGAAATCATGGGCTAATGTTCATTTTTGGGTGAACTATCCCTTTAATGGAAGGAGACGTATGAGGTGTGTGTGTGTGTGTGTGTGTGTGTGTGTGTGTGTGTGTGTGTGTGTGTGTTTCTCTCTCTTATCTGCTTCAAGCTCTTGATAAATTGTGGCATTTTCTATTCTATTGTGTTTATGTTTAATGCAGAACTCTGTCTCTTCTGTCACACACACCATCATCTGTAGAGAATGATCGGCTTGCGTTCGTCAGGTTATGGAGACACACACACACACACAGACGAGCGAAATGTTTGAACCTGATGGTGTAACTCAAAGTTTTTTACCACTTCGTTATTTTGGCTGGAATTTCGTTTGTTGGAAATATGAACTGAATTTAGAAATGCTTTTGAAATGAAAAACTTTGCGTTTAATAAATAAAATATATTTCTGAGTGCAGAATAATCGGTTCCCTGAGTCACGGCCTTTGCTGTTTTTGTGAGTGTACACAAATAAGTTTATAGTTTATTATAGTTATATCTTGCGCTGATCTGAATGGCTAATATTGTGAGTTGTTTCCGCTGTCATAAAGGACAAAATCCATCAGAAGCGCCGACGCCTTCATCAGAGTAGAAGAAAACATAGCTTATTTAGTTTCATAGTTAAATATTATATTTTTTAAATTTCATGTGTTGATTATGAATAGTGAGCAGAGGAAGGCACATAATTAGATGTGCATATGTCTGGAGACATGATTTTGAGCACTTCATTGAATTTTGTTTTCTAGAAAGTCTTTCTTTAAAATTAAGTATTTTAATTTTGATCAATGTTTAATCAACTATTTGGCTGTATATTTAATAAATAAGAAGCAAATCAATATGTCGGCCCTGTGTGTGAGCGATGTGTACGTCAGCTGACCTGTCAATGCGGGAAAAACTTCCATTGCAGTTTTGCGAAAATGTCCTTTTTCGAATTGCCTGAAAAACCTCCTCATGCGAGCGGAACAACTTTTTTGCGATATATGGGAGTTTCTGAGAAATTGAAGCGTTTCCATTGAGCATATTTTCAATTCGCAATTTGAAGGGAAATGGAAACAAATGGCCCCTAAACCCTCAGGCTCTTCCTCTGGGTCCGCATTTCACGCCGTGATGCCGCTTTACCTGCTGGGAAGAGTCCAGTGTGTAGCCGCACCAGTGCTCATTGAGGGCATATCGACCGCAAAGGGGGCTCGCGAGCTCCTTCTGAGAGAGAAAATGACCAATAGGACGTGATCATCAGACCCGGCCGCCTTCTTCCATTGCTCCGGGGTCCAGTTCTGATGCTCACGGGCCACTGTTGGTGCTTTGGGCGGGGTCAGGGGTCAGGGGTCAGCATGGGCACCCTGACTGGTCCATACTCCACAAACTGAGATGCTCTGTGTATTCTGAGCCCTTTCTATCAGAACCAGCTTTAACTTCTGGAGCAGTTTGAGCTCAAGTAGCTAGTCTGTTTGATCGACCACACGGGCATCAATGAGCCTCGGCCGCCGGTTCTTCACTGGTCCTCCATGACCCTGTGGCCGGTTCTCCACTGGTCCTCCATGACCCTGTGGCCGGTTCTCCACTGGTCCTCCATGACCCTGTGGCCGGTTCTCCACTGGTCCTCCATGACCCTGTGGCCGGTTCTCCACTGGTCCTCCATGACCCTGTGGCCGGTTCTCCACTGGTCCTCCATGACCCTGTGGCCGGTTCTCCACTGGTCCTCCATGACCCTGTGGCCGGTTCTCCACTGGTCCTCCGTGACCCTGTGGTCGGTTCTCCACTGGTCCTTCATGACCCTGTGGCCGGTTCTCCACTGGTCCTCCATGACCCTGTGGCCGGTTCTCCACTGGTCCTCCATGACCCTGTGGCCGGTTCTCCACTGGTCCTTCATGACCCTGTGGCCGGTTCTCCACTGGTCCTTCATGACCCTGTGGCCGGTTCTTCACTGGTCCTTCATGACCCTGTGGCCGGTTCTCCACTGGTCCTTCATGACCCTGTGGCCGGTTCTTCACTGGTCCTTCATGACCCTGTGGCCGGTTCTCCACTGGTCCTCCATGACCCTGTGGCCGGTTCTCCACTGGTCCTCCGTGACCCTGTGGTCGGTTCTCCACTGGTCCTTCATGACCCTGTGGCCGGTTCTCCACTGGTCCTTCATGACCCTGTGGCCGGTTCTCCACTGGTCCTTCATGACCCTGTGGCCGGTTCTTCACTGGTCCTTCATGACCCTGTGGCCGGTTCTCCACTGGTCCTTCATGACCCTGTGGCCGGTTCTTCACTGGTCCTTCATGACCCTGTGGCCGGTTCTCCACTGGTCCTCCATGACCCTGTGGCCGGTTCTCCACTGGTCCTCCGTGACCCTGTGGTCGGTTCTCCACTGGTCCTTCATGACCCTGTGGCCGGTTCTCCACTGGTCCTCCATGACCCTGTGGTCGGTTCTCCACTGGTCCTTCATGACCCTGTGGCCGGTTCTCCACTGGTCCTTCATGACCCTGTGGCCGGTTCTCCACTGGTCCTTCATGACCCTGTGGCCGGTTCTCCACTGGTCCTCCATGACCCTGTGGTCGGTTCTCCACTGGTCCTCCATGACCCTGTGGTCGGTTCTCCACTGGTCCTTCATGACCCTGTGGCCGGTTCTCCACTGGTCCTTCATGACCCTGTGGCCGGTTCTTCACTGGTCCTTCATGACCCTGTGGCCGGTTCTCCACTGGTCCTTCATGACCCTGTGGCCGGTTCTTCACTGGTCCTTCATGACCCTGTGGCCGGTTCTTCACTGGTCCTTCATGACCCTGTGGCCGGTTCTCCACTGGTCCTTCATGACCCTGTGGCCGGTTCTTCACTGGTCCTTCATGACCCTGTGGCCGGTTCTCCACTGGTCCTTCATGACCCTGTGGCCGGTTCTTCACTGGTCCTTCATGACCCTGTGGCCGGTTCTTCACTGGTCCTTCATGACCCTGTGGCCGGTTCTCCACTGGTCCTTCATGACCCTGTGGCCGGTTCTTCACTGGTCCTTCATGACCCTGTGGCCGGTTCTCCACTGGTCCTTCATGACCCTGTGGCCGGTTCTCCACTGGTCCTTC
>NC_137115.1:58072191-58084691 GCF_949357685.1 Gobio gobio | reverse complement strand
CATTATTGCTGTATGAATATATAACGTGCATTTATGCGTTGATTGTGAAGCTGTTGTATCATATAAATCCTAATATTAATATAATTAATCATAATAGTATTCATGCATCAAAATATTGCACGTATTCATGTCGGGTGTTTTGTAGCTTCACATGTTTTTTTTAAAAGAGATTGATCATTAATAATAAAATCACGGATTCGCTCTCATTCACGAGCCTCCAGCGTGACGTCACGCGACGAGCAGCCAATCGCGGCGCGCTCTTCTCTATAAAGCGCGCGCCCGCCGGCTCCTCTGCACTTCAGCCCATGATTGAGTCTGGATACACTGATTGAGCAGAAGAGGAATAATCATCCGGTCGCTCTGTGTGAGTCTTCAGCTTCTTCTGGCTTGTGTTATTCAGTGTTGTGTGTTTTTTTTATTTTTTTATTTAGATCTAAACATAAACTTTATTTCTTTATGTATGCATGATTTATTCCTTTATTCAGAAAGGGTTTCAGATGTAAATATGAATTGCACTGCATGCAAGAGTTTATTATTTATTATCGGCACTTGTTGAATGTTGAGGTGTGTGAGTGAGTGTGTGAGTGTGTGTGTGTGTGTGTGTGTGTGAGTGAGTGTTTGAGTGTGTGTGAGTGTGTGTGTGTGTGTGTGTGTGTGTGTGTGTGTGTGTGTGTGTGTGTGTGTGTGTGTGTGTGTGTGTGTGTGAGTGAGTGTTTGAGTGTGTGTGTGTGTGTGTGTGTGTGTGTGTGTGTGCGTCTCTGACCTTGAGACGTTTCTCTCCATGTGCAGTTTATCATTAATGGATTTTGCGAAATGCAAATAACCAAACAATGTTCAGCAGTTAATCTGCACAGATATATCAGAAGTAGAGTTCAGGTGCTCAACCCTTCATGACCACAGGTGTGTAAGTCCAGCTCTAGGCCTGCAGACACTTCACACACACCAGTGAGAGAATGGGCCGCTCTCAGGAGTGTGTGTGTGTGTGTGTGTGTGTGTGTGTGTGTTCGCTTCTACACACACCAGTGAGAGAATGGGCCGCTCTCAGGAGTGTGTGTGTGTGTGTGTGTGTGTGTGTGTGTGTGTGTGTTTGCTTCTACACACACCAGTGAGAGAATGGGCCGCTCTCAGGAGTGTGTGTGTGTGTGTGTGTGTGTGTGTGTGTTTGCTTCTACACACACCAGTGAGAGAATGGGCCGCTCTCAGGAGTGTGTGTGTGTGTGTGTTCGCTTCTACACACACCAGTGAGAGAATGGGCTGCTCTCAGGAGTGTGTGTGTGTGTGTGTGTGTGTGTGTTCGCTTCTACACACACCAGTGAGAGAATGAACCTGTGCAATAAGGCCAAATATTATACTAAATATTTCCACGCTCAACTGTTAGTGGGATTATAACAAAGTGGAAGCCATTGGGAACAACAGCAACTCAGCCACAAAGAGCGGGGTCAGCGCATGCTGAGGGTCACAGAGCGGGGTCAGCGCAGGCTGAGGGTCACAGAGCGGGGTCAGCGCATGCTGAGGGTCACAGAGCGGGGTCAGCGCATGCTGAGGGTCACAGAGCGGGGTCAGCGCAGGCTGAGGGTCACAGAGCGGGGTCAGCGCATGCTGAGGGTCACAGAGCGGGGTCAGCGCATGCTGAGGGTCACAGAGCGGGGTCAGCTCATGCTGAGGGTCTCAGAGCGGGGTCAGCGCATGCTGAGGGTCACAGAGCGGGGTCAGCTCATGCTGAGGGTCACAGAGCGGGGTCAGCGCATGCTGAGGGTCACAGAGCGGGGTCAGCTCATGCTGAGGGTCACAGAGCGGGGTCAGCTCATGCTGAGGGTCACAGAGCGGGGTCAGCTCATGCTGAGGGTCACAGAGCGGGGTCAGCGCATGCTGAGGGTCACAGAGCGGGGTCAGCTCATGCTGAGGGTCACAGAGCGGGGTCAGCGCATGCTGAGGGTCACAGAGCGGGGTCAGCACATGCTGAGGGTCACAGAAGTGGCCAACTTTCTGCAGAGTCAAGAGCTCCAGACCTCCAAACTTCTGTGACCTTCAGATGAGCTCAAGAACAGTGTGTAGAGCTTCATGGAATGGGTTTCCATGGCCGAGCAGCTCATCCAAGCCTCACATCACCAAGTGCAATGCAAAGCGTGGGATGCAGTGGGGTAAAGCGCGCCACCACTGGACCCTAGAGCAGTGGAGACGTGTTCTCTGAGTGACCAATCACGCTTCTCTGTCTGACAATCCCATGGACGAGTCTGGGTTTGGCGGTTGCCAGGAGAACGGGACTTGCCTGACTGCATTGTGCCAAGTTTGGTGGAGGGGGGATTATGGGGTGGGGTTGTTTTTCAGGAGTTAGTTCCACCAAGACAATTTCATGCTCCCGACTTTGTGGGCCCAGTTTGGGGACGGCCCCTTCCTGTCCCAGCATGACTGCTCCAGTGCTCAAAGCGTCTCCATAAAGACATGGATGAGGAGTTTGGTGGAGGAACTGGAGTCCTGACCTCAACACCTTTGGGATGAATTAGAGCGGAGACTGAGAGCCAGGCCTTCTCAAATCACAAATGAAGAATCCCCATAAACACTCTCCTAAACCTTGAGGAAAGAAGAGCTACCATTTTGATATCTCTGTCTCTCTCTCTCTTGTTTTGCGCAGGTAACCGATTCTCCGAAGACAGCGATGCCTCTAACGATTCTCCCCGTGTTGGGCCCGATCTCGGTGTCCGAGAGCCTGGTGGCCATCATCACCATATGTGTGGTGTATCTGCTCATGCGCCTCATGCGTGTGAAGATCCCCGAGGGCCTGCAGAAGCTCCCGGGGCCCAAGCCTCTCCCGATCATCGGGAATGTGCTGGAGGTGGGAAGCAACCCACACCTGAGCCTGACCGCCATGAGCAAGTGCTACGGCCCCGTCTTCCAGATCCAGATCGGCACGCGGCCCGTGGTGGTGCTGAGCGGGAACGAGGTGATCCGGCAGGCGCTCCTGAAGCAGGGCGAGGAGTTCTCCGGCCGGCCCGATCTCTACAGCACCAGGTACATCAGCGGCGGGAAGAGCCTGGCCTTCAGCACGGATCAGGTGGGGGTGTGGCGCGCCCGCAGGAAACTGGCCCTGAGCGCGCTGAGGACGTTCTCCACACTCCAGGCGGAGAGCGGCGGGTATTCCTGCGCTCTGGAGGAGCACATCAGCAAAGAGGGCCTGTACCTGATCGACCGCCTGCACGCCGTCATGAGGTCCGACGGGAGCTTCGACCCGTTCCGGCACATCGTGGTGTCCGTGGCCAATGTGATCTGCGGGATCTGCTTCGGCCGGCGCTACAGCCACGACGACGACGAGCTGGTGGGTCTGGTCAACATGAGCGACGAGTTCGGGAAGATCGTGGGAAGCGGAAACCCTGCGGACTTCATCCCCATCCTGAGGATCCTGCCCAGCGCCTCCATGAAGAAGTTCCTGGCCATCAACGCTCGCTTCAGCAGCTTCATGCAGAAGATCGTCAAGGACCACTACGATACCTTCGACAAGGTGCGCTTCACACACACGCTTCACACACACGCTTCACACACACGCTTCATACACACGCTTCAGTCATGCTTCACACGCATGCTTCACACACACACGCTTCAGCAGAATTAGTGACGCAAACGCTTCACACACACGCTTTACACATGCTTCACACACGCTTCACACATACGCTTCACACACGCTTCACACATGCTTCACACACACACGCTTCACACACGCTTCACACACACGGTTCACACACACGCTTCACACACGCTTCAGCAGAATTAGTGACGCGAGCGCTTCACGCACACGCTTCACGCACACGCTTCACACACACACTTCACACACACACTTCACACACGCTTCACGCTTCACACACACGCTTCACACACACGCTTCACACACACGCTTCACACGCGCTTCACACACACGCTTCAGCAGAATTAGTGACACACACGCTTAACACACACGCTTCACACACGCGCTTCACACACACGCTTCACACGCGCTTCACACACACGCTTCAGCAGAATTAGTGACACACACGCTTAACACACACGCTTCACACGCGCTTCACACACGCTTCGCGCTTCACACACACGCTTCTCACACGCGCTTCACACACACGCTTCAGCAGAATTAGTGACACACACGCTTAACACACACGCTTCAGACACGCGCTTCACACACGTGCTACACACGCACTTCACACACGCGCTTCACACACGCGCTTCACACACGCTTCGCGCTTCACACACACGCTTCACACACACACTTCACACGCGCTTCACACACACGCTTCACACACACGCTTCAGCAGAATTAGTGACACACACGCTTAACACACACGCTTCAGACACGCGCTTCACACACGCGCTTCACACACACGCTTCACACACACGCTTCACACACACGCTTCACACACACGCTTCACACACACGCTTCACACACGCTTCAGCAGAATTAGTGACACACATGCTTCACACACACGCTTCACACACACGCTTCCCACATGCTTCACACACACGCTTCACACACACGCTTCACACACGCTTCACACACGCGCTTCTCACACACGCTTCACACACACGCTTCACACACGCTTCCCACATGCTTCACACACACGCTTCACACACACGCTTCACACACGCTTCACACACACGCTTCACACACACGCTTCACACACGCTTCCCACATGCTTCACACACACGCTTCACACACACGCTTCACACACGCTTCACACACGCGCTTCTCACACACGCTTCAGACACCCTTCAGCTGAATTAGTGACACAAACGCTTCACACATGCTTCACACACATGCATCACACACGCTTCACACACACGCATCACACACGCTTCACACATGCGCTTCACACACACACGCTTCACACATGCGCTTCACACACACACGCTTCACACACACACGCTTCACACACACGCGCTTCACACACGCGCTTCACACACACGCTTCACACACGCTTCACACACACACACACGCTTCATACACAAGCTTCACACACGCTTCACACACACTCTTCTACAGAACTGGTGACACAAACGCAGATGTTTATTCGGCTGTGTGTGTTTCTGTGTTTCAGGACAACATCCGTGACATCACCGACTCGCTGATCGACCACTGCGAGGACCGCAAGCTGGACGAGAACTCCAACGTCCAGGTGTCGGACGAGAAGATCGTGGGCATCGTCAATGACCTCTTCGGAGCCGGTGAGTGCTGGAGAAGCGGAGGGTCAGGGATGCAGATATTAGGGCTCTCATGATCCGATATCAGCTCTAAGAACACCAGCATTTGACTAAAACACACCAGAAGCACATACAGCTGTAGAGTTACAGTCACACTCACACACACACACTCACGCATGCAGCCACACACACACACACACACACACACACACACACACACACACATGTTTGTTTTTGTGAAATGTGAGGACATTCCATAGGCGTAATGGTTTTTATACCGTACAAACCATATTTTCTATCCCCTTACACTGACCCTAAACCTACCCATCACACACACACACACACACACACACACTGCCCCTGCCCCTAAACCTAGCCCTCACAGGAGACTGTGCAGTTCACTTTCTGTGAAAAAAAAATTGTTCTGTATGATTTATAAGCATTTTGAAAAGTGAGGACATGGGGAACGTCCTCATATTTCACCCTCTTTTTGTAATACCCATGACATTATACACATTTGTGTCCTGATATTTCACAAAAACATGCCCACACACACACACACACACACTCTCACGCATGCAGCCACACACACACACTCACACACACACCCACACACACACACACACACACACACACACACACACACACACACACACACACACACACTCACAGGTGCATGCATGCACACTCACTCACGCCCACACTTGCACACACGCACACACACACACACACACACACACACACACACACTCACAGGTGCATGCATGCACACTCACTCACACCCACACTTGCACACACGCACACACACGCACACACACACACACACACACACACACACACACACACACACACACACACACACACACACACACACACACACACACACACACACACACACACACACACACACACACACACACACACACACACACACACTGTAAATGTTAAAATAGTGGCTCACTTTTGTGTTTCCCTCCAAGTTTTTGTAATCAGGCTCTTAGAAATTATATAATTTGGCTTTAGATTTATTGGACAATATATCAGTTATCGGCTTTCAAATACAGTGAGGAAAATAAGCATTTAAACACCTGCTATTTGGCAAGTTCTCCCTCTTAGAAATCATGGAGGGTCTGAAATTGTCATCGTAGGGTCATGTCCACTGTGAGAGACATAATCTAAAAAAAAATCCAGAAATCACAATGTATGATTTTTTTAACTATTTATTTGTATGATACAGCTGCAAATAAGTATTTGAACACCTGAGAAAATCACTGTTAATATTTGGTACAGTAGCCTTTGTTTGGTCAAAGGTTTCCTGTAGTTTTTCAGCAGGTTTGCACTGCAGGAGGGATTGTGGCCCACTCCTCCACACAGATCTTCTCTAGATCAGTCAGGTTTCTGGCCTGAGTTTGAGCTCCTCCACAGATTCTCTATTGGGTTTAGGTCTGGAGACGGGCTAGGCCACGCCAGAACCTTGATCTGCTTCTTCCAGAGCCACTCCTTGGTTCTCCTGGCTGTGCTTTGGGTCATTGACCCAGCCTCGACCCATCCTCAATGCTCTAACTGAGGGAAGGAGGTTGTTCCCCTAAATCTCATCCTCTCCTTAATACAGTGCAGTCGCCCTGTCCCATGTGCAGAAAACACCCCCACAGCATGATGCTGCCACCCCCATGCTTCACAGTAGGGATGGTGTTCTTGGGATGGTACTCATCATTCTTCTTCCTCCAAACACGTTTAGTGGAATTATGACCAAAAAGTTGTATTTTGGTCTCATCTGACCACATGACTTTCTCCCATGACTCCTCTGGATCATCCAAATGGTCATTGGCAAACTTAAGCCGGGCCTGGACATGTGCTGGTTTAAGCAGGGGAACCTTCCGTGCCATGCATGATTTCAAACCATGACCATGTCTTAGGGCGTTTTCACACCTACCTTGTTTGGTCCGGATTTTCGGACTTTTCAGTTTGGTCCGAATGAAAATTACAGGTGTGAAACCTCCCCCGTACCACGGTCCGGACCAAACTGACGAAATTTGGTCCGACGAAAAGAGGTCGTCTCGGTCCGGATCAAACTGAACAAAGGTTCGGTTCGTTTCTAGTGTGAAAGCATTTTCTGTATGGTTCGGACTTTCAGACCATTTACAGGAAGTTCCTGTTTATGTTTAAATATTATATCGTTATTTTTAAATTCAATCTAGGCTACATTGATTATGAAAAGTGAAAATATGCGCAATATGTCACTAGACAGAAAGTCAGAAATAATTTTGAACGAAATTTTGTATGATTTTGCTTAGAAAGCATTTCTTTAATGGGAATTTCGTTTTGTATAAATTGTATCTTAATTTTAATCAACGTTTAATCAGATAATTGCCTGGATTTAATAAATAAGTAGCAAATAGTCTATAGCAGACAATAATGGCGGGAGCGATCACATGCTTTACACATGAACTGGAGCGTCTTAAATAAACCGAAACTCATCAGGCTACTTGCCTCACAAACATGAGAAATATGTGTATATAAAGCTTGAAATGTCCACTTTTAAACGTAACGAATAAAAAAAAATAGTCAAGCAATGCGAATGTTCAATAGTGGCAAAGACGATATGCGTCCGTTCATTCACTCTTGTCAAAGATGCTGACGTCAGACGCACGTCCGTTTACAAACCAATCAATGTCCAGATGTCGCCCACATAGATGATGACGAGTGGATGCAAGTGCGTCATGTAAAGTTCTTTAGTGCGCACACATAATTGCAATGAGAAACCAAACCAAAACTAACCGAATATATAAAAAGTATCAAAACATGAACTTCGGTTCGGACCTTGGTGCGGACTTTCAGGTGTGAAAACGCCCTTAGTGTATGACCAACAGTAACCTTGGAAACGGTGGACCAGCTCTTTTCAGGTCATTGAGCAGCTCCTCCTGTAGTTCTGGGCTGATTTCTCCCCTTTTTTAGGATCATTGAGACCCCGCGAGGTGAGATCTTGCATGGAGCCCCAGTCCGAGGGAGATTGACAGTCATGTTTAGCTTCTTCCATTTTCTAATGATTGCTCCAACAGTGGACCTTTTTCACCAAGCTGCTTGGCCATTTCCCTGTAGCCCTTTCCAGCCTTGTGGAGGTGGACAATTGTGTCTCTAGTGTCTTTGGACAGCTCTTTGGTCTTGGCCATGTTAGTAGTTGGACTCTTACTGATTGTATGGTGGACAGGTGTCTTTATGCAGATAACCACCTCAAACAGGACCATCTAATTTAGGATAATAAATGGAGTGGAGGTGGACATTTTAAAGGCAGACTAACAGGTCTTTGAGGGTCAGAATTCTAGCTGATAGACAGGTGTTCAAATACTTATTTGTGTGTTTATCGGCAGGCTTCGACACCATCAGCACGGCTCTGTCCTGGGCTGTGGTGTATCTGGTGGCGTATCCGGAGATCCAGGAGCGGCTGCAGAGAGAACTGAGTGAGTGTGTGTGTTCAGATGTGCTCAGAGAACTGAGTGTGTGTGTTCAGCTGTGTTTAGAGCTAGCGCTGCTGCGGTCGCCGCTAATGCGTTAATCTTTCAGGTGAGAAGGTGGGACTGGAGCGAACGCCTCGCCTGTCCGACAGAACCGAGCTGCCGCTCCTCGAGGCCTTCATCCTGGAGATCTTCCGCCATTCCTCCTTCCTGCCCTTCACCATCCCTCACTGGTGAGTGGAGCGCCATCACGAGTGTGTGAAGGTGTGTGTGTGTGTGAGAGAGCTAACGGTGTGTGTGTGTGTGTGTTTCAGCACATCTAAAGACACGTCGCTCAACGGATTCTTCATTCCCAAAGACACGTGTGTGTTCGTGAACCAGTGGCAGGTCAACCACGACCCGTGAGTTCATCATGTGACCGCTCACTAAACACATTTCATTCATATTCCTGTTAAATAAATGTTCTTGTTTGTAAAGCAGGGTAATAAACGTTTAGAGAAAAACATGTAAACGTGAAAAAATATAATATTTAAAGATAATAATTAGGCTAAATAGATAAAAAAAAATAGTAAATTAAAATTTGATTAAAATAAGCAAATGGATTCAAATATATTAATTATATTAAATAAATTAAAAAAAGTTTGGAGAAAAACATGTAAAAATGAATAATACAATTATTTAAATAAATAATAATGAGATTTAAATAAGCAAATACATGATAAAAATACATTTAACTGTACATTTTATATATACACATTTTATTTTGTTTAACTTAATAAATACTAAACATTTTCCTAATAATATTTTAAACTGGTATGGAATATATAATCTAATAATTTTATTAAAATAAGCAAACAATAAAAATAGATTAAAATATATTAAATAAATAATATTAAATAAATATAAAAATATAAAATATTAATTAAAATATTAAAATATTTATAATATAGTAAAAAAAATTAAATAAGCAAAAATAAAAATTTGATTAAAATAAGCAAACAATAAAAATAGATAAAATAAATAATATTAAATCCATTTAAAAATGTATTCAATTAATGAATTTATTTCTATTAATATAAATAGTAAAACATTTTTTAAATAAGTAAATAATAAAAATACATGTAAATACATTTTAAATATATTTTTAATTAATTTATTATTAATGTTTGTAAGTGTTTGGGGTTTAAAACTGGGTTGATTTGGCGAATATTTTAAACTGGTATAGAATTTAATAAACCCATTCCTGAATACCATAGTACATGTTTTTGGGTTGTAAACATGCAAAAATGTCAAAATAAATAATACAAATATAATATTTAAAGATATAAAAATAATAATTAAATAAAAAAATTGTAAATTAAAATAAGCAAACAATAAAAATGGATTCAAATAGATAAAATAAATGTATAAATTAATTAAATCATAGTACATTTTTAAAAGTTTAGAGCGTGAAAATGAATAAAAAAAATTAAATAAATTGTAAATAAATCTTTTTTTAAATAAGCAAACAATAAAAATATATTTTACATATACTTATTTTAAATATATAAAATTTATTTTATGTAACTTATAAAATATTATTAGGAAAATATTTAGTATTTATTAAGTTACATAAAATACATTTTATATATTTAAAATTAGTATATGTAAAACATATTTTTATAGTTTGCTTATAAAATATTATTAGGAAAATATTTAGTATTTATTAAGCAAAGAATAAAAATGGATTCAAATAGATAAATTAAATAAATGTGAAAATGAATTCAAATTAATTATTTCAAATAAAATAAGCAAATAATAAAAATACATGTAAATTAATTTTTTTTAAAAAGTACAGTTAACCGGACAGTGCTGTATTTAAATCTTATATAACTATAATAAACCCATTCATGAATACCATAGTAAATGTGTAAAATACCATGGCAATGTTTTTGGGTTGTAAACATATAACTTAATAAATACTAAATATTTTCTTAATAATATTTTATAAGCAAACAATAAAATTGGATTCAAATAGATAAATTAAATCAAATTAAATACATAATTAATTATTTCAAATAAAATAAGCAAATAATAAAAATACATGTAAATTAATAAAAAAAAATACAGTTAACAGTACAGTGCTTTATTTAAATTTTATATATACTCATTTTAAATATCTTAGTTTTATTTGATATAACTATAATAAACCCATTCATGAATATCATAGCAAATGTGTAAAATACCATGGCAATGTTTTTGGGTTGTAAACATAATAAAAATATAATATTTAAAGATGTAAAAATAATAATTAAATACAAAAATAGTAAATAAAAATAAGCAAACAATACAAATAGATAAATATAAATCACTATAAATTAATTAAATCATAGTACATTTTTAAAAGTTTAGAGAGTGTGAAAATGAATAAAAAATATTAAAATAAATTGTAAATAAAAAAATTATTTAAATAAGCAAACAATAAAAACACATTTTACATATACTAATTTTAAATATATAAAAAATGTATTTTATGTAACTTATTACTTAATAAACATGTACAAATGTCAAAATAAATACTAAAAATATAATATTTAAAGATATAAAAAATAATAATTAAATACAAAAATAGTAAATAAAAATAAGCAAACAATACAAATACATTTTACATATACTAATTTTAAATATATAAAAATTTATTTTATGTAACTTAATACTTAATAAACATGTAAAAATGTCAAAATAAATAATAAAAATATAATATTTAAAGATATAAAAAGTAATAATTAAATACAAAAATAGTAAATAAAAATAAGCAAATAATACAAATAAATTTTACATATACTAATTTTAAATATATAAAAATTTATTTTATGTAACTTAATACTTAATAAACATGTAAAAATGTCAAAATTAATACTAAAAATATAATATTTAAAGATATAAAAAATAATAATTAAATACAAAAATAGAAAATAAAAATAAGCAAACAATACAAATACATTTTACATATACTAATTTTAAATATATAAACATTTATTTTATGTAACTTAATACTTAATAAACATGTAAAAATGTCAAAATAAATACTAAAAATATAATATTTAAAGATATAAAAAATAATAATTAAATATAAAAATAAGCAAACAATACAAATATATTTTACATATACTAATTTTAAATATATAAACATTTATTTGATGTAACTTAATACTTAATAAACATGTAAAAATGTCAAAATAAATACTAAAAATATAATATTTAAAGATATAAAAAATAATAATTAAATACAAAAATAGTAAATAAAAATAAGCAAACAATACAAATACATTTTACATATACTAATTTTAAATATATAAAAATTTATTTTATGTAACTTAATACTTAATAAACATGTAAAAATGTCAAAATTAATACTAAAAATATAATATTTAAAGATAAAAAAAATAATAATTAAATACAAAAATAGTAAATAAAAATAAGCAAACAATACAAATACATTTTACATATACTAATTTTAAATATATAAAAATTTATTTTATGTAACTTAATACTTAATAAACATGTAAAAATGTCAAAATAAATACTAAAAATATAATATTTAAAGATATAAAAAATAATAATTAAATATAAAAATAAGCAAACAATACAAATATATTTTACATATACTAATTTTAAATATATAAAAATGTATTTTATGTAACTTAATACTTAATAAACATGTAAAAATGTCAAAATAAATAATAAAAATATAATATTTAAAGATATAAAAAATAATAATTAAATACAAAAATAGTAAATAAGCAAACAATAAAAATAGATCAAATAAACAATAATAATGAATTAAAATGAGTGCGCCTGTCCTCAGGGAACTGTGGAAGGACCCGT
>NC_137115.1:58034691-58067191 GCF_949357685.1 Gobio gobio | reverse complement strand
ACACATGACAGCAACACGCATGAATGCAACACGCATGACAGCAACACACATGACAGCAACACACATGACAGCAACACACATGACAGGAACACACATGACAGCAGCACGCATGACAGCAACACGCATGACAGCACCACACATGACAGCAACACACATGACAGCAACACACATGACAGCAACACGCATGACAGCAAAACGCATGACTGCAACACACATGACAGCAACACACATGACAGCACCACACATGACAGCAACACGCATGACAGCAACACGCATGACAGCAACACACATGACAGCAACCTGCATGACAGCACCACACATGACAGCAACACACATGACAGCAACACACATGACAGCAACACGCATGACAGCAACACACATGACAGCAACACACATGACAGGAACACACATGACAGGAACACACATGACAGCAGCACGCATGACAGCACCACACATGACAGCAACACACATGACAGCAACACACATGACAGCAACACCCATGACAGCAACACGCATGACTGCAACACGCATGACAGCAACACACATGACAGCAACACGCATGACAGCAACACGCATGACTGCAACACGCATGACAGCAACACACATGACAGCAACCTGCATGACAGCAACACACATGACCAACACACATGACAGCAACACGCATGACAGCAACACGCATGACAGCAACACGCATGACTGCAACACGCATGAGAGCAACACACATGACAGCAACCTGCATGACAGCAGCACGCATGACAGCAACACACATGACAGCAACCTGCATGACAGCAACACACATGACAGCAACACACATGACAGCAACACACATGACAGCAACCTGCATGACAGCAACACACATGACAGCAACACACATGACAGCAACACACATGACAGCAACACACATGACAGCAACACGCATGACTGCAACACGCATGACAGCAACACGCATAACAGCAACACACATGACAGAAACAGAAACACGCATGACAGTAAAACACATGACAGCAGCACGCATGACAGCAACACGCATGACAGCAACACACATGACAGCAACATGCATGACAGCAACACGCATGACAGCAACACACATGACAGCAACACGCATGACAGTATCATGCATAACAGTATCACATATGACAGTATCACGCATGACAGCAGCACGCATGACAGCAACACGCATGACAGCAACATGCATGACAGCAACACGCATGACAGCAACACACATGACAGAAACAGAAACACGCATGACAGAAACACGCATGACAGTAAAACACATGACAGCAGCTCGCATGACAAAAACATGCATGACAGCAACCCGCATGAAAGCAACACACATGACAGCAACAAGCATGACAGCAACACGCATGACAGCAACACACATGACAGAAACAGAAACATGCATGACAGAAACACGCATGACAGTAAAACACATGACAGCAGCTCGCATGACAAAAACATGCATGACAGCAACACACATGACAGCAACACGCATGACAGCAACACACATGACAGCAACACGCATAACAGCAGCACGCATGACAGCAACACGCATGACAGCAGCACGCATGACAGCAACACGCATGACAGCAACACGCATGACAGCAACACACATGACAGCAACATGCATGACAGCAACACACATGACAGCAACACGCATGACAGCAACAAACATGACAGCAACACGCATGACAGCAACACACATGACAGCAACACGCATAACAGCAGCACGCATGACAGCAACACGCATGACAGCAGCACGCATGACAGCAACACGCATGACAGCAACACACATGACAGCAGCACGCATGGCAGCAACACACATGACAGCAACACGCATGACAGTATCACGCATAACAGTATCACGCATGACAGTATCACGCATGACAGCAACACGCATGACAGCAACACGCATGACAGCAACATGCATGACAGTATCACGCATAACAGTATCACGCATGACAGTATCACGCATGACAGCAACACGCATGACAGCAACACGCATGACAGCAACATGCATGACAGTATCACGCATGACAGTATCACGCATGACAGCAACACGCATGACAGCAACACACATGAGAATATCACGCATAACAGTATCACGCATGACAGCATCACGCATGACAGCAACACGCATGACAGCAACATGCATGACAGTATCACGCATGACAGTATCACGCATGACAGCAACACGCATGACAGCAACATGCCTGACAGTATCACGCATGACAGTATCACGCATGACAGCAACACGCATGACAGCAACTCTCATTACAGTATCACGCATTACAGTATCACGCATGACAGTATCACGCATGACAGTATCACGCATGACAGCAACACGCATGACAGCAACATACATGACAGTATCACGCATGACAGCAACACGCATGACAGCAACACGCATGACAGCAACATGCATGACAGTATCACGCATGACAGTATCACGCATGACAGTATCACGCATGACAGCAACACGCATTACAGTATCACGCATTACAGTATCACGCATGACAGTATCACGCATGACAGCAACACGCATGACAGCAACATGCATGACAGCAACACGCATGACAGCAACACGCATGACAGCAACACGCATGACAGCAACATGCATGACAGCAACATTCATGACAGCAACACGCATGACAGCAATTCACATGACAGCAACATGCATGACAGTATCACGCATAACAGTATCACGCATGACAGTATCACGCATGACAGCAACACGCATGACAGTATCACGCATAACAGTATCACGCATGACAGTATCACGCATGACAGCAGCACGCATGACAGCAACACGCATGACAGCAACACACATGACAGAAACAGAAACACGCATGACAGAAACACGCATGACAGTAAAACACATGACAGCTGCTCGCATGACAAAAACATGCATGACAGAAACATGCATGACAGTAGGTTTATGTCATGCGTCACGCATGACAGCAACACGCGTGACAGCAACACACATGACAGCAACATGCATGACAGCAACATGCATGACAGCAACACGCATGACAGCAGCACGTATGACAGCAGCACGTATGACAGCATCACGCATGACAGCAGCACGCATGACAGCAACACGCTTGACAGTATCACGCATGACAGTATCACGCATGACAGCAACACGCATGACAGCAACACGCATGACAGCAACACGCATGACAGCAGCACGTATGACAGCAGCACATATGACAGCATCACGCATGACAGCAGCACGCATGACAGCAACACACATGACAGCAACACGCATGACAGTATCACACATGACAGTATCACGCATGACAGTATCACGCATGACAGCAGCACGTATGACAGCAACACGCATAACAGCAGCACGTATGACAGCAACACGCATGACAGCAACACACATGACAGCAACACGCATGACAGTATCACGCATGACAGCAGCACGCATGACAGCAGCACGCATGACAGCAACACACATGACAGCAACACGCATGACAGCAACATGCATGACAGCAACACACATGACAGAAACAGAAACACGCATGACAGAAACACGCATGACAGTAAAACACATGACAGTAGCTCGCATGACAAAAACATGCATGACAGAAACATGCATGACAGTAGGTTTATGTCATGCATCACGCATGACAGCAACACGCATGACAGCAACACACATGACAGCAACATGCAAAACAGTTACACGCATGACAGCAACACGCATGACAGAAACAGAAATACGCATGACAGAAACACGCATGACAGTAAAACGCATGACAGCAGCTCGCATGACAAAAACATGCATGACAGAAACATGCATGACAGCACCACACATGGCAGCAACACGCATGACAGTATCACACATGACAGTATCACGCATGACAGCAACAAGCATAACAGCAACACGCATGACTGCAACCTGCATGACAGCAACACACATGACAGTAACACGCATGAGAGCAACAAGCATGACAGTATCACGCATGACATCAACACGCATTACAGTATCACGCATGACAGCAACACGCATGACAGTATCACGCATGACAGCAACACGCACAACAGTATCACGTATGACAGTATCACGCATGACAGCAACACGCACGACAGTATCACGTATGACAGTATCACGCATGACAGCAACACGCACAACAGTATCATGCATGACAGCAACACGTATGACAGCAACACGTATGACAGTATCACGCATGACAGTAACACGCATGAGAGCAACAAGCATGACAGTATCACGCATGACAGCAACACGCATTACAGTATCACGCATGACAGCAACACGCATGACAGTATCACGCATGACAGCAACACGCATGACAGAAACAGAAATACGCATGACAGAAACACGGATGACAGTAAAATGCATGACAGCAGCACGCATGACAAAAACATGCATGACAGAAACATGCATGAGAGTAGGTTAATGTCATGCATCACGCATGACAGCAACACGCATGACAGCAACACACATGGCAGCAACACGCGTGTCAGTATCACACATGACAGAATCACGCATGACAGCAACACGCATGACAGCAACACGCATGACAGTAACACGCATGACAAAAAACGCATGACAGCAGCACAGACAGAAATACAAAAACAAACTATCAAATGACTAATTCTGCGGATTGTAATGCATACTGTTAATGCGATGACATCCTGGAACTGTGGTCTCCGCTTTCCAGATATCCGCGCACAGACTCCGAGTGTCGCTGGGGAGCGAGCGGGAAAACACGGGAGCGGAATCGGTGGATCTTTAGCGGAGGGAAAACAGAACACTTTTAGCGCCCATAGACTGTGAGAGGAGCAGCTCAGCTGATGAGGGCAGAGGGGCAGTGGCTCTGGCCATCGGGACACCGACCCCCCCCCTGAGCACGGCCCTGTCTAACACTGATCTAGTGGATATTTGAATCCTAAAATCGTACATGTTGTGCCTTTAAACACAATATCTGCGCTTTTTCTCTGAACAACAGAGAATTATTTTTAATATTGGTATTGTTTTTATTTCTGTTTTATTTATCAATATTGTTAAATTAATTATTATTGAGTTTGCCATGAATATAGCCGTTAAATGATACATGAATGAATGAATTAAATGATTACAGGTATTATACATTCTCCCTCCTTGGCATTGGACATCTGAAGGTTCATGAGAGGGGAAATGGCCTTCATCATCATCATCATCATCATCATCCTGGTCTGGCATGTGTAGCTGAATATGTGAAGTTCCTGTGACAGACGCATGAATCATGTGACCAGAACATAGAACACAGCATGTGCTCTTCCTCAGGTGTGTGTCTTGTGATGGTCACCGTTTACACCTCACGTCATTCCAAACCTTTATGGCACGCTTCCCTCTGTGGAACGCCAGCGAATGTTTGTCCTTTTATATTCCACAGAAGAAAGAACGTCATTCTTTTCTATTCTACACAACAACAACCGCATGACAGAAACATGCATGAAAGAAACACGCATGACAGTATCACGCATGACAGTAGGTTTATGTTATGCGTCACGCATGACAGTATCACGCATTACAGTAAGAGCAACACGCAACATACATGACAGCAACATGCATGACAGTAACACGCATGACAGTAGGTTTATGTTATGCGTCACGCATGACAGCAACACGCGTGACAGCAACACACATGGAAGTAACATGCATGAAAGCCGCACGCATGACAGCAGCACACATGACAACATGACAGAAACATGCATGACAGTAAGAGCAACACGCAACACACATGACAGCACATGCATGACAGCAACATGCATGACAGTAACACACAAAACAATAACACGCATGACAGAAACACACATGACAATAACACGTATGACATCAACATGCTTGACAGTAAAATACATGACAGAAACACGAATGACATCAACACACATGACAGCAGCATGCATGACAGCAACATGCATGAAAGAAACACGTATGACAGCAGCGCGCATGACAGCAACACGCAGACAGCAGCACGCATGACAGCAACATGCATGACAGCAGCACGCATGACAGCAGCACGCATGACAGCAACATGCATGACAGCAACACGCATGAAAGCAGCCGTATGACAGCAACATGCATGATAGAAACACACATGACAGCAGCACGCATGACAGCAGCACGCATGACAGCAGCACGCATGACAGTAACACGCATGACAGCAACATGCATGATAGAAACACACATGACAGCAGCACGCATGACAGCAGCACGCATGACAGTAACACGCATGACAGCAACACACATGACAGTAACACGCATGACAGCAACATGCATGATATAAACACGCATGACAGCAGCACGCATGACAGTAACACGCATGACAGCAACATGCATGATAGAAACACGCATAACAGCAGCACGCATGACAGTAACACGCATGACAGCAACATGCATGATAGAAACACGTATGACATCAACATGCTTGACAGTAAAATACATGACAGAAACACGAATGACATCAACACACATGACAGCAGCATGCATGACAGCAACATGCATGATAGAAACACACATGACAGCAGCACGCATGACAGCAGCACGCATGACAGCAGCACGCATGACAGTAACACGCATGACAGCAACATGCATGATAGAAACACACATGACAGCAGCACGCATGACAGCAGCACGCATGACAGTAACACGCATGACAGCAACACACATGACAGTAACACGCATGACAGCAACATGCATGATATAAACACGCATGACAGCAGCACGCATGACAGTAACACGCATGACAGCAACATGCATGATAGAAACACGCATAACAGCAGCACGCATGACAGTAACACGCATGACAGCAACATGCATGATAGAAACACGCATGACAGCAGCACGCATAACAGCAACATGCATGACATCAACACGCATGACAGCAACACGCATGACTGCAACACGCATGACAGCAACACGCATGACAGCAACACGCATGACAGCAACACGCATGACAGCAACACGCATGACAGCAACATGCATGACAGCAACATGCATGATAGAAACACGCATGACAGCAGCACCCATGACAGCAGCACGCATGACAGCAACACGCATGATAGATACACACATGACAGCAGCACGCATGACATCAACACGCATGACAGCAACACGCATTACAGCAACACGCATGACAGAAACAGAAACATGCATGACAGCAACACGCATGAAAGAAACAGGAACACGCATGACAGCGTCACGAATGGCAGCAACACGCGTAACAGAAACACACATGACAGCAACACGCATGACAGCAACATGCATGACAGCTGCACGCATGACAGTAGCACATATGAAAACATGACAGAAACATGTATGACAGAAACACGCATGACAGTAACACACATGACAGTAGGTTTATGTCATGCGTCACGCATGACAGTATCACACATGACAGTAAGAGCAACACGCAACACACATGACAGCACATGCATGACAGCAACATGCATGACAGTAACACGCATGACATCAACATGCTTGACAGTAACACACATAACAATAACACGCATGACAGAAACACACATGACAGTAACACGCATGACATCAACATGCTTGACAGTAACACACATGACAGCAACACGTATGACAGCAGCACGCATGACAGCAACATGCATGACAGAAACACACATAACAGCAGCACGCATGACAGCAGCACGCATGACAGCAGCACGCATGACAGTAACACGCATGACAGCAACATGCATGACAGTAACACGCATGACAGCAACATGCATGATAGAAACACGCATGACAGCAGCACGCATGACAGTAACACGCATGACAGCAACATGCATGATAGAAACACGCATAACAGCAGCACGCATGACAGTAACATGCATGACAGAAACACACATGACAGCAGCACGCATGACAGCTGCACGCATGACAGTAACACGCATGACAGCAACATGCATGATAGAAACACGCATAACAGCAGCACGCATGACAGTAACACGCATGACAGTAACATGCATGATAGAAACACGCATGACAGCAGCACGCATAACAGGAACATGCATGACAGTAACACTCATGACAGCAGCACGCATGACAGCAACACACATGACAGCAGCACGTATGACAGCAACACTCATGACAGCAGCACGCATGACAGCAACACGCATGACAGCAACATGCATGAGAGCAACATGCATGATAGAAACACCCATGACAGCAGCACGCATGACAGCAACACGCATGACAGCAGCACGCATGACAGCAACATGCATGATAGGAACACGCATGACAGCAACATGCATGACAGCAACACGCGTGACAGAAACACACATAACAGAAACACGCATGACAGTCTCACGCACGACAGCAACACGCGTGACAGCAACACGCATGACAGCAACATGCATGACAGCTGCACGCATGACAGTAGCACATATGAAAACATGACAGAAACATGTATGACAAAAACACGCATGACAGTAACACACATGACAGTAGGTTTATGTCATGCGTCACGCATGACAGTATCACACATGACAGTAAGAGCAACACGCAACACACATGACAGCACATGCATGACAGCAACATGCATGACAGTAACACGCATGACATCAACATGCTTGACAGTAACACACATAACAATAACACACATGACAGAAACACACATGACAGTAACACGCATGACATCAACATGCTTGACAGTAACACACATGACAGCAACACGTATGACAGCAACACGCATGACAGCAGCACACATGACAGTAACACGCATGACAGCAACATCCATGATAGAAACACGCATGACAGCAGCAAGAATGACAGTAACACGCATGACAGCAGCACGCATGACATCAACACGCATGACAGCAACATCCATGATAGAAACATGCATTACAGCAGCAAGAATGACAGTAACACGCATGACAGCAACATGCATGATAGAAACACACATGACAGAAACACGCATGACAGCAGCACGCATGACATCAACACGCATGACATCAACACGCATGACAGCAGCACGCATGACAGCAACATGCATGATAGAAACACGCATGACAGTAACACGCATGACAGCAGCACGCATGACAGTAACACGCATGACAGCAACATGCATGATAGAAACACGCATGAGAGTAACACGCGTGACAGAAACATGCGTGACAGAAACACGCTTGACAGAAACACACATGACAGAAACACGCATGACAGAAACACGCATGACAGTAAAATGCATGACAGCAACACGTATGACAGCAACACGCATGACCGCAACACGCATGACAGCAACACGCATGACAGCAGCACGCATGACAGCAGCACGCATGACAGCAACACGCATGACAGCAGCACGCATGACAGCAACATGCATGACAGTAACACGCATGACATCAACATGCTTGACAGTAACACACATAACAATAACACGCATGACAGAAACACACATGACAGTAACACGCATGACATCAACATGCTTGACAGTAACACACATGAAAGCAACACGTATGACAGCAACACGAATGACAGCAGCACGCATGACAGCAGCACGCATGACAGCAACATGCATGACAGAAACACACATGACAGCAGCACGCATGACAGCTGCACGCATGACAGCAGCACGCATGACAGTAACACGCATGACAGCAACATGCATGACAGTAACACGCATGACAGCAACATGCATGATAGAAACACGCATGACAGCAGCACGCATGACAGTAACACGCATGACAGCAACATGCATGATAGAAACACGCATAACAGCAGCACGCATGACAGTAACATGCATGACAGAAACACACATGACAGCAGCACGCATGACAGCTGCACGCATGACAGTAACACGCATTACAGCAACACGAATGACAGCAGCACGCATGACAGCAAAACGCATGACAGCAACATGCATGACAGAAACACACATGACAGCAGCACGCATGACAGCTGCACGCATGACAGCAGCACGCATGACAGTAACACGCATGACAGCAACATGCATGACAGTAACACGCATGACAGCAACATGCATGATAGAAACACGCATGACAGCAGCACGCATGACAGTGACACGCATGACAGCAACACGTATGACAGCAACACGAATGACAGCAGCACGCATGACAGCAGCACGCATGACAGCAACATGCATGACAGAAACACACATGACAGCAGCACGCATGACAGCTGCACGCATGACAGCAGCACGCATGACAGTAACACGCATGACAGCAACATGCATGACAGTAACACGCATGACAGCAACATGCATGATAGAAACACGCATGACAGCAGCACGCATGACAGTAAAACGCATGACAGCAACATGCATGATAGAAACACGCATAACAGCAGCACGCATGACAGTAACATGCATGACAGAAACACACATGACAGCAGCACGCATGACAGCTGCACGCATGACAGTAACACGCATGACAGCAACATGCATGATAGAAACACGCATAACAGCAGCACGCATGACAGTAACACGCATGACAGCAACATGCATGATAGAAACACGCATGACAGCAGCACGCATAACAGGAACATGCATGACAGTAACACTCCTGACAGCAGCACGCATGACAGCAACACGCATGACAGCAGCACGCATGACAGCAACACTCATGACAGCAGCACGCATGACAGCAACACGCATGACAGCAACATGCATGACAGCAACATGCATGATAGAAACACCCATGACAGCAGCATGCATGACAGCAACACGCATGACAGCAGCACGCATGAAAGCAACATGCATGATAGGAACACGCATGACAGCAACATGCATGATAGAAACACGCATGACAGCAACACATATGACAGCAACACGCATGACAGCAACATGCATGATAGAAACACTCATGACAGCAGCACGCATGACAGCAGCACACATGACAGTAACACGCATGACAGCAACATCCATGATAGAAACACGCATGACAGCAGCAAGAATGACAGTAACACGCATGACAGCAACATGCATGATAGAAACACATGACAGAAACACGCATGACAGCAGCACGCATGACATCAACACGCATGACATCAACACGCATGACAGCAGCACGCATGACAGCAACATGCATGATAGAAACACGCATGACAGTAACACGCATGACAGCAGCACGCATGACAGTAACACGCATGACAGCAACATGCATGATAGAAACACGCATGACAGCAACATGCATGACAGCAACATGCATGATAGAAACACGCATGACAGCAGCACCCATGACAGCAGCACGCATGACAGTAAAACACGCATGACAGAAACACGCATGAGAGTAACACGCGTGACAGAAACATGCGTGACAGAAACACGCTTGACAGAAACACACATGACAGAAACACGCATGACAGAAACACGCATGACAGCAACACGTATGACAGCAACATGCATGACAGCAACACGCATGACAGCAACACGCATGACAGCAGCACGCATGACAGCAGCACGCATGACAGCAACACGCATGACAGCAGCACGCATGACAGCAACACGCATGACAACAACACGCATGACAGCAACACGCATGACAGCAGCACGTATGACAGCAACACGCATGACAGCAACACGCATGACAGCAACACGTATGACAGCAACACGCATGACAGCAACACACATGACAGAAACACGCATGACAGCAACACGTATGACAGCAACACGCATGACAGCAACACGCATGACAGCAGCACGCATGACAGCAGCACGTATGACAGCAACACGCATGACAGCAACACGTATGACAGCAACACGTATGACAGCAACACGCATGACAGCAGCACGTATGACAGCAACACGCATGACAGCAACACGTATGACAGCAACACGCATGACTGCAACATGCATGACAGAAACACGCATGACAGCAACACGCATGACAGCAACACGCATGACAGCAACACGCATGACAGCAACACGCAGGACAGCAACACGCATGACAGCAACACGCATGACAGCAGCACGTATGACAGCAACACGCATGACAGCAACACGCATGACAGCAGCACGCATGACAGCAACATGCATGACAGTAACACGCATGACATCAACATGCTTGACAGTAACACACATAACAATAACACGCATGACAGAAACACACATGACAGTAACACGCATGACATCAACATGCTTGACAGTAACACACATGAAAGCAACACGTATGACAGCAACACGAATGACAGCAGCACGCATGACAGCAGCACGCATGACAGCAACATGCATGACAGAAACACACATGACAGCAGCACGCATGACAGCTGCACGCATGACAGTAGCACGCATGACAGTAACACGCATGACAGCAACATGCATGACAGTAACACGCATGACAGCAACATGCATGATAGAAACACGCATGACAGCAGCACGCATGACAGTAACACGCATGACAGCAACATGCATGATAGAAACACGCATAACAGCAGCACGCATGACAGTAACATGCATGACAGAAACACACATGACAGCAGCACGCATGACAGCTGCACGCATGACAGTAACACGCATTACAGCAACACGAATGACAGCAGCACGCATGACAGCAAAACGCATGACAGCAACATGCATGACAGAAACACACATGACAGCAGCACGCATGACAGCTGCACGCATGACAGCAGCACGCATGACAGTAACACGCATGACAGCAACATGCATGACAGTAACACGCATGACAGCAACATGCATGATAGAAACACGCATGACAGCAGCACGCATGACAGTGACACGCATGACAGCAACACGTATGACAGCAACACGAATGACAGCAGCACGCATGACAGCAGCACGCATGACAGCAACATGCATGACAGAAACACACATGACAGCAGCACGCATGACAGCTGCACGCATGACAGCAGCACGCATGACAGTAACACGCATGACAGCAACATGCATGACAGTAACACGCATGACAGCAACATGCATGATAGAAACACGCATGACAGCAGCACGCATGACAGTAAAACGCATGACAGCAACATGCATGATAGAAACACGCATAACAGCAGCACGCATGACAGTAACATGCATGACAGAAACACACATGACAGCAGCACGCATGACAGCTGCACGCATGACAGTAACACGCATGACAGCAACATGCATGATAGAAACACGCATAACAGCAGCACGCATGACAGTAACACGCATGACAGCAACATGCATGATAGAAACACGCATGACAGCAGCACGCATAACAGGAACATGCATGACAGTAACACTCCTGACAGCAGCACGCATGACAGCAACACGCATGACAGCAGCACGCATGACAGCAACACTCATGACAGCAGCACGCATGACAGCAACACGCATGACAGCAACATGCATGACAGCAACATGCATGACAGCAACATGCATGATAGAAACACCCATGACAGCAGCATGCATGACAGCAACACGCATGACAGCAGCACGCATGAAAGCAACATGCATGATAGGAACACGCATGACAGCAACATGCATGATAGAAACACGCATGACAGCAACACATATGACAGCAACACGCATGACAGCAACATGCATGATAGAAACACTCATGACAGCAGCACGCATGACAGCAGCACACATGACAGTAACACGCATGACAGCAACATCCATGATAGAAACACGCATGACAGCAGCAAGAATGACAGTAACACGCATGACAGCAACATGCATGATAGAAACACATGACAGAAACACGCATGACAGCAGCACGCATGACATCAACACGCATGACATCAACACGCATGACAGCAGCACGCATGACAGCAACATGCATGATAGAAACACGCATGACAGTAACACGCATGACAGCAGCACGCATGACAGTAACACGCATGACAGCAACATGCATGATAGAAACACGCATGACAGCAACATGCATGACAGCAACATGCATGATAGAAACACGCATGACAGCAGCACCCATGACAGCAGCACGCATGACAGTAAAACACGCATGACAGAAACACGCATGAGAGTAACACGCGTGACAGAAACATGCGTGACAGAAACACGCTTGACAGAAACACACATGACAGAAACACGCATGACAGAAACACGCATGACAGCAACACGTATGACAGCAACATGCATGACAGCAACACGCATGACAGCAACACGCATGACAGCAGCACGCATGACAGCAGCACGCATGACAGCAACACGCATGACAGCAGCACGCATGACAGCAACACGCATGACAACAACACGCATGACAGCAACACGCATGACAGCAGCACGTATGACAGCAACACGCATGACAGCAACACGCATGACAGCAACACGTATGACAGCAACACGCATGACAGCAACACACATGACAGAAACACGCATGACAGCAACACGTATGACAGCAACACGCATGACAGCAACACGCATGACAGCAGCACGCATGACAGCAGCACGTATGACAGCAACACGCATGACAGCAACACGTATGACAGCAACACGTATGACAGCAACACGCATGACAGCAGCACGTATGACAGCAACACGCATGACAGCAACACGTATGACAGCAACACGCATGACTGCAACATGCATGACAGAAACACGCATGACAGCAACACGCATGACAGCAACACGCATGACAGCAACACGCATGACAGCAACACGCAGGACAGCAACACGCATGACAGCAACACGCATGACAGCAGCACGTATGACAGCAACACGCATGACAGCAACATGCATGACAGAAACACGCATGACAGCAACACGTATGACAGCAACACGCATGACTGCAACATGCATGACAGCAACACGCATGACAGCAACACGTATGACAGTAACACGCATGACTGCAACATGCATGACAGCAACACGTATGACAGCAGCACGTATGACAGCAACACGCATGACAGCAACACGCATGACTGCAACATGCGTGACAGAAACACGCATGACAGCAACATGCATGACAGCAGCACGTATGACAGCAACACGCATGACAGCAACATGCATGACAGCAACACGTATGACAGCAGCACGTATGACAGCAACACGCATGACAGCAACACGCATGACTGCAACATGCGTGACAGAAACACGCATGACAGCAACATGCATGACAGCAGCACGCATGACAGCAACACGCATGACAGCAACACGCATGACTGCAACATGCATGACAGAAACACGCATGACAGCAACATGCATGACAGCAGCACGTATGACAGCAGCTCGCATGACAGCAGCACGCATGACAGCAACACGCATGACAGCAGCACGCATGACAGCAACACGCATGACAGCAACACGCATGACAGCAACACGCATGACAGCAACACGCATGACAGCAGCACGTATGACAGCAACACGCATGACAGAAACACGCATGACAGCAACATGTATGACAGCAACACGCATGACAGCAACACGCATGACAGCAGCACGCATGGCAGCAGCACGTATGACAGCAACACGCATGACAGCAACACGTATGACAGCAACACGCATGACAGCAGCACGTATGACAGCAACACGCATGACAGCAACACGTATGACAGCAACACGCATGACAGCAACACGCATGACAGAAACACGCATGACAGCAACACGCATGACAGCAACACGCATGACAGCAACACGCATGACAGCAACACGCAGGACAGCAACACGCATGACAGCAACACGCATGACAGCAGCACGTATGACAGCAACACGCATGACAGCAACATGCATGACAGAAACACGCATGACAGCAACACGTATGACAGCAACACGCATGACAGCAACATGCATGACAGCAACACGCATGACAGCAACACGCATGACTGCAACATGCATGACAGCAACACGTATGACAGCAGCACGTATGACAGCAACACGCATGACAGCAACACGCATGACTGCAACATGCGTGACAGAAACACGCATGACAGCAACATGCATGACAGCAGCACGTATGACAGCAACACGCATGACAGCAACATGCATGACAGCAACACGTATGACAGCAGCACGTATGACAGCAACACGCATGACAGCAACACGCATGACTGCAACATGCGTGACAGAAACACGCATGACAGCAACATGCATGACAGCAGCACGTATGACAGCAACACGCATGACAGCAACATGCATGACAGCAACACGTATGACAGCAGCACGTATGACAGCAACATGCATGACAGCAACACGCATGACTGCAACATGCGTGACAGAAACACGCATGACAGCAACATGCATGACAGCAGCACGTATGACAGCAACACGCATGACAGCAACATGCATGACAGCAACACGTATGACAGCAGCACGTATGACAGCAACACGCATGACAGCAACACGCATGACTGCAACATGCGTGACAGCAACACGTATGACAGCAGCACGTATGACAGCAACACGCATGACTGCAACATGCTTGACAGAAACACGCATGACAGCAACATGCATGACAGCAGCACGTATGACAGCAACACGCATGACTGCAACATGCGTGACAGAAACACGCATGACAGCAACACGTATGACAGCAACACGCATGACAGCAACATGCATGACAGCAACACGTATGACAGCAGCACGTATGACAGCAACACGCATGACAGCAACACGCATGACTGCAACATGCGTGACAGAAACACTCAGTGTGTGATGTATGCCGCCTGAAATCACAGACTCTCTCCTCCATCACATGAGATGTAATTTAAAACCACTTCAAACGAGCTTTGTGTTCTTTCACAATCCAGATATTCCTGAAGAGCAGAAATATAATCTAGTGTGGGCCGAGAGGCAGTGAGAGGTCACGTGATCCAGCGCTACTATCACCTGCGGTTCTGTTATTATACACACACGGCTATTAATGAGTGCGGAAGATTAAAGCCGCTGGTGTTCATTTACAAGCGGTGGACTTTCGTACAGGCCGTGTTTGATGACCTTTGGCTTCCAGCAGGTCTGTGTGCAGGATTAGCACAATGTGCTTTACAACACTGTTTGTTCCCGCTAGGCATTTCCAGGAACTTTTCCTGAAGGGGAGATTGAGTCGCTGTTATCATTGTGTCATGCTGCCGTCTGGCATCTTCGGTGGCATTTCCTCTGCTGATAGTGCGCGACCTCCACAGATTCCCATAGCGTGCTAACGGCCTGTACTAAAGTTCCTCTTTATAATATGCGTGTGACTAAGATCAATAAACAGCGCCCCCTCCCCTCCAGAGGAAGAGGTTATGCAAGTTTACGTGCCTCTCTCCTCTCTTCTCTTTCTCTTTCCTTCTTTCATTCTCAGCACAGGAAATTCCCCACAACGGGAAGTGGAGTGAGCCCCAGCGTGCCGGCGAGGGCAGAAGATATTGATTGAGAAGGCGGTTCACCTTTTTTGGGGTTTTTTCGGCCCCTCGTGGGCCGCTGGCCAACAGCTAATGCCCCAATTACACGGAGCCGAGGTGCAGATGGACAGGGGCAGGGCCGCTCTTTTCACACGCGATGTCCGCGCACAAACCTCTTAAAGCAGGCCTTCATAAACCTTCATAGACCTTCATAGACCTTCATAAACCTTCATAAACCTTCATAGACCTTCATAAACCTTTATGAGCAGCTGCTTTAGGGATGCAAACATATGAAGCTGTTCATAAGAAATAGCAAATCATCATATCAGAATGATTAGTGAAGGGTCATGTGACACTGAAGACTGGAGTAATGATGATAAATTCAGCTTTGATCACAGAAATAAATATAATTTTTCAATATATTCATATAGAAAGCTGTTTTAAATTGTAATAATATTTCACAATTTTTACTGCATTTTAAATCAAATTAATTCAGCTTTGATCACAGGAATACATATATTTTTGTATTTATATAATTATTCATATAGAGAACAGCTGATCTACACTGGAATAATATTTCTTAATTTTTACTGTATTTTTAATCAAATAAATTCAGCTTTGATCACAGGAAGAAATATCATATTTTTATATATTCATATAGAAAACAGCTGTTTTACACTGGAATAATATTTCAAAATTTTTACTGCATTTTTAATCAAATAAATTCAGCTTTGATCAAAGGATGAAATATAATTTTCAATATATTCATATAGAAAACATTCGTTTTACACTGGAATAATATTTCTAAATTTTTACTGTATTTTTAATCAAATAAATTCAGCTTTGATCACAGGAATAAATATCATTTTTAAATATATTCACAACAAAACACCTGTTTTAAATTGGAATAATATTTCAAAATTTGTACTGTATTTTTAACCAAATAAATTCCGCTTTGATCATAGGAATACATATAACTTTTCAATATATTCATATAGAAAACATCTGTTTTAAATTGGAATAATATTTCAAAATTTCTACTACATTTTTAATCAGATAAATTCAGCTTTGATCACAGCAATAAATATAATTTTTTAATATATTCATATAGAAAACATCTGTTTTAAATTGGAATAATACTTTTAAAATTTTTACTGTATTTTTAATCAAATAAATTCAGCTTTGATCACAAGAAGAAATATAATTTTCAATATATTCATATAGGAAACATCTGTTTTAAATTGGAATAATATTTTAAATTTTTTACTACATTTTTAATCAAATAAATTCAGTTTTGATCACAGGAATAATTATCATTTTTCAATATATTCACAAAAAAACACCTGTTTTAAATTGTAATAATATTTCATAATTTTTACTGTATTTTTAATCAAATAAATTCAGCTTTGATCACAGGAATAAATATCATTTTTCAATATATTCACATAGAGAGCAGCTGTTTTACACTGGAGTAATATTTGATCATTTTCCTGTATTTGAACAGCAGTGGTTAAGCTCGTGACAGTGGTTCTGTCGCTCTGGTCTGGTTCTTCTTTTGAAACGGTGTGTATTTCACTGCCTCTACTGTAAGCGAGTGTTGAATGTGATTTTCTGTGCTGAGATTCATGGCTCCAGCTCATAAACGACCTCTCCTGACCTCTCTTCACACGCTGATTGTTTTGCACATTTATCTCTGTTTCAAAAGCTGGAAGTTTACTTAAGGTGTTTGTTGCCCTTGCCCTAATATTCCTGACACTTCCTTCCTGTTCTTGATTGGTCGGTGTCAGGTGGGCGTTGTTCTTGGCTGACACTGTTTTCTGATTGTCTGTCAATCTCAGTGTGAGAACCTGAGAATGTTTCCCTGTCACGCCGGCTCGAGTATCGATCGAGGAGCTCGCGTGTCATTTACTGTAAATTGATGTCAGGACGGCATGTGTTCACACACACAGAGAATAATGCCAGACAAGTGTGTGTCTGTGGGGAATCATACCTTTATTCAACAAGGACACATTAAAGACATTTATGATGTTACCAAAAAACATAAAATCATAAATATATACACAGAAAACTGCTGGTTTACAGTAGAATAATATTTCATAATTTTACTGTGTTTTAAATCAAATAAATTCAGCTTTGATCACAGGTATGAATATAATTTTTCAATATATTCACAAAGAAAACATTTGTTTTACACTGGAATAATATTTCATAATTTTTACTGTATTGAAAAAAAAATTCAGCTTTGAACACAGGAATAAATATCATTTTTCAATATTTTAACATAGAGAGCAGCTGTTTTACACTGGAATAATATTTCATAATTTTACTGTTTTAAATCAAATAAATTCAGCTTTGATCACAGGTATAAATATCATTTTTTAATATATTCACATAGAAAACATCTGATTTACATTGTAATAATATTTCATAATTTTTACTGTTTTTAATAAAAAAATTCAGCTTTGATCACAAAAATAAATATAATTTTTCAATATATTCACATAGAAAACATCTGTTTTAAATTGTAATATTTCATAATTTTTACTGTATTTTTAATCAAATAAATTCAGCTTTGATCACAGGAATAAATATCATTTTTCAATATATTCATAAAGAAAACAGCTGTTTTAAATTATAATAATATTTCATAATTTTTACTGTATTTTTAATCAAATAAATTCAGCTTTTATAAATATATATTTTCAATAGATTCACATAGAAAACAGCTGTTTTAAATTGGAATAATATTTAATCATTTTTACTGTATTTCTAATCAAATAAATTCAGCTTTTATCACAGGAATAAATATAATTTTTCTATATATTCACACAGAGAGCAGCTGTTTTACACTGCAATAATATTTCAAAATTTTACTGTGTTTTTAATCAAATAAATTCAGCTTTGATCACAAAAATAAATATAATTTTTCAATATATTCACATAGAAAACATCTGATTTACATTGTAATAATATTTCATAATTTTTACTGTTTTTAATCAAATAAATTCAGCTTTGATTACAGGAATAAATGTCATTTTTCAATATATTCACATAGAAAACAGCTGTTTTAAATTGTAATAATATTTAATAATTTTTACTGTATTTAATCAAATAAATTCAGCTTTGATCACAGGAATAAATATAATTTTCCAATATATTCACATAGAAAACATCTGATTTACATTGTAATAATATTTCATAATTTTTACTGTGTTTTTAATCAAATAAATTCATCTTTGATCACAGGAATAAATATAAATTTTCAATCACATAGAGAGCAGCTGTTTTACACTGGAATAATATTTCATATTTGATGTCGGTGTGGCGATGCAGTCATGTCTGGTGATGTCAGCCTGAAACCATAAGGACTTTCTGACTGATTTATTAATATTTTTCCACTGTGATGAGATTCCGGGGAACTTCCAGCTTTCGTTCTGAGCTGTGCGGAGTGAAATCTGAGCTTCTCCTGAGCAGCAGCGAGTAAAGCACCGGGTTCTGGGAAGAGGATGAATCTCACTGAAGCCTGACATCAGCTCGTCCTGGGTCGCATTTCATCCCAAAATCAAAAGCTCAGAACATCTCACTCTCATTACTGTATCATGACAGACACAATGGCATGCTATTATTTATGCATCATGGCAGCATTTGATGTCCCGCCTTAAAGCGATTAAAAGCTCAACCATTGTGTTCAGTAATCGCACACTGACACTGTGTTACTGTATCAAAGTAACGAGCAGCTAATGAGCAACTCAAAGGTGATCTGAGTGTAAAAATCATTATATTCAGTCATTTGGGCTATAATGCAGTGGGAACTGCTGTAATAGAGGAACGAGCATTAGCTGGATGAGTAAAGTGTGTGGGGACAGGCTTTGATGTTGAGCTTTACATTCAGTGAAGTGGGAAGAGAAAGAAAGACATCGCTAGCATGAATTAGCATGTTTTGCTAACATGTTTTAACTGGTTGCTAGCATTAATTAGCATGTCATTATCATGATTTAGCATTTTGTTGGCATTGATTAGCATGTTTAGTATGCTTCTAGCATGAATTTAATGCATTGCTAACATGAATTAACATGTCTTTGGCATTACTTAGCATTTTTGCTAGCATGTTTTATCATGTTAGCATTAAATTTGCATTTTGCAACCATGATTTAACATGTTTAACACCTTGATAGCATGAATTTGCACATTAATATTTTGCTTGAATGTTTTAGTTTTGCTAACATGAATTAACATTTTGATAACATGATAACATTGTTTAACATTTTGCAAGCATTTTGTTAGCCTGATTTACCATTTTGCTAGCACGTTTTTGCATGAATTAGCATTTTCTAACGTGTTTTAGCCTTTTGCTAGCATGTTTTAGCACATTGCTAGCATTAATTAGCATGTGGCGGCGCTTTAAATAGCTGCGGCTCGGAGGCTTGCTCCAAACTCATTTCGTTGAATTGTACTTGGACATGTGTAATGACAATAAACTTGAATCTGAATGTTGATTTTTATGATTTAACATTTGGTTAACATAACATTTAATAATTATTTAACAATAAACATTTAATGCTAATGTGTTTTAGCACAATTCTAGCATGAATTAGCATGTTACTAGCGTTAATTAGCATATTTCCTAGCATAAATTAGCACATTGCTAGCATGAATTAGCATGTTCCATGATATAACGCGTTGCTTGCATTAATTAACATGTAGCTGGCATGTTTTAGCACATTGCTAGCATTAATTAACATGTAGCTAGCATGTTTTAGTATATTGCAAGCATAAATTAGCATGTTTGCTAGCATGATTTAACACATACTTGCATTAATTAGCATGTTGGTAGCATATTTTTGCATAAATTAGAATTTTGATAGCATTATTTCGCATTTTGTTAATGTTTTATCACATTGCTAGCATTAATTTGTTAGCATGTTGCTATCATGGTTAAGCATTGTTGCTAGCATGAATTAACACATTGCTATCATGATTTAGCATTGTTGCAAGAATGAATTAGCATGTTTCTAGCATTCATTAGTACATTGTTAGCATTAATTAGCATATTGTTAGCATTGTTGCTAATATGAATTAGCACGTTGCTAAAATGAATTAGCATGTTGCTATCATGATTTAGCATTGTTGCTAGCATTAATTAGCCTGTTGTTAGCATGAATTAGCACATTTTATCATGATTTATCATTGTTGCTAGAATGAATTAGCACGTTTATAGCATGAATTAGGACATTGCCAGCATTAATTAGCATGTTGTTAGCATTATTGAGCATTGTTGCTACTCATGAATTAGCACGTTGCTATCATGAATTAGCACATTGCTATCATGATTTAGCATTGTTGCAAGAATGAATTAGCACGTTTCTAACATGAATTAGTACATTGCAAGCATTAATTTGCATGTTGTTGGTATTATTTAGCATTGTTGCTACTCATGAATTAGCACATTGCTAGCATGAATTAGCATGTTGCTATCATGATTTAGCATTGTTGCTAGCATGAATTAGCCTGTTGTTAGCATGAATTAGCACATTTTATCATGATTTATCATTGTTGCTAGAATGAATTAGTACGTTGTTAGCATGAATTAGCCTGTTGCTAGCATGCATTAGCATGTTGTTAGTATTAATTAGCATTTTGCAAGCATGATTTAACCCTTTGCTAGCATTATTGAACCCGTTGCTAGCACCAGAGCTCAGTGAGAACAGCCGGAGAAGGCGTGAGAGGTGGAGGTGGTGTAAAGTGATGGTCAAGCGTGGTGTGGACGGTGTGTGTGAGACTGCAGTGATTGATTGGAGTGTGTGTGTGTGTGTACGTGATGCCGTGAGAGCGCGGCGCGGCTGGCTCCGCTCACACACACTGGCGTGCGAGGCTGTGTTAGCGTGAGAGCTCAGCTGGGCTGGGGCTGAACACCAGGTTTTTCCAGTTTTTTTTGTTCCCGAGCCTCTTTTTTTGTTTCTGCTTTGTTTGAGCATGCATTAGCACACAAGTGTATCAGCGCAGCGCTGTCCTGATCTCCAGAGGCTCAGACACGGATCGCTCGCACGCGGAGAACGGCCACGCCCGCTACTGATGCTGCTGCTGCTCCACCCGCTCCACCCGCTCCACACCGGGTAACGGGATGAGGCTGAGCGCAAACTACAACAAGAGAGAGAGAGAGAGAGAGAGAGAGAGAGAGAACATCAGTTTTCTGTAACCTAATCCCAAGGCAATACAACACAAAGTATAGAGTTATTATTCCTCATATTCTCCAGTGTTGCGGCTCCTCTGTCTGTCAGGAATATTGCCGTTACCTTCCACTGGTGTGGACACTAATATTGTTAACGTTATTATTATCTTTATAGTTTTCAATCTACACTCACCTAAAGGATTATTAGGAACACACACTAATACTGTGTTTGACCCCTTTGGCCTTCAGAACTGCCTTAATTCTACGTGGCATTGACTCAACAAGCTGCTGAAAGCATTCTTTAGAAATGTTGGCCCATATTGATAGGAGAGCATCTGCAGTTGATGGAGATTTGTGGGATGCTCATCCAGGGCACGAAGCTCCCGTTCCACCACATCCCAAAGATGCTCTATTGGGTTGAGATCTGGTGACTGTGGGGCCATTTTAGTCCAGTGAACTCATTGTCATGTTCAAGAAACCAGTTTGAAATGATTGGAGCTTTGTGACGGTGCATTATCCTGCTGGAAGTAGCCATCAGAGGATGGGGACATGGTGCTCATAAAGGGATGGACATGGGCAGAAACAATGCTCAGGTAGGCCGTGGCATTTAAACCATGCCCAATTGGCACTAAGGGGCCTAAAGTGTGCCAAGAAAACATCCCCCACACCATTACACCACCACCACCAGCCTGCACAGTGGGAACAAGGCATGATGATCCATGTTCTCATTCTGTTTACGCCAAATTCTGACTCTACCATCTGAATGTCTCAACAGAAATCCACACTCATCAGACCAGGCAACATTTTTACTGTCTTCAACTGGTGCAAATTGTCGCCTCTTTTTCCTCTTTGTAGTGGAGATGAGTGGTACCCGGTGGGGTCTTCTGCTGTTGTAGCCCATCCGCCTCAAGGTTGTGTGTGTTGTGGCTTCACAAATGCTTTGCTGCAGACCTCGGTTGTAACGAGTGGTTATTTCAGTCAAAGTTGCTCTTCTATCAGCTTGAATCAGTCGGCCCATGACCTCTGACCTCTAGCATCAACAAGGCATTTTCTCCCACAGGACTGCCGCATACTGGATGCTTTTCCCTTTTCACACCATTCTTTGTAAACCCTAGAAATGGTTGTGTGTGAAAATCCCAGTAACTGAGCAGATTGTGAAATACTCAGACCGGCCCGTCTGGCACCAACAACTATGCCACGCTCAAAATTGCTTAAATCCCCTTTCTTTCCCATTCCGACATTCAGTGTGGAGTTCAGGAGATTGTCTTGACCAGGACCACACCCCTAAAGGCATTGAAGCAACTGCCATGTGATTGGTTGATTAGATAATTGCATTAATGAGAAATTGAACAGATGCTCCTAATAATCCTTTAGGTGAGTGTAGTTATCATTAAAGTTATTATAGTTACAGTCAGTGTTGGGGAAACGCATTACAAGTAACTTGAGTTACGTAATCAGATTACTTTTTCCAAGTAACTAGTAAAGCAACGCATTACTTTTCAAATTTACAACAAAATATCGGAGTTACTTTTTCCACATTAGTTTGACTGACAGCTCTCCTGTCCTCATGTGGAGAGTTAGTGCAGAGGTGTGTGTGTGTGTGTGTGTGTGTGTGTGTGTGTGTGTGTGTGTGTGAGTGTGTGTGTGTGTCAACATGAGGGTTATTGTAGTTCTAGACTAAATGTGAGCATTTATTTATCTCACTTGCACAATAAAGATTCTGTACGCCTCAAAATGAATAAAATCAGTCAAATGCTAAATCAGAATACTATGCAAACCTCCAATAATTAAATGTTAAATAAAACAACTATTTTTATGCATAATCTGCCTTTATATTTAATTGACCAATGTCTTGCTGCTGACCTTTGAGGATGAAAATTACTAGATTTTTTGTTTTTATTGGTAAAACTTTTTTCTCCTGCATCTATTCTCCATTATCCAGAGCTGCGCCCTCTAGTGTTCATGAGGGAATCTGCAGTTTTACTTCAGCCTGGGGCGCATTATTTTCATTTTGGTATAAGAGGTCTTTACCGTTGCACAAAAATATAACTTTTTTGTTATAAACAAAAGCAAAAACAAGCCCAGCCCAGGTGAGAAAAAGTAACGCAAAAGTAACGTAACGCATTACTTTTCTTAAAGTAACTCAAGTTACTTTTTAAGGGAGTAACGCAATATTGTAATGCATTACTTTTCAAAGTAACTTTCCCCAACACTGGTTATAGTTATGGTGATACTTATGGATATAGTTATGGTTATAGTTATTGCTATAGTTATGGTTATAGTTATGGTTATATTTCTTAGAGTTATCATTAACCATAACCATAACCATAACTATAACTATAATAACTTTAATGATAACTCTAAGAACTATAACCATAACTATAACCATAACTATAGCAATAACTATAACCATAACTATAGTGATAACTATAACCATAACTATAACTATATAACTTTATAGTTATCACTATAGTTATGGTTATAGTTATCACAATAGTTGTGGTTATAGTTATGGTTATAGTTATGGTTATAGTTGTGGTTATAGTTATTACTATAGTTATGGTTATAGTTATCACTATAGTTATGGTTATAGTTATCACTATAGTTATGTTTTTTTTACACATTACAATTACACATTTACATAATTAACATGCAGAATAAAGGGGCGGGGCCTGGTTGAGTTAGTTAGTCGCGTGTTGAAACTGCCGGTTATGGTGAGGGGCGGGACATTTCCCAAACACCAATCACAACACACTGCTCCAGCCGACCAATCAGAGCACAGTGTGCTTTTCAGAAGGCGGGGCTTCATAGAGACGGGAACTTAACAGAGCGTTACTGACAGACTGGGAAGAGAGGAGCCGCAACAATGGAGGATATGAGGAATAATCACTCTATACTTTGTGTTGTATTGCCTTGGCATTGGGTCACCAGCAGCCAGAACACCCTGTAGCCCAAGACTGGTTTCCCACTGAAGTTAAGCAGGGCTGAGCCTGGTCAGTAGTTAATGAGGCCAGCAGGGGGCGCTCACCATGTGCTCTGTGTGGCTCCTAACGCCCCAGTATAGTGATGGGGACACTAGGGTTGGGAATCGTGAGAAATTTTCCGGTTCCGGTTCCGGTTCCGCCTAACGATTCCGGTTCCGATTCCGGTCCATTAAAATTATTAAACAAATAGTGGTAAAGGAAAAAGGCACAATACGCAACTCAAACAATCTATTTTGTGTTTATTACTTGCTCTAAAATTAATTTACAGGTTGGCAATGTCAAAAAAAGTCCTGTACTGTACATATATTACAGTATTAATTAAGCCATTCTTGCAACACATTTTTTTTCAAATGAACACCTCTGAAATTATCTTATTACATTTTATCTCTGTGTCTCTAAATAAAACCAAGTTATAAATTATATTTATTAGTTATATTTATTAACTAGTTGTATATTAATTTAATAGTAATTCAGTTATTCAGTGAACTTGTAAATAATAAATTGCAATTCAGCATTACAAAGGTAATTGTGCCTAAACGCTTGCCTAAACCATGGTGACTCAACGGTTGACATTATATATATATATATATATAGGCCTTTCACTATAGATCTGGTATAAGCCTGAGGCTGAGGTTGATTCTGTGCTGTAGCAAATGTTTTGTCAGATTGCTAGTGTAGCCTCCTTTGCTATATGTTATTAACTTTTCACATGTTACATTTTGCTTCATTATCATTCATTCTTTGGAAATTAATCCATACTTGTGACTTTCTCTTCGCCATGCTGGTGGTAAAAGAGAAAATATCTGACGCTAAACCGTAAATGTGAAGCGCGAGGGCTTCAGGCTGAACTGCTGCACTCCTGGAAGCGGAAACATCATTAATATTCATGAGGAGGTGAGCCAGGGTTGCCAGGTTTTCACAACAAAACCTGCACAATTGCTACTCAAAACTAGCCCAAAACAAGCCCAATCGTGTTTCAGGGGGGCTTCTCTGGGAAAATTCGCATTTCCGGGGCTAAAAATCACATAATTGGGGTCGCTTCAACCCGCGGACATGAAACACAGCCGCGGCAACAGTGGAAAACGGGAAAGCGGGAAAACCACGGACTTGGCAACACTGGCTGTCACTCGCTATTAAAGGATTCGCTTCCAGCGCTTCGCACACACATTGCACCAGAACCGCTTTCGGAACCGAAACTTAGGAATTTCGCGCGGTTCTGGTATTTTTCAAAAATCAGTTTCGGTTCTGCATAAGAACCGGTTCTCGGTTCCCAACCCTAGGGGACACTATACTGGAACAAGCACCGTCCTTTGGATGAGACGTTAAACCGAGGTCCTGACTCTCTGTGGTCATTCAAAATCCCAGGATGTCCTTTGATAAAGAGTAGGGGTGTAACCCCGGCATCCTGGACAAATGTGCCCACTGGCCTCTGTCCATCATGGCCTCCTAATCATCCACCTATATATATATATATACACGATTGGCTTCATCACTGCCTCCTCTCCACCATCAGCTGGTGTGTGGTGGGCGTTCTGGCGCAAAATGGCTGCCGTCGCATCATTGGTGGTGGTTGAGGAAATTCTCCCCTTCTATGTGAAGCGCTATATAAATGTTACAAATTATTATTATAGTTATTGTTATCTTTTAGTTATTATAGTTATCGTTATCATTATTGTTAGTTATTGTTATAGCTACTGTTATATGTATCGTTATCTTTAGTTATTATAGTAATCGTTATCATTATTATTGTAAGTTCAGTCAGGACCACTTTGAGAATGAAATTTATTGACAATCTTTGATTTGGCGAAAGGCTTATGGTGTGTTCACACCGGACGCGATTTGCGCGAGTGATTTACATCTTAAGTCAATGCAGAGATGCGAAATGGCATTCTGCGGCGCGTTTCGCGCAATTGAGGCGGCGAGATTCGCACGGTTTGCGCGTTTGAGGCGGTGCGAAGGACGCAAATTGAGCGTTTCGAACGCGCGATTCGCGCTAGTTGAAAAATCTGAACTTTGGCGGATATTTCGCGCCGCGTTAACCAATCAGGAGCTTGCTCTAGTAGTGACAACAATGAGGAGAAAATCTGTATATTAATATCTGGTTCAGACAATATGATTATCACTGTGATAACATTAAATGACATGAAACACAACCCAGTCTCTTTTTGTTAAATGCAAGTTTATGTTTGATCAATAATACAAAAGTATAAGTAATGCATAACAAGCTATACATGAAATAAAGCAAATAATGCAGTCAAACATTCAAAGTCAGAGCTAGTCGGCTAACGTTACAACTGCAACGTACAGTTATAGCCTAAAAATATAAAGTAATGAAACTTATCTTTGCCTTCAGTCTAAACGATTTGCCAGGGAACAAATTATTGATCCATGAGAGCAAAGATCGGCCGTTACAAGACGAATTATAGCTCGAGACACCACAGAGACATCAGAGCCAGCGGCAGAAGGACTGGCTGAGGAAAGGCTGATCTCGCCGGCTTTGACGAGCGCTGATCCGCTGGAGCTCACAACTCCGAAAACGGCAGATAAAATGTTCAAATAGGCACTCTTTATATAAATAAACCACTGATTTGAGCTTTAAACAACTACATTATCGACTGAAAAAGTCTTAAAACTACGTTTTGTCACACATTAACAGTAGATTTTAACAAAAAAAAGACATGTAAACACAGCCCATGTCAGCCATTTCTCAACGAGACGAGCTGCGGCGGAAGCCCCGCCCATGACGCGAATTCGCGTCTGTTGTGCAGTGAATGTCACGCGTGATTTGCGCGAGTAAACTCAAAATATACACGCGTCCACCTTCGCGCGAATCGCGTCCGGTGTGAACACCACATTAGGCTCAAAGATGCTCGAGCTTCCATACTAGACAGCTTGAGATACATGCTTGAAACATAATCCCCCAGCCTTCTTAATAACCAAAAGTTTCTTAGCACATATTACAGAAAGAGATACAATGATAACAATAGAGTTCTACACAGAATCCGATACTCGATAATGAAGATACTAGGAGGTGAAGGGGTGGAGGTGGGTGTAAATGTCTGTGCAACAGACTGAGGAACATGAGTTTGAATGAGCTTAAATACTATAGTTGATTAGAGTAGGTGGAGTAACAAATCAGCTGAGCGTCAGCTGATATCATTTAGCGATCAGTGGTCTGCCTGAACTACGCTTGGATTCCATTCGATCACTCAAGCTCCATTTATTGTTAGCGTTATAGTTATCATAGTCATTGTTATATTTATTGTTAAAGTTATCGTTATAGTTATTGTTATATTTATCGTTATAGTTATTGTTATTGTTATATTTATCGTTATAGTTATCGTTATATTTATCGCTATAGTCATTGTTATAGTTATTTTTATATTTATCGTTATAGTCATTGTTATAGTTATCGTTATATTAATCATTATAGTTATTGTTATCTTTTAGTTATTATAGTTATCGTTATCATTATTATTAGTTATTGTTATAGCTACTGTTATATTTATCGTTATCTTTAGTTATTATAGTTATAGTTATCGTTATCATTATTGTTAGTTATTGTTAGCATTATAGCTATCATAGTCATCGTTATATTTATCGTTATAGTTATTGTTTTAGTTATCGTTATAGTTATTGTTATAGTTATCGTCATATTTATTGTTATAGTTATTATTATAGTTATCGTTATAGTTATTGTTATAGTTAACGTTATAGTTATTGTTATAGTTATCGTTATAGTTATTGTTAGTTATTGTTATAGTTATCGTTATATTTATCGTTATAGTTATTATTATAGCTCTCGTTATAGTCATTGTTATAGTTATCGTTATATTTATCGTTATAGTCATTGTTATAGTTATCGTTATATTTATTATTATAGTTATTGTTATAGTTATCGTTATAGTTATTGTTATCTTTTAGTTATTATAGTTATCGTTATCATTATTGTTATTGTAAGTTATTGTTAGCATTATAGTTATCATAGTTATCGTTATATTTATCGTTATAGTTATTGTTATAGTTATTGTTATAGTTATCGTTATAGTTATCGTTATTGTGTTGCATGAATTAGCATTTGCTAGCATTAATTAGCATATTGCTATCGTGATTTAGCATTGTTGTTAGCATGTTTTAACATCATTGCTAGCCTGATTTATCATGATTTATAGTTATCATTATAGCTTCTATTATAGTTAGTATTATTTTTAGTTTTTAGGTGCTGGTCATATAATTAGAATATCATCAAAAAGTTTATTTATTTCACTAATTCCATTCAAAAAGTGAAACGAGTATATTATATTCATTCATTACACAAAGACTGATAATTTCAAATGTTTATTTCTTTCAATTTTGATGATTATAACTGACAACTAAGGAAAATCCCATATTCAGTATCTCAGAAAATTAGAATATTACTTTTTTTTATTTATTTTTTTTAGTCACACTTTATATCAGGTGTCTTTTTTTATTTAGGAGTGCAAAACTTACAACACAGAACACAACAACAAAACACAAAAACAACAAGAAATTAGAATATTACTTAAGACCAATACAAAGAAAGGATTTTTAGAAATCTTGGCCAACCATGGTCCTTAAACCAGGCACTGGTTGCTTTGGCACTGTGTGCTGGTCCCAGTCCTGCTGGAAAATGAAATCTGCATCTCCATAAAGTTGGTCAGCAGGAAGCATGAAGTGCTCTAAAACTTCCTGCTATACGGCTGCGTTGACCTCTGACCTCAGAAAACACAGTGGACCAACACCAGCGCATGACATGGCACCCCAAACCATCCCTGACTGTGGAAACGTTACACTGGAGCTCCAGCAGTGTGGATTGTGTGTCTCTCCTCTCTTCCTCCAGACTCTAGACCCTGATTGACTTCATCAGAGAACATAACTCTGGCCACTCAGCAGCTCCAGTCCTGTCTGTCTTCAGCCCAGGCGAGACGCTTCTGACGCTGTCTGTTGGTCAAGAGTGCGACAGCTGAAACCCATGTCTGTCATACGTCTGTGTGTAGAGGTTCTTGAAGCACTGACTCCAGCTCCAGTCCACTCTTTGTGAATCTCCTCCACATTTTTGAATGGGTTTTGTTCCACAATCCTCTCCAGGGTGCGGTTATCCCTATTGCTTCTACACTTTTTTCTAGCACATCTTCTCCTTCCCTTCTCCTCTCTATTAATGTGCTTGGACACAGAGCTCTGTGCCTCTTTTGCAATGACCTTTTGTGTCTTGTCCTCCTTGTGCAAGGGGTCAAAGGTCGTCTTCTGGACAGCTGTCAGGTCAGCTTCTTCCTCATGATTGTGTGGCCTACAGAACTAGACTGAGAGACCATTAAAGGCCTTTGCAGGTGTTGTGAGTTCATCAGCTGATTAGAGTGTCTTCAATATTCAACATTTTCACAATATTCTCATTTTCTGAGATACTGAATTTGGGATTTTCCTCAGTTGTCTGTTATAATCATCAAAATTAAAAGAAATAAACATTTGAAATATATCAGTCTGTGTGTAATGAATGAATATAATATACAAGTTTCACTTTTTGAATGGAATTAGTGAAATAAATCAACTTTTTAATGATATTCTAATTAAATGACCAGCACCTGTAGTTAGTGTTATATTTATAGTTATCATTATAGTTATTGCTATAATAGTTATAGTTATCGTTATAACTATTGTTCTTGGTGTAATCGTAAGGGTCCATTCATACGTCACAAATTCTCTGTATTTGTAAGACGGCGTGTTTGGTCAGTTTGAGTGGTGCTGTGTGTGTGTGTGTGTGTGTGTGTGTGTGTGTGTGTGTGTGTGTGTGTGTGTGTGTGTGTGTGTGTGTGTGTGTGTGTGTGTGTGTGTGTGTGATGAACCCATCATCCACTACACATCCGCCCAGCACCGCACAGGAATGTGGAGTTCGGCCCTAAAAATATCCCAGAGATAAATAAGCAGAGAAAATGACCTCTGAAAGCTGCGTGCCGTTTCCCGCTCACCCGAGCATGGCGTGTCAAGATGGGCTGATAAAGACGTGCTCAGAACACCACCAGAAACACGAGCGCCACACCCAAGATGGCCGCCGGTGAACCCTTACCCTGACACACATAACCAGTG
>NC_137115.1:58009691-58024691 GCF_949357685.1 Gobio gobio | reverse complement strand
GTGTGTGTGTGTGTGTGTGTGTGTGTATGCGTGTGATAAAGGTTCAGGTGTGGAGATATGGACAGTCCAGAGATAATCTCTCACACATAGAGCGATGTTGAATCTCTCTCTCTCTCTCTCTCTCTCTCTCTCTCTCTCTCTCTCTCTCTCTCTCTCTCTCTCTCTCTCTCTCTCTCTCACACACACACACACACACACACACACACACACACACACACACACACACACACACACACACACACACACACTGCCCCTAAACCTACCCATCACACACACACACACACACACACACACACACTGCCCCTAAACCTACCCATCACACACACACACACACACACACACACACACACACACACACACACACACACACACACACACACACACACACACACACACACACACACACACACACACACACTGCCCCTAAACCTACCCATCACACACACACACACACACACACACACATACACACACACACACACACACACACACACACACACACACACACACACACACACACACACACACACACACACACACACACACACACACACACTGCCCCTGCCCCTAAACCTACCCATCACACACACACACACACACACACACACACACACACACACACACACACACACACACACACACACACACACACACACACACTGCCCCTGCCCCTAAACCTAGCCCTCACAGGAGACTGTGCAGTTCACTTTCTGTGAAAAAAAAATCATTCTGTGTGATTTATAAGCATTTTGAAAAGTGAGGACATGGGGAACGTCCTCATATTTCTCCCTCTTTTTGTAATACCCATGACACTATACACATTTGTGTCCTGATATTTCACGAAAACATGCCCACACACACACACACACACACTGCCCCTGCCCCTAAACCTACCCATCACACACACACACACACACACACACACACACTGCCCCTGCCCCTAAACCTACCCATCACACACACACACACACACACACACACACACACACACACACACACACACACACACACACACACACACACACACACACACACACACACACTGCCCCTAAACCTACCCATCACACACACACACACACTGCCCCTAAACCTACCCATCACACACACACACACACACACACACACACACACACACACACACACACACACACACACACACACACACACACACACACACACACACACACACACACACACACTGCCCCTAAACCTACACATCACAGGAGACATTCTGCATTTTTGCATTTTTACATTTTCAAAAAACATCACTTAGTCTGATTTATAAGATGTTTTGCTCATGGGGACCAAAAAATGTTCCCACAAGGACGAGGATGAGGATATTACCATCTTTGTGAGGACATTTTACTTATTCATAACGCTCTGAACCGCTGAATCGACTCAGTGATTCATAACGCTCTGAACCGCTGAATCGACTCAGTGATTCATAACGCTCTGAACCGCTGAATCGACTCACTGACTCATAACGCTCTGAACCGCTGAATCGACTCACTGATTCATAACGCTCTGAACCGCTGAATCGACTCAGTGATTCATAACGCTCTGAACCGCTGAATCGACTCACTGACTCATAACGCTCTGAACCGCTGAATCGACTCACTGATTCATAACGCTCTGAACCGCTGAATCGACTCACTGATTCATAACGCTCTGAACCGCTGAATCGACTCACTGATTCATAACGCTCTGAACCGCTGAATCGACTCACTGATTCATAACGCTCTGAACCGCTGAATCGACTCACTGATTCATAACGCTCTGAACCGCTGAATCGACTCACTGATTCATAATGCTCAGAACCGCTGAATCGACTCACTGATTCATAACGCTCTGAAGCTTCATGATGCCGTGTTTTGAAATCGTCATCACTATAGAAGTCGTTATTTAGGGTTTTTTTGCGCACAGAAACTATTCTCGTCTTCATAAAGTTATTGTAGAGCCGCTGTAGTGAGATGGACTTTGTAACTTTAGTCTTTAGTGTCTTTTAAGGGTCTTGAGAGTGTAAAGTTGAGCCAATGGAGGCCTTTCAGAGCATCAGATTTACACTAAAATATCTTCATTTGTGTCTGAAGATGAACGGAGGTCTGACGGGTGTCCAACCACATGAGGCTCAGTCATTAATCACACAATTTACATTTTGGGTGAACTAACCCTTTAATTGGCCAGAGGAGAACTGCCCCCCCGACTGAGCCTGGTTTCTCCAAGGTTTATTTTCCTCCATTCTGCTCCTGATGGGGTTTGGTTTTCTTGCCACTGTTGCCTGTGGCTTGGCTTGCTCAGTTGGGGACACTACATTTTTCAACTAAATATCCAAATAAATCTAACTATTAAACTAAATTAACCATATAAACTAAATTACTGATCTAATGTCCACATTGTCCTCCTGATGTTAAAGAGGTTACCATCCAGTCTATAAGCCACTGTAATCCCACTTTCTTCTTCCATTTCTTTATACAGCAGCTTTGTGACGCACAGTAAGAAGATGTTAAACAAGACTGCCTTACTCCAGTGCCTACTGCAAAGTGTGCAGATTCTAGTCCACCTAATGCCATCCCATCATGGAACTGTCGTAGCATTGGGATAAACTTTACAGAGCATCCAAAATGCAGAAGCACTTCCCTCTTCCCATGATGTACAGAATCGAAAATAGGGCTTAAAAACGGAAAAAAATATCAATGGGTTCACTCCGAGCAGAATCGATATTATAGCGCTTCCGTTTTTGCGTTCCTCAATAAACATTACTGTTCGGAAAACGGTTTGATTTGAAAAAATAACGGTTAATAACGTTATTTTAATTTTAAATATGTATAAATAGACTTATTTTCACTCAATAATAATATAACGCATGATAATTAAACTTGAATATTTATTTCATAACATTTTTAAAACCACAACAGAAATACATGCATTAATTACAGCATAAACAGCAGGTCAAATATTGCGCTGTTTTAATGGAGCTGAAAGTGGCTTCTATATGCTCTTTCTTTTCAGAAGATTGATAACATTATTTGTTCATAACTTTTTTTCAACACGACTTGTTTTAAAAATTGCATGAATAAAGAATAAATAAACTGGATAACCATTGCTCTTTTAATGCTGGTAATTTCAAAGCAAACACTGCGCAACACGTCCTTGCATCCCATAGTCAAACTCAGTCGGCTAATAAAGCTTGATCATTTAATCAATATAACACCATTTAATACGAAGCATCAACCGTCTATATAGAAAACATTGAGCTGTATTGGCCATCTGAAAGACTATAGGACAAATGTTTGATAGATGCTATAGCCTACTTGGACAGGCTTAAACAAAATCCACAAACTAGCCTAAATCAGACTATTTGAGCTTAAAGTTTGTACTGCTTATTTAAACGTACGAAAAGAATGTCCTCCAATAGCTGCGCTTTCATTGATGCGGGGAGAGAAATGTGCTTGAGGCGTGTAAATGCGCGCTCTACATTTCACTCTCGCTTGATCCGTCACATCACATGCTGAGCTACTCAATTCATGATTGGTCACTGCCAAATTAAAATATTAAAGAGAACGATAAAATAACGTTATTAACCGGTTAATGCTCATTTCAAATTAACGTTTCTGTTCAGAACGATTCAAATTGATTTTGATTTCATTTTCGTTTTTGTTCCTCTTAAAATTTCGTTCGTTTCCGGTTTTCGTTTTCGTTCCTTGAACCGGTTCAGAGCCCTGATCGAAAGCCTTGGAAAGATCCACAAAAGCAATGAACAAGTTGTTCGCGACATTTCTCCTGCGGCTGGCGTGAGGTGAATATCATGTCCACTGTACTTCGACCTGCTCTGAACCCACTTTAGTAGATTAAGAATTTAAGATTTAGTAGAAAGAAGGTGGAACATCAAGACTCTAAGATTGTAAGATCAACTGAAGCCTTTTGATTTAATAAAGCTTGAAAATGTTCCCCCCATCTTTGAACAATGTAAATTGAGAACAAGATTGGTCCTAACAGTGAACCCTGTGGAACTCCACATATAAGTTCCGAGCGTTGGGAAACTTCATCTCCTACTGACACTACAAATGTCCTGTCCACCAATCCAATGCCCTTCCCGAAACCCCAACCCACGTTTTTAACGTTTTAATTAAAATCGAATGGTCCACTGTATTAAATCTAAACATTGACCAGCATCCTCTGCCATCAATAAACCATTAATAACTCGTGCACTATGACCTGCTCTAAAACAAGACTTTTACAACCTTCAACAATTGATTGGCTACTGCCTTTTCTATTACTTTTGAGATAAAAGGTAGTTTTGATATGGGTCTATAATCGTTTAAATCGTGAATCGTGTCGCCATCTTTAGATCCTCGGGAACACATCCAGAGACAAGAGAAATGTTCACTATAGACCAGGGAAATGAACCCTCCTCACCGGCCGAGGTCCGGATAATTATATCCCTAAAAACAATAATTTGTTTATTGCCAGACTAAAGAAATGATAGCATTTGTTCCTAATTGAACAAAATATCATATGTTCTCATATGGACAAAACGTGTGTTCATATTGTTAAAGCAAACATTGGGAATCCTTCAAAAAAATGATCTCATTTTGTTGTTGTTCTGTTATGTCCTTTAAGTTGCTTTGGTACAAAATATCTAAATTCAACCAGTAGACGTCAGATGATATATGATGTATGAGTAGTGTTAGAGTAGGCATGAATGTGATGTCAGATGATATATGATGTATGAGTAGTGTTAGAGTAGGCATGAATGTGATGTCAGATGATATATGATGTATGAGTAGTGTTAGAGTAGGCATGAATGTGATGTCAGATGATATATGATGTGTGAGTAGTGTTAGAGTAGGCATGAATGTGATGTCAGATGATATATGATGTGTGTGTGTAGTGTTAGAGTAGGCATGAATGTGATGTCAGATGATATATGATGTGTGTGTAGTGTTAGAGTAGGCATGAATGTGATGTCAGATGATATATGATGTGTGTGTGTAGTGTTAGAGTAGGCATGAATGTGATGTCAGATGATATATGATGTGTGTGTGTAGTGTTAGAGTAGGCATGAATGTGATGTCAGATGATATATGATGTGTGTGTGTAGTGTTAGAGTAGGCATGAATGTGACGTCAGATGATATATGATGTGTGTGTAGTGTTAGAGTAGGCATGAATGTGATGTTAGATGATATATGATGTGTGTGTAGTGTTAGAGTAGGCATGAATGTGATGTCAGATGATATATGATGTGTGTGTGTAGTGTTAGAGTAGGCATGAATGTGATGTCAGATGATATATGATGTGTGTGTGTAGTGTTAGAGTAGGCATGAATGTGATGTCAGATGATATATGATGTGTGTGTGTGTAGTGGTAGAGTAGGCATGAATGTGATGTCAGATGATATATGATGTGTGTGTGTGTAGTGTTAGAGTAGGCATGAATGTGATGTCAGATGATATATGATGTGTGTGTGTGTAGTGGTAGAGTAGGCATGAATGTGATGTCAGATGATATATGATGTGTGTGTGTAGTGGTAGAGTAGGCATGAATGTGATGTCAGATGATATATGATGTGTGTGTGGTGTTAGAGTAGTTATGAATGTGATGTCAGATGATATATGATGTGTGTGTGTAGTGTTAGAGTAGGCATGAATGTGATGTCAGATGATATATGATGTGTGTGTAGTGTTAGAGTAGGCATGAATGTGATGTCAGATGATATATGATGTGTGTGTAGTGTTAGAGTAGGCATGAATGTGATGTCAGATGATATATGATGTGTGTGTAGTGTTAGAGTAGGCATGAATGTGATGTCAGATGATATATGATGTGTGTGTAGTGTTACAGTAGGCATGAATGTGATGTCAGATGATATATGATGTGTGTGTAGTGGTAGAGTAGGCATGAATGTGATGTCAGATGATATATGATGTGTGTGTGTAGTGGTAGAGTAGGCATGAATGTGATGTCAGATGATATATGATGTGTGTGTGTAGTGGTAGAGTAGGCATGAATGTGATGTCAGATGATATATGATGTGTGTGTGGTGTTAGAGTAGTTATGAATGTGATGTCAGATGATATATGATGTGTGTAGTGTTAGAGTAGGCATGAATGTGATGTCAGATGATATATGATGTGTGTGTAGTGTTAGAGTAGGCATGAATGTGATGTCAGATGATATATGATGTGTGTGTAGTGTTAGAGTAGGCATGAATGTGATGTCAGATGATATATGATGTGTGTGTAGTGTTAGAGTAGGCATGAATGTGATGTCAGATGATATATGATGTGTGTGTAGTGTTAGAGTAGGCATGAATGTGATGTCAGATGATATATGATGTGTGTGTAGTGTTAGAGTAGGCATGAATGTGATGTCAGATGATATATGATGTGTGTGTAGTGTTAGAGTAGGCATGAATGTGATGTCAGATGATATATGATGTGTGTGTAGTGTTAGAGTAGGCATGAATGTGATGTCAGATGATATATGATGTGTGTGTAGTGTTAGAGTAGGCATGAATGTGATGTCAGATGATATATGATGTGTGTGTAGTGTTAGAGTAGGCATGAATGTGATGTCAGATGATATATGATGTGTGTGTGTAGTGGTAGAGTAATTATGAATGTGACGTCAGATGATATATGATGTGTGTGTGTGTAGTGTTAGAGTAGGCATGAATGTGATGTCAGATGATATATGATGTGTGTGTAGTGTTAGAGTAGGCATGAATGTGATGTCAGATGATATATGATGTGTGTGTAGTGTTAGAGTAGGCATGAATGTGATGTCAGATGATATATGATGTGTGTGTAGTGTTAGAGTAGGCATGAATGTGATGTCAGATGATATATGATGTGTGTGTAGTGTTAGAGTAGGCATGAATGTGATGTCAGATGATATATGATGTGTGTGTGTAGTGTTAGAGTAGGTATGAATGTGATATCAGATGATATATGATGTGTGTGTAGTGTTAGAGTAGGCATGTATGTGATGTCAGATGATATATGATGTGTGTGTGTAGTGTTAGAGTAGGCATGAATGTGACATCAGATGATATATGATGTGTGTGTAGTGTTAGAGTAGGCATGAATGTGATGTCAGATGATATATGATGTGTGTGTGTAGTGTTAGAGTAGGCATGAATGTGATGTCAGATGATATATGATGTGTGTGTGTGTAGTGTTAGAGTAGGCATGAATGTGACATCAGATGATATATGATGTGTGTGTAGTGTTAGAGTAGGCATGAATGTGATGTCAGATGATATATGATGTGTGTGTAGTGTTAGAGTAGTAATGAATGTGACGTCAGATGATATATGATGTGTGTGTAGTGTTAGAGTAGGCATGAATGTGATGTCAGATGATATATGATGTGTGTGTAGTATTAGAGTAGGCATGAATGTGACGTCAGATGATATATGATGTGTGTGTAGTGTTAGAGTAGTTATGAATGTGATGTCAGATGATATATGATGTGTGTGTAGTGTTAGAGTAGGCATGAATGTGATGTCAGATGATATATGATGTGTGTGTGTGTAGTGTTAGAGTAGGCATGAATGTGATGTTAGATGATATATGATGTGTGTGTAGTGTTAGAGTAGGCATGAATGTGATGTCAGATGATATATGATGTGTGTGTAGTGTTAGAGTAGGCATGAATGTGACATCAGATGATATATGATGTGTGTGTAGTGGTAGAGTAGGCATGAATGTGATGTCAGATGATATATGATGTGTGTGTAGTGTTAGAGTAGGCATGAATTTGATGTCAGATGATATATGATGTGTGTGTAGTGTTAGAGTAGGCATGAATGTGATGTCAGATGATATATGATGTGTGTGTAGTGTTAGAGTAGGCATGAATGTGATGTCAGATGATATATGATGTGTGTGTGTAGTGTTAGAGTAGGCATGAATGTGATGTCAGATGATATATGATGTGTGTGTGTAGTGGTAGAGTAATTATGAATGTGACGTCAGATGATATATGATGTGTGTGTGTGTGTAGTGTTAGAGTAGGCATGAATGTGATGTCAGATGATATATGATGTGTGTGTAGTGTTAGAGTAGGCATGAATGTGATGTCAGATGATATATGATGTGTGTGTAGTGTTAGAGTAGGCATGAATGTGATGTCAGATGATATATGATGTGTGTGTAGTGTTAGAGTAGGCATGAATGTGATGTCAGATGATATATGATGTGTGTGTAGTGTTATAGTAGGCATGAATGTGATGTCAGATGATATATGATGTGTGTGTGTAGTGTTAGAGTAGGTATGAATGTGATATCAGATGATATATGATGTGTGTGTAGTGTTAGAGTAGGCATGTATGTGATGTCAGATGATATATGATGTGTGTGTGTAGTGTTAGAGTAGGCATGAATGTGACATCAGATGATATATGATGTGTGTGTAGTGTTAGAGTAGGCATGAATGTGATGTCAGATGATATATGATGTGTGTGTGTAGTGTTAGAGTAGGCATGAATGTGACATCAGATGATATATGATGTGTGTGTAGTGTTAGAGTAGGCATGAATGTGACATCAGATGATATATGATGTGTGTGTAGTGTTAGAGTAGGCATGAATGTGATGTCAGATGATATATGATGTGTGTGTAGTGTTAGAGTAGTTATGAATGTGACGTCAGATGATATATGATGTGTGTGTAGTGTTAGAGTAGGCATGAATGTGATGTCAGATGATATATGATGTGTGTGTAGTATTAGAGTAGGCATGAATGTGACGTCAGATGATATATGATGTGTGTGTAGTGTTAGAGTAGTTATGAATGTGATGTCAGATGATATATGATGTGTGTGTAGTGTTAGAGTAGGCATGAATGTGATGTCAGATGATATATGATGTGTGTGTGTGTAGTGTTAGAGTAGGCATGAATGTGATGTTAGATGATATATGATGTGTGTGTAGTGTTAGAGTAGGCATGAATGTGATGTCAGATGATATATGATGTGTGTGTGTGTAGTGTTAGAGTAGGCATGAATGTGATGTCAGATGATATATGATGTGTGTGTAGTGTTAGAGTAGGCATGAATGTGATGTCAGATGATATATGATGTGTGTGTAGTGTTAGAGTAGGCATGAATGTGATGTCAGATGATATATGATGTGTGTGTAGTGTTAGAGTAGGCATGAATGTGACGTCAGATGATATATGATGTGTGTGTAGTGTTAGAGTAGGCATGAATGTGACGTCAGATGATATATGTTGTGTGTGTAGTGTTAGAGTAGGCATGAATGTGATGTCAGATGATATATGATGTGTGTGTAGTGTTAGAGTAGGCATGAATGTGATGTCAGATGATATATGATGTGTGTGTAGTATTAGAGTAGGCATGAATGTGATGTCAGATGATATATGATGTGTGTGTGTAGTGTTAGAGTAGGCATGAATGTGATGTCAGATGATATATGATGTGTGTGTAGTGTTAGAGTAGGCATGAATGTGATGTCAGATGATATATGATGTGTGTGTAGTGTTAGAGTAGGCATGAATGTGATGTCAGATGATATATGATGTGTGTGTGTAGTGGTAGAGTAATTATGAATGTGACGTCAGATGATATATGATGTGTGTGTAGTGTTAGAGTAGGCATGAATGTGATGTCAGATGATATATGATGTGTGTGTGTGTGTAGTGGTAGAGTAGGCATGAATGTGATGTCAGATGATATATGATGTGTGTGTAGTTAGAGTAGGCATGAATGTGACATCAGATGATATATGATGTGTGTGTAGTATTAGAGTAGGCATGAATGTGATGTCAGATGATATATGATGTGTGTGTGTAGTGTTAGAGTAGGCATGAATGTGATATCAGATGATATATGATGTGTGTGTAGTGTTAGAGTAGGCATGAATGTGATATCAGATGATATATGATGTGTGTGTAGTGTTAGAGTAGGCATGAATGTGATGTCAGATGATATATGATGTGTGTGTAGTGTTAGAGTAGGCATGAATGTGATGTCAGATGATATATGATGTGTGTGTAGTGTTAGAGTAGGCATGAATGTGATGTCAGATGATATATGATGTGTGTGTAGTGTTAGAGTAGGCATGAATGTGATGTCAGATGATATATGATGTGTGTGTGTGTAGTGTTAGAGTAGGCATGAATGTGATGTTAGATGATATATGATGTGTGTGTGTGTAGTGTTAGAGTAGGCATGAATGTGATGTTAGATGATATATGATGTGTGTGTAGTGTTAGAGTAGGCATGAATGTGATGTCAGATGATATATGATGTGTGTGTGTAGTGTTAGAGTAGGCATGAATGTGATGTCAGATGATATATGATGTGTGTGTAGTGTTAGAGTAGGCATGAATGTGATGTCAGATGATATATGATGTGTGTGTGTAGTGGTAGAGTAATTATGAATGTGACGTCAGATGATATATGATGTGTGTGTAGTGTTAGAGTAGGCATGAATGTGATGTCAGATGATATATGATGTGTGTGTGTGTGTGTGTAGTGGTAGAGTAGGCATGAATGTGATGTCAGATGATATATGATGTGTGTGTAGTGTTAGAGTAGGCATGAATGTGACATCAGATGATATATGATGTGTGTGTAGTATTAGAGTAGGCATGAATGTGATGTCAGATGATATATGATGTGTGTGTGTAGTGTTAGAGTAGGCATGAATGTGATATCAGATGATATATGATGTGTGTGTAGTGTTAGAGTAGGCATGAATGTGATGTCAGATGATATATGATGTGTGTGTAGTGTTAGAGTAGGCATGAATGTGATGTCAGATGATATATGATGTGTGTGTGTAGTGTTAGAGTAGGCATGAATGTGATGTCAGATGATATATGATGTGTGTGTAGTGTTATAGTAGGCATGAATGTGATGTCAGATGATATATGATGTGTGTGTGTAGTGTTAGAGTAGGTATGAATGTGATATCAGATGATATATGATGTGTGTGTAGTGTTAGAGTAGGCATGTATGTGATGTCAGATGATATATGATGTGTGTGTGTAGTGTTAGAGTAGGCATGAATGTGACATCAGATGATATATGATGTGTGTGTAGTGTTAGAGTAGGCATGAATGTGATGTCAGATATGATGTGTGTGTAGTGTTAGAGTAGTTATGAATGTGACGTCAGATGATATATGATGTGTGTGTAGTGTTAGAGTAGGCATGAATGTGATGTCAGATGATATATGATGTGTGTGTAGTATTAGAGTAGGCATGAATGTGACGTCAGATGATATATGATGTGTGTGTAGTGTTAGAGTAGTTATGAATGTGATATCAGATGATATATGATGTGTGTGTAGTGTTAGAGTAGGCATGAATGTGATGTCAGATGATATATGATGTGTGTGTAGTGTTAGAGTAGGCATGAATGTGATGTCAGATGATATATGATGTGTGTGTAGTGTTAGAGTAGGCATGAATGTGATGTCAGATGATATATGATGTGTGTGTAGTGTTAGAGTAGGCATGAATGTGATGTCAGATGATATATGATGTGTGTGTGTGTGTAGTGTTAGAGTAGGCATGAATGTGATGTTAGATGATATATGATGTGTGTGTGTGTAGTGTTAGAGTAGGCATGAATGTGATGTTAGATGATATATGATGTGTGTGTAGTGTTAGAGTAGGCATGAATGTGATGTCAGATGATATATGATGTGTGTGTGTAGTGTTAGAGTAGGCATGAATGTGATGTCAGATGATATATGATGTGTGTGTAGTGTTAGAGTAGGCATGAATGTGATGTCAGATGATATATGATGTGTGTGTAGTGTTAGAGTAGGCATGAATGTGATGTCAGATGATATATGATGTGTGTGTGTGTGTAGTGGTAGAGTAGGCATGAATGTGATGTCAGATGATATATGATGTGTGTGTAGTGTTAGATTAGGCATGAATGTGACATCAGATGATATATGATGTGTGTGTAGTATTAGAGTAGGCATGAATGTGATGTCAGATGATATATGATGTGTGTGTGTAGTGTTAGAGTAGGCATGAATGTGATATCAGATGATATATGATGTGTGTGTAGTGTTAGAGTAGGCATGAATGTGATGTCAGATGATATATGATGTGTGTGTAGTGTTAGAGTAGGCATGAATGTGATGTCAGATGATATATGATGTTTGTGTGTGTAGTGTTAGAGTAGGCATGAATGTGATGTTAGATGATATATGATGTGTGTGTGTGTAGTGTTAGAGTAGGCATGAATGTGATGTTAGATGATATATGATGTGTGTGTAGTGTTAGAGTAGGCATGAATGTGATGTCAGATGATATATGATGTGTGTGTAGTGTTAGAGTAGGCATGAATGTGATGTCAGATGATATATGATGTGTGTGTGTAGTGTTAGAGTAGGCATGAATGTGATGTCAGATGATATATGATGTGTGTGTAGTGTTAGAGTAGGCATGAATGGGATGTCAGATGATATATGATGTGTGTGTAGTGTTAGAGTAGGCATGAATGTGATGTCAGATGATATATGATGTGTGTGTAGTGTTAGAGTAGGCATGAATGTGATGTCAGATGATATATGATGTGTGTGTAGTGTTAGAGTAGGCATGAATGTGATGTCAGATGATATATGATGTGTGTGTGTGTGTAGTGTTAGAGTAGGCATGAATGTGATGTTAGATGATATATGATGTGTGTGTAGTGTTAGAGTAGGCATGAATGTGATGTCAGATGATATATGATGTGTGTGTAGATTTAGAGTAGGCATGAATGTGATGTCAGATGATATATGATGTGTGTGTGTGTGTGTGTAGTGTTAGAGTAGGCATGAATGTGATGTTAGATGATATATGATGTGTGTGTAGTGTTAGAGTAGGCATGAATGTGATGTCAGATGATATATGATGTGTGTGTGTGTGTGTAGTGTTAGAGTAGGCATGAATGTGATGTCAGATGATATATGATGTGTGTGTAGTGTTAGAGTAGTTATGAATGTGATGTCAGATGATATATGATGTGTGTGTGTAGTGTTAGAGTAGTTATGAATGTGATGTCAGATGATATATGATGTGTGTGTGTGTGTAGTGTTAGAGTAGGCATGAATGTGATGTCAGATGATATATGATGTGTGTGTGTAGTGTTAGAGTAGGCATGAATGTGATGTCAGATGATATATGATGTGTGTGTAGTGTTAGAGTAGGCATGAATGTGATGTCAGATGATATATGATGTGTGTGTAGTGTTAGAGTAGGCATGAATGTGATGTCAGATGATATATGATGTGTGTGTAGTGTTAGAGTAGGCATGAATGTGATGTCAGATGATATATGATGTGTGTGTGTAGTGTTAGAGTAGGCATGAATGTGATGTCAGATGATATATGATGTGTGTGTGTAGTGTTAGAGTAGGCATGAATGTGATGTCAGATGATATATGATGTGTGTGTAGTGTTAGAGTAGGCATGAATGTGATGTCAGATGATATATGATGTGTGTGTAGTGTTAGAGTAGGCATGAATGTGATGTCAGATGATATATGATGTGTGTGTGTAGTGTTAGAGTAGGCATGAATGTGATGTGTCAGTGATGGAGTGTCTCCATCTGCTGGCCACACAAACACTAACAGCATCTTTACTCTTATACTGGTATTTCTACTGAGTTTAAAACAGTGAGTGTGAGACAGAGTGTGTGTGTGAGAGAGTGTTTGTGTGTGTGTGTGTGTGTGTGTGTGTGTGTGTGTGTGTGTGTGTGTGTGTGTGTGTGTGTGTGTGTGTGTGTGTGTGTGTGTGTGTGTGTGTGTGTGTGTGTGTGTGTTTGTGAGAGTGAGAGAGAGTGTGTGTGTGTGTGTGTTTGTGTGTGTGTGTGAGAGAGAGAGAGGGAGAGTGTGTGTGAGAGAGTGTTTGTGTGTGTGTGTGTGTGTGTGTGTGTGAGAGAGGGAGAGTTTTTGTGTGTGTGTGTGTGTGTGTGTGTGTGTGTGTGTGTGTGTGTGTGTGTGAGTTTGTGTCTGTGAGTGTGTGTGAGAGAGAGAGGGAGAGTGTGTGTGTGTTTGTGTGTGAGAGAGAGTGTGTGTTTGTGTGTGAGTGTGAGAGAGAGATAGAGTGTGTTTGTGTTTGAGAGGGAGTGTGTGTTTGTGTGTGAGTTTGAGAGAGAGTGTTTGTGTGTGTGAGAGATAGAGTGTGTTGTGTTTTGTGTGTGAGTTTGAGATAGAGTGTGTTTGTGTGTGAGTGTGAGAGAGAGTGTGTGTTTGTGTGTGAGTTTGATACAGAGTGTGTGTTTGTGTGTGTGAGAGAGAGTGTGTGTTTGTGTGTGTGAGAGAGAGTGTGTTTGTGTGTGAGTGTGAGAGAGAGTGTGTTTGTGTGTGAGTGTGAGAGAGAGTGTGTTTGTGTGTGAGAGAGAGGGAGAGTGTGTGTGAGAGAGTGTTTGTGTGTGTTTAATGAGTGTTTATGAACTGATGTGTGTTTCATCTCTCAGAGCTGCTCCTGATTGGCCGAATGTGAGCATATCATTTCACTTCTCTGTTTATTTGAAGGTATTTAAGTGTATGAAGTAATTATGTTCTGCATTACTTTGAGAATTAAGACACACCTCTTAAAGTTAATCAGAAAGCCGATCAGTAGTTTTATTTATATAGTGCTTTATGCAATACAATAAGTCAAAAGTCATAATTATAACAAAAGGTTGAAATTGTAACACGTCATTATGAGAGTTTTATCTCATAATTATGGCTTTTTATGCTAGAATTTCAATGTTTTATGTCATAATTACGATATAGTATGTCATAATCATATATGATTTGCATCATAAATTAGATTTATTATGTCATAATTTAACTTTTTACCTCAGAAATAACTTTTTTCTTATTTGGCGGGAAAGTGCCTCGCTATCGCTGCTGTTCCTTCTGTCACCAGCAGATGCCGCCATTCGCTCTAATCTCAATCTGAACCAAACCTGCAGTGTTTTCGAGCGAACCTTGACGACGGCGCGTTTCTGCGCTCCATCATGTGGTCAAACCCAACGAT
>NC_137115.1:57989691-58002191 GCF_949357685.1 Gobio gobio | reverse complement strand
ACAGGGATCTGTCCGTTAGCACAGGGATCTGTCCGTTAGCACAGGGATCTGACCGTTAGCACAGGGATCTGTCCGTTAGCACAGGGATCTGTCCGTTAGCACAGGGATCTGACCGTTAGCACTGGGTTCTGACCGTTAGCACTGGGATCTGACCGTTAGCACTGGGTTCTGACCGTTAGCACAGGGATCTGTCCGTTAGCACAGGGATCTGACCGTTAGCACAGGGATCTGACCGTTAGCACAGGGATCTGTCCGTTAGCACAGGGATCTGTCCGTTAGCACAGGGATCTGTCCGTTAGCACAGGGATCTGTCCGTTAGCACAGGGATCTGACCGTTAGCACAGGGATCTGACCGTTAGCACAGGGTTCTGTCCGTTAGCACAGGGATCTGACCGTTAGCACAGGGTTCTGACCGTTAGCACTGGGATCTGACCGTTAGCACTGGGATCTGACCGTTAGCACAGGGATCTGACCGTTAGCACAGGGTTCTGACCGTTAGCACAGGGTTCTGACCGTTAGCACAGGGATCTGACCGTTAGCACAGGGTTCTGACCGTTAGCACAGGGATCTGACCGTTAGCACAGGGATCTGTCCGTTAGCACAGGGATCTGACCGTTAGCACAGGGTTCTGACCGTTAGCACAGGGTTCTGACCGTTAGCACAGGGTTCTGACCGTTAGCACAGGGATCTGACCGTTAGCACAGGGATCTGACCGTTAGCACAGGGATCTGACCGTAAGCACAGGGTTCTGGCCGTTAGCACAGGGATCTGGCCGTTAGCACAGGGATCTGGCCGTTAGCACAGGGATCTGGCCGTTAGCACAGGGTTCTGACCGTTAGCACAGGGTTCTGACCGTTAGCACAGGGATCTGACCGTTAGCACAGGGTTCTGACCGTTAGCACAGGGATCTGACCGTTAGCACAGGGTTCTGACCGTTAGCACAGGGATCTGACCGTTAGCACAGGGTTCTGACCGTTAGCACAGGGTTCTGACCGTTAGCACAGGGATCTGACCGTTAGCACAGGGATCTGACCGTTAGCACAGGGATCTGACCGTTAGCACAGGGTTCTGACCGTTAGCACAGGGTTCTGACCGTTAGCACAGGGATCTGACCGTTAGCACAGGGATCTGACCGTTAGCACAGGGATCTGACCGTTAGCACAGGGTTCTGACCGTTAGCACAGGGATCTGACCGTTAGCACAGGGATCTGACCGTTAGCACAGGGTTCTGACCGTTAGCACTGGGTTCTGACCGTTAGCACTGGGTTCTGACCGTTAGCACAGGGTTCTGACCGTTAGCACAGGGATCTGACCGTTAGCACAGGGATCTGACCGTTAGCACAGGGTTCTGACCGTTAGCACAGGGTTCTGACCGTTAGCACAGGGATCTGACCGTTAGCACAGGGATCTGACCGTTAGCACAGGGTTCTGACCGTTAGCACAGGGATCTGACCGTTAGCACAGGGATCTGACCGTTAGCACAGGGATCTGACCGTTAGCACAGGGTTCTGACCGTTAGCACAGGGTTCTGACCGTTAGCACAGGGATCTGACCGTTAGCACAGGGTTCTGACCGTTAGCACAGGGTTCTGACCGTTAGCACAGGGATCTGACCGTTAGCACTAGTTCCTCAGAGCTGAATGAACTGCAGTGAACTCTCAAACACTGAGGAAATGGAGCTCATACCTGAGAGTGCTTAACCTCAACTATCAGTTCCACAAACAGAGGTGACTGTCAGGGTCTGGAAGTATCCAAAGCAATGAAAGAAAGAACGAATGAATGCATGAAAGAATGAAAAAAACCACTATAGTGAATTTACTTTGGTCCAGCCAAAGACACTGAGTAATGTAGTGATTGGTATTCACGTTGTGATTCTTGGATCCCATCACTTAAGGTGTGGTCATGAGCAGTGTTGGGGGAAGTTACTTTGAAAAGTAATGCATTACAATATTGCGTTACTCCCTTAAAAAGTAACTAATTGAGTTACTTTTTAAGAAAAGTAATGCGTTACGTTACTTTTGCGTTACTTTTGCGTTACTTTTTCTCACCTGGGCTGGGCTTGCTTTTTAGTTTTGTTTTTTAATAGCAAAAAAAGTCCTTTTTTGTGCTAATGTAAAGACCTCTTCATACCAAAATTGAAATAATAGGCCTCAGGCTGAGGTAAAAATGTGCTGCCATTCTGGATAATGGAGAATAGGACGCAGGAGAAAAACGTTTTACCAATAAAAACAAAAAATCTAGTAATTTTTGCTCATGGCTTAACTGAATCATCAAAGGTCAGCAGCACGACATTGGTCAATAAAGGTAGATTAAATGCATACAAATATTTGTTCTATTTAACATTTATATATTTGAGGTTTGAGTACTCTGATTTTGCATTTGACTGATTTTATTCATTTTGAGGAGGACAGAATCTTTATTGTGCGAGTTAGTCTAGAACTACAATAACCATCATGTTTACACACAACGCCTTTCCACTTATTTTTCACAACATGGGGGCAGGAGAGCTGTCAGTCAAATAAATGTGAAAAAGTAACTTGTGTTACTTTTTTGAAAAAGTAACTCAGATATTTTGTTGTAAATTTGAAAAGTAATGCGCTTCCCCCAACACTGGTCATGAGTACATCAGATGACCAGCTTCCTCTCTCTTAGTCTGGGACATTAGTCCTTAGAGAGTTGGTCTGATTTATCTTATCAATGAATGATAGAGGAATAAAGTTCATAAGATGCACATGTGATTAAGTTGAGTGTGGCTATGGAAGAGTTGCGTTATCTTATGGAAAGATAAACTGTTGTTTCTCTGAAACTAAGGTGAAGAACCTTATTAGTAGCTTTTAGTAGCTAAGGTGAAGAACCTTATTAGTAGCTTTTAGTAGCTAAGGTGAAGAACCTTATTTGTAGCTTTTAGTAGCTAAGGTGAAGAACCTTATTAGTAGCTTTTAGTAGCTAAGGTAGCTTTAGTAGCTTATTAGTAGCTAAGGTGAAGAACCTTATTAGTAGCTTTTAGTAGCTAAGGTGAAGAACCTTATTAGTAGCTTTTAGTAGCTAAGGTGAAGAACCTTATTTGTAGCTTTTAGTAGCTAAGGTGAAGAACCTTATTAGTAGCTTTTAGTAGCTAAGGTAGCTTTAGTAGCTTATTAGTAGCTAAGGTGAAGAACCTTATTAGTAGCTTTTAGTAGCTAAGGTGAAGAACCTTATTAGTAGCTTTTAGTAGCTAAGGTAGCTTTAGTAGCTTATTAGTAGCTAAGGTGAAGAACCTTATTAGTAGCTTTTAGTAGCTAAGGTAGCTTTAGTAGCTTTTAGTAGCTAAGGTAGCTTTAGTAGCTTATTAGTAGCTAAGGTGAAGAACCTTATTAGTAGCTTTTAGTAGCTAAGGTAGCTTTAGTAGCTTTTAGTAGCTAAGGTAGCTTTAGTAGCTTATTAGTAGCTAAGGTGAAGAACCTTATTAGTAGCTTTTAGTAGCTAAGGTAGCTTTAGTAGCTTATTAGTAGCTAAGGTGAAGAACCTTATTAGTAGCTTTTAGTAGCTAAGGTAGCTTTAGTAGCTTATTAGTAGCTAAGGTGAAGAACCTTATTAGTAGCTTTTAGTAGCTAAGGTAGCTTTAGTAGCTTATTAGTAGCTAAGGTGAAGAACCTTTGCTAGTAGAGTAAAAGTACCGCTCCTAAACACTACTCAAAGTAGGAGTAAAGAGCAGCCCTTGTGAAAGTGCTCAAGAGTCGTGAGTATTATGCTCTGAATCTTGCAAATTAAAAATGTAGCTTCCTCTTTTACGGATGATTCTCAGTAAGAACAAAAAAAACATGAGATCAACAGTATTTCAATATTTCTCCAAATTTTATTTTTGACTGCTAGCACTAAAAATACAGCCGTGTAATATTTGAGAAAGCAACCAATAATCTGATAACATTTATGACACCAGTCTGTAGAGGTTTTCTTGCGGTTCATTAAAAAAGGTTGCAAAGCGTCGTACATTAACAATCTTATGTTAAAAGTAGGGCTGTCAAAAGATTAATCGCATCCAAAATAAAAGTTTGTGTTTACATAATATATGTGTGTGTACTCTGTATATTATTATTTATATATAAATACACACACATTCATGTATATATTTAAGAAATATTTACATGTATATACTGTATATACATTTGTATAATCTATAATATATATCAATATAAATGTTTTATATATAAAAATATTTTTTTCTTAAATATATACATGCTTGTGTGTGTATTTATATATAAATAATAATTAACAGAGTACACACACATATATTATGTAAACACAAACTTTTATTTTGGATGCAATTAAGTTTTTGACAGCCATAGTTAAAAGCAGTTCTTTCTTTTTAAGACACATTCATTACTGCTTTAATTTCAGTGGATGTTTTCTTTGTTAAAAGAACACACTTCAGAAATCACAATCCAGTAACTCTAAAGTAAACATTTTCACCACTGGTTATTTTGCTTGTAATTAAAAACATAAACCTGATTTAAATATAAATCTGATGTTTTATGAAAGTTATTTGCTATATACATTGACGACAATTTTAAATCGCCATTAGAACACATTACATTAAAATATGCACTTGTAATGTGATTATAATTTTCACTCAAAATCTTTTCTTTATTATTAAAAACTCTGATTCTCTTATTTTGAATATATTTTTAATTTTTTATTGGATTTTCTTCTGATTTAATTATGCTGGTAAGTATATTTTGGAGTTGTATATATGATTTGTAATGAAGTGTACCGCCCCTTTAAGAAACACGTAACTCTGGACGCGTTGTCTCTTCGCTCAGTTGAGAAACTACGCTGAGATTTCAGTCATCATACAGTAACCAGCAACAACCATCTTTCATAAAGCTTATTATTATTATTAGCTTCTTATTATTCGCCTTGGCCAATCACGTTGACAGGACAAAAATAAACATAATGTAGCGACGGCAGGTTTAGGGAAAATAACGCAGTAAACATACCGATACAGCACTTACAATATACTCAAGTAAAAGTAAAAGTACACTGTTTTTAAACTACAATTCCTGAGAAAAACTCCTCAATTACAGTAGCGAGAGTATTTGTAATTTGTTACTTTACACCACTGCTTATTATGCATCAAACAAATAAACGAAAGATTATTTGTTATGAACTAGCATCCGTTATATTACCTCTAATGTAAATTAGAAAATGATAACCAAACCTCTTTCCAGAGACCTTGGCATTAAGTGATATTTACGTTGCACGTGGTTGAGGAAGCAGTCTGATGGCGGTGACTTCATCCACTGGTTGTGCTGGGAGACAATGCAGTGGGAAAGTGGGAAAGGAGCTGGAATCCGTTTTAACAGCCGTGAACACGAAGATCTGTGGGAGGCTGATCTCCTGGAGCACCTGAGGGTCCTTAATCTAGAACCCGCAGATGAGGGAACCTTGAAGAGAAGGTTTGCAGATGTGACAGATGTCTCTGTGTCTTCTGCCTCTGGGACACACACTCAGGACTCGCTCAATCCGCTTTGGTCTCTGGCATGGAGACTCGGGACGGGCTGTAGTCTCGCTGGAATAAAACTCTGAACGTAGCAGAGATGGAAACTCGAGTCTGCAACTTCGACTCGAGTCGCACTTAATTCACAAACAACTTGGACTCGCGAACAACTGACCTGAGACTTGACCTGAGACTTGACCTGAGACTTGACCTGAGACTTGACCTGAGACTTGACCTGAGACCTGACCTGAGACTTGACCTGAGACCTGACCTGAGACTTGACCTGAGACCTGACCTGAGACCTGACCTGAGACCTGACCTGAGACTTGACCTGAGACCTGACCTGAGACCTGACATGAGACTTGACATGAGACCTGACATGAGACCTGACATGAGACCTGACCTGAGACCTGACCTGAGACTTGACCTGAGACCTGACCTGAGACCTGACCTGAGACTTGACCTGAGACTTGACCTGAGACTTGACCTGAGACTTGACCTGAGACTTGACCTGAGACTTGACCTGAGACTTGACCTGAGACTTGACCTGAGACTTGACCTGAGACTTGACCTGAGACTTGACCTGAGACTTGACCTGAGACTTGACCTGAGACCTGACCTGAGACTTGACATGAGACCTGACCTGAGACCTGACCTGAGACCTGACATGAGACCTGACCTGAGACCTGACCTGAGACCTGACATGAGACCTGACATGAGACCTGACATGAGACCTGACATGAGACCTGACATGAGACCTGACATGAGACCTGACATGAGACCTGACATGAGACCTGACATGAGACCTGACATGAGACCTGACATGAGACCTGACATGAGACCTGACCTGAGACTTGACCTGAGACTTGACCTGAGACCTGACCTGAGACCTGACCTGAGACTTGACCTGAGACTTGACCTGAGACCTGACATGAGACCTGACATGAGACCTGACATGAGACCTGACATGAGACCTGACATGAGACCTGACATGAGACCTGACATGAGACCTGACATGAGACCTGACATGAGACCTGACATGAGACCTGACATGAGACCTGACCTGAGACTTGACCTGAGACCTGACATGAGACCTGACATGAGACCTGACCTGAGACTTGACCTGAGACTTGACCTGAGACCTGACCTGAGACCTGACCTGAGACCTGACCTGAGACCTGACCTGAGACTTGACCTGAGACTTGACCTGAGACTTGACCTGAGACCTGACATGAGACCTGACATGAGACCTGACATGAGACCTGACATGAGACCTGACATGAGACCTGACCTGAGACCTGACCTGAGACCTGACCTGAGACTTGACCTGAGACTTGACCTGAGACCTGACCTGAGACCTGACCTGAGACCTGACATGAGACCTGACATGAGACCTGACATGAGACCTGACATGAGACCTGACATGAGACCTGACATGAGACCTGACCTGAGACCTGACCTGAGACTTGACCTGAGACCTGACCTGAGACCTGACCTGAGACTTGACCTGAGACTTGACCTGAGACCTGACCTGAGACTTGACCTGAGACTTGACCTGAGACCTGACCTGAGACCTGACCTGAGACCTGACATGAGACCTGACATGAGACCTGACATGAGACCTGACATGAGACCTGACCTGAGACCTGACCTGAGACTTGACCTGAGACCTGACCTGAGACCTGACCTGAGACCTGACCTGAGACTTGACCTGAGACCTGACCTGAGACCTGACCTGAGACTTGACCTGAGACTTGACCTGAGACCTGACCTGAGACCTGACATGAGACCTGACATGAGACCTGACATGAGACCTGACATGAGACCTGACCTGAGACTTGACCTGAGACTTGACCTGAGACCTGACATGAGACTTGACCTGAGACTTGACCTGAGACTTGACCTGAGACCTGACCTGAGACCTGACCTGAGACTTGACATGAGACTTGACATGAGACTTGACCTGAGACTTGACATGAGACCTGACATGAGACCTGACATGAGACCTGACCTGAGACCTGACATGAGACCTGACATGAGACCTGACATGAGACCTGACATGAGACCTGACATGAGACCTGACATGAGACCTGACATGAGACCTGACATGAGACCTGACCTGAGACCTGACCTGAGACCTGACCTGAGACCTGACCTGAGACCTGACCTGAGACCTGACCTGAGACCTGACATGAGACTTGACATGAGACTTGACATGAGACTTGACATGAGACTTGACATGAGACTTGACATGAGACTTGACATGAGACTTGACATGAGACTTGATATGAGACTCTTTTTGTCCGAGTTTGACAAGGGCCAGATTGTGACGGCTAGACGACTGGGTCAGAGCATCTCCAAGACTGCAGCTCTTGTGGGGTGTTCCCGGTCTGCAGTGGTCAGTCTCTATCAAAAGTGCTCCAAGGAAGGACCAGTAGAGAACCGGCCACAGGGTCATGAAGGACCAGTAGAGAACCGGCCACAGGGTCATGGAGGACCAGTGGAGAACCGGCCACAGGGTCATGAAGGACCAGTGGAGAACCGGCCACAGGGTCATGGAGGACCAGTGGAGAACCGGCCACAGGGTCATGGAGGACCAGTGGAGAACCGGCCACAGGGTCATGAAGGAACAGTGGAGAACCGGCCACAGGGTCATGGAGGACCAGTGGAGAACCGGCCACAGGGTCATGAAGGACCAGTGGAGAACCGGCCACAGGGTCATGGAGGACCAGTGGAGAACCGGCCACAGGGTCATGAAGGAACAGTGGAGAACCGGCCACAGGGTCATGGAGGACCAGTGGAGAACCGGCCACAGGGTCATGAAGGACCAGTGGAGAACCGGCCACAGGGTCATGAAGGAACAGTGGAGAACCGGCCACAGGGTCATGAAGGAACAGTGGAGAACCGGCCACAGGGTCATGAAGGAACAGTGGAGAACCGGCCACAGGGTCATGAAGGACCAGTGGAGAACCGGCCACAGGGTCATGGAGGACCAGTGGAGAACCGGCCACAGGGTCATGGAGGACCAGTGGAGAACCGGCCACAGGGTCATGGAGGACCAGTGGAGAACCGGCCACAGGGTCATGGAGGACCAGTGGAGAACCGGCCACAGGGTCATGGAGGACCAGTGGAGAACCGGCCACAGGGTCATGAAGGAACAGTGGAGAACCGGCCACAGGGTCATGGAGGACCAGTGGAGAACCGGCCACAGGGTCATGAAGGACCAGTGGAGAACCGGCCACAGGGTCATGGAGGACCAGTGGAGAACCGGCCACAGGGTCATGAAGGAACAGTGGAGAACCGGCCACAGGGTCATGGAGGACCAGTGGGGAACCGGCCACAGGGTCATGAAGGACCAGTGGAGAACCGGCCACAGGGTCATGGAGGACCAGTGGAGAACCGGCCACAGGGTCATGAAGGACCAGTGGAGAACCGGCCACAGGGTCATGAAGGAACAGTGGAGAACCGGCCACAGGGTCATGGAGGACCAGTGGAGAACCGGCCACAGGGTCATGAAGGAACAGTGGAGAACCGGCCACAGGGTCATGGAGGACCAGTGGAGAACCGGCCACAGGGTCATGGAGGACCAGTGGAGAACCGGCCACAGGGTCATGAAGGACCAGTGGAGAACCGGCCACAGGGTCATGGAGGACCAGTAGAGAACCGGCCACAGGGTCATGAAGGACCAGTGGAGAACCGGCCACAGGGTCATGAAGGACCAGTGGAGAACCGGTCACAGGGTCATGAAGGACCAGTGGAGAACCGGCCACAGGGTCATGAAGGACCAGTGGAGAACCGGCCACAGGGTCATGAAGGACCAGTGGAGAACCGGCCACAGGATCATGAAGGACCAGTGGAGAACCGGCCACAGGGTCATGGAGGACCAGTGGAGAACCGGCCACAGGGTCATGAAGGACCAGTGGAGAACCGGCCACAGGGTCATGAAGGAACAGTGGAGAACCGGCCACAGGGTCATGGAGGACCAGTGGAGAACCGGCCACAGGGTCATGGAGGACCAGTGGAGAACCGGCCACAGGGTCATGGAGGAACAGTGGAGAACCGGCCACAGGGTCATGAAGGAACAGTGGAGAACCGGCCACAGGGTCATGAAGGACCAGTGGAGAACCGGCCACAGGGTCATGGAGGACCAGTGGAGAACCGGCCACAGGGTCATGGAGGACCAGTGGAGAACCGGCCACAGGGTCATGGAGGACCAGTGGAGAACCGGCCACAGGGTCATGAAGGACCAGTGGAGAACCGGCCACAGGGTCATGGAGGACCAGTGGAGAACCGGCCACAGGGTCATGAAGGACCAGTGGAGAACCGGCCACAGGGTCATGAAGGACCAGTGGAGAACCGGTCACAGGGTCATGAAGGACCAGTGGAGAACCGGCCACAGGGTCATGAAGGAACAGTGGAGAACCGGCCACAGGGTCATGAAGGACCAGTGGAGAACCGACCACAGGGTCATGAAGGACCAGTAGAGAACCGGCCACAGGGTCATGGAGGACCAGTAGAGAACCGGTCACAGGGTCATGAAGGACCAGTGGAGAACCGGCCACAGGGTCATGACGGACCAGTGGAGAACCGGCCACAGGGTCATGGAGGACCAGTAGAGAACCGGCCACAGGGTCATGAAGGACCAGTGGAGAACCGGCCACAGGGTCATGACGGACCAGTGGAGAACCGGCCACAGGGTCATGAAGGACCAGTGGAGAACCGGCCACAGGGTCATGACGGACCAGTGGAGAACCGGCCACAGGGTCATGGAGGACCAGTGGAGAACCGGCCACAGGGTCATGGAGGACCAGTGGAGAACCGGCCACAGGGTCATGAAGGACCAGTGGAGAACCGACCACAGGGTCATGAAGGACCAGTAGAGAACCGGCCACAGGGTCATGGAGGACCAGTAGAGAACCGGCCACAGGGTCATGGAGGACCAGTGGAGAACCGGCCACAGGGTCATGAAGGACCAGTAGAGAACCGGCCACAGGGTCATGGAGGACCAGTAGAGAACCGGCCACAGGGTCATGAAGGACCAGTGGAGAACCGGCCACAGGGTCATGACGGACCAGTGGAGAACCGGCCACAGGGTCATGAAGTTCAAATTCACTAGATAATCCAAAATAAGGCACACGTTGATGCAAATATGACTTATATTACGTTGAATCTATAGAACCGGCCACAGGGTCATGGGCGGCCAAGGCTCATTGATGCACATGGGGAACACATGGCACACAGTCAGAGACACACACACACAGACACACACACACACACACACACACACTTGTCTCACTCACACGCACACTCTCGCACACACACACACACACACACACACACTTGTCTCACTCACACGCACACTCTCGCACACACACACTCCTACTCAGCAGTTTGATGGAAAATCTGTGTCATTGCTGTTCTCACTTCCTGTTCTCGATGATTTGAGGGGCGTTGTGTTGCTTGTCATACACTCTCACTCTCACTCACACACACACACACACACACACACAGTCTGAATGAGTGTGTTCTGTCTCCTCAGGTCTGATGGTTGAGGTCAGTGTGTGACGCTCAGAGTCTCAGCATCGCTCATCATGTCTGCTCTACAGGTACACACACACACACACACACACACACTCGGCAGAGATGAGGGAGTGCATGAGGGAGTGTGTATTAATGATGTGTTGTTCCTCTGGTAGGCAGCATGGCCGCCCGGCACCGAGTGTGTGGCCAAGTATAACTTCCAGGGCAGCACCGGGCAGGACCTTCCCTTCTGCAAAGGAGACCTGCTGACCATCATCAGCGTAACCAAGGTAACAGCCAATCAGGAGACAGCTGGTGATGTCATGTGACACTCTTAATGTTAAGCTTCGGTCAAACATCATTTTTTTTTTATTGATAGTATGATTTTTTTTTTTTTTTTGCACTGAAAATATTCTTTGCCATTTTAGAACACATGCATACATTTTGATATATTTGAGTTATATAAAGTGTCCAAATGTTGAGAAATGATTGATCTCTCAGATGCTCTGGTTGTGTTTGAAGGACCCGAACTGGTATAAAGCGAAGAACGGCGTCGGCCGAGAGGGAACGATTCCTGCAAACTACGTCCAGAAGAGAGAAGGAGTGAAGTCTGGAGGAAAGCTGAGCATGATGCCGTGAGTACATGAACACACACACACACACACACACACACACACACACACACGCACTCACACACACGCACTCTCACACACTCACACACTCACACACTCACACACACACACACACACGCACACACACTCACACACACACTGATGTATTGATGATCGTTCACATGAATGTAATCAGATCATTATGGTATGGCATGTTTTGAATATTCAGTAAATCTCTCGTCCTCGGCTCAGATGGTCAGTCGGGTCTCCTCATGATGTCACGTCTGTGATGGCCCAGAGTGTGTGTGTGTTTCGCTCATTACCCAGAATCCTCCACTCAAACACAGTTCTCCTCTAACGTCATTAGATTTGAACAATCGCAGCGAGTCTGAACTGAGTCTGCTTGCGGATTTCAGTGACTGCAGCCTGGATCGATGACCTCTGACCTCAGCAGTTGCTGTTTGATTGACAGTTCTGTTTTTCTCTGTGATTCAGAGCTGAAGTTTCTCAGTGAAATGCAGAAGTGAAAGAGTGACGTCCTGCGGTTCGGCTGCTGAGAAGAGCCGATATCTCTGAGCAAACGTTACGCCCCTTTCAGAAGATGTGATCTAAACCTCTGGTGTCTCCAGATTGTGTGTGTTTGTGTGTGTGTGTGTGTGTGTGTGTGTGTGAAGTTTCAGGGCAAAATACCCTCAGATCATTTATTATCGCATCAAATTTGCCCCTATTTGTGCGAGCAAAACACGCTGTTTGTGTGTGTGTCCCTTTAAATGCAAATGAGCTGCTGCTCCCCGCCCCCCTTCCATAAGAGGGCGGAGCTTCAGATACTCAACAACAAAACAGGCCAATCTCACTCAGACTAATGTCAGAAATGACACTAGAAGCCGTGAGGGA
>NC_137115.1:57977191-57984691 GCF_949357685.1 Gobio gobio | reverse complement strand
TTTTACCTTAAACTTTATGCTAACAATTGTGCTGGGTTGTCTAGAGAGGCACCAGACAGTGTGACTTTACCTTAATCTTGTCAGATTTTTTTAAATGCATGGAATATCAGTTTTTTATTAATGTTTTTACTCTACAGTTGTGTAGTTGTGTTAAATTATATACATTTTTATTTATTAATTAAAATTCATATTTAATTTGATTAAATATTAAATTAAATGTACATGTAAATTAGTAATAATAGTCTATTTATATAATAGCAACATTTTATGTCAAATTCAAATAAAATATCTACTACTCAGTTTCATTCATAGTGAAAATATGAAATGTGCCATAGTTTAGTGGAAGATTGCTGCCATCTACTGGAAAACAAACACTTTTGCTATTGAATACGGTAGTTTGTTATTAATCTTACTATTTGTGTTTAATCTGTCTTTAGTTCTATTTTTGTATGACGTTTAACCATCATCAGTCTTTTTTGTATATAATATCCTGAACACAATGATGGGTGTGCAGTAACTGTATAACATTTATGGTCTACTTGTTTATGGAGTAGCTAATAAATCGTAATTGGTGAAAGTATATTGTGTATATTATGTATTTTAGTGTTAGGTATCTCATAGATTTCTTACTGGTGGGTGGACGACGGTGGAGTGTACATTGGCGGTGGGGGGGGTGTACTCAAAGTTTCTTCAAGGTTGGCAGGTCTGGAGAGTGTGAGAGAGTGTGAGAGAGTGTGAGTGTGAGTGAGTGTGAATGAGTGTGAATGAGTGTGAGTGAGTGTGAATGAGTGTGTGAGTGAGAGTGAGAGTGAGTGAGAGTGTGAGAGAGTGAGTGAGAGTGAGTGAGAGTGAGTGAGAGTGAGTGAGAGTGAGTGAGAGTGAGTGAGAGTGAGTGTGAGAGTGAGTGAGAGTGAGTGAGTGAGAGTGAGTGAGTGAGAGTGAGTGAGTGTGAGAGAGTGTGAGAGAGTGTGAGAGAGTGTGAGAGAGTGAGAGAGTGAGAGTGAGTGTAAGAGAGTGAGTGTGAGTGAGTGTGAGTGAGTGTGAGTGAGAGTGAGTGAGAGTGAGTGAGAGTGAGTGAGAGTGAGAGTGAGTGTGAGTGTGAGAGTGAGTGAGTGAGAGAGAGTGAGTGAGTGAGTGTGAGTGAGAGTGAGTGAGAGTGAGTGAGAGTGAGTGAGAGTGAGTGAGAGTGAGTGAGTGAGTGTGAGTAAGTGAGAGTGAGTGAGTGAGTGAGTGAGTGAGTGAGTGAGTGAGTGAGTGAGTGAGTGAGTGTGAGTGAGTGAGTGAGTGTGAGTGAGTGAGTGTGAGTGAGTGTGAGTGAGAGTGAGTGAGTGAGAGTGAGAGTGTGAGAGAGAGTGTGTGTGAGTGAGTGAGTGAGTGAGTGAGTGAGTGAGTGAGTGAGTGAGTGAGTGTGTGTGAGTGAGTGAGTGAGTGAGTGAGTGTGAGTGAGTGTGAGTGAGTGTGAGTGAGTGAGTGTGAGTGAGTGAGTGAGTGTGAGTGTGAGTGAGTGTGAGTGTGAGTTAGTGTGAGTGAGTGTGAGTGAGAGTGAGTGAGTGAGAGTGAGAGTGTGAGAGAGAGTGTGAGTGAGTGAGTGAGTGAGTGAGTGAGTGAGTGAGTGAGTGAGTGAGTGAGTGAGTGAGTGAGTGTGAGTGAGTGAGAGTGAGTGAGAGTGAGTGAGAGTGAGTGAGTGAGAGAGTGAGAGAGTGTGAGAGTGTGAGTGTGAGTGTGTGTGAGTGAGTGTGTGTGTGAGTGAGTGAGTGAGTGTGAGTGAGTGAGTGAGTGAGTGAGTGAGTGAGTGAGTGAGAGAGGAAGATTCCGTGGGAGATGGTCACACTTGAGTTGAGCTCCAGTTAAATGATGAAAAAATGAGAATAATTTTACTAACAAATGAGAGAAAAGTAGATGATTCAACATAAAACAACATCTAGACAAAGATTTCAAAGGTTTTGTTGAATTAGGACAGTTTTTTTTTTTTTTTAACTGTCACACCTGAATTTGAGGAAAATTCACAACAAGAAGAGAATCACAGGATAACCTCAGGATTCCCCTCTGCAGAAGAGGATATTTATGCTGAAAGGGATATCATCAAACAACAAAACAACAACAACTAAGAAGAAAAATTACAAGAAAATAGAGGTAAAGACATTTTGATCAGACAGCGCTATGTCATACCTCTCCTTGAGTTTTGCTAAGAAGAACAGCACAGAGAGACATTTTAGACAAAACTGGAACTTTAAAGAAACACATTTCTCTAAAAATCAGTGAAAGTCATATTTTTCCCCTTTTTGGGCTTATTTATTAATTTTTATCCCTTAATATCTTCACTGAGAGAAGACAAACAAAAATAAACAAAAAACTGGCAGTTAAGTCGGTTGATTGTTTACGTTCTAAATCAGCGATGGCCAGTGCATCATCATCATCATCCTGGCCCCGCCCCTTCATCTACCCTCAGAAGAGTTCTGAACACTCCAGGCAGCTGCTCAGACACAAGCAGGTGAAGGAAAGGCCTGAAACACTGTTCGCTGAACAACATCACAGTGTCATGACCAACCTGCTCTTCTACACTGAACACAGCCCGCTATGGCACACTGCCTTCTGTCAACATTTCCCCTTTACCAAGAAAAGAGGCATCTGTAAAGGCAGGCAGATCTTAGCATTCGAAGATGCTGAAAAAAATGCTGAAACAAGATTTTTAACCCTGAACTTGTACCAAAATGGCACTGTCATGGTCCAGGGATCAGAGTCTGCTCTCAAAGTCTTCATTGAGGATTTTGATCTAATAAGAACACTGGCACTGTCTGATGAAGATGACATCAAGGACATGAACACCGATGCCTCTCCTGGAAGATCAGTCCAAAAGAGGAAAATGGCTTCAGCAACTATTATTCCATCTCCAATGTCAAGAACGAAAGACAGTTTTTCACTCCTGGAGGTAGAAGTAGTAGAGCTAAAAGAATTGATACTGTCCCACATGAAAGACAACGACATGGAACAGCGGACAAACGACATAAAGAACTTAAGACAAGAGGTTGAATGTCTTCAAAGACACAGAGAAGAGATATCAAGGGAACTTCAGCTAACTAAAGATGAATTAAGTGAAGTTAAAGCAACGCTAGGAAGACAACTAGCAGAAGTTAGAACAGAAATGCAGGAAGAGCTCTCTGCCTTGAAGTCAGTACTTCACAGCAAAGAGGAACTCATCAATGATCTGAGAGAAAAACTCAGTTCTGTGTCAGCAGCACCCAAAGAGTCTTCTGTTAAACCCTTGATACATCCAGAGATGCTCATGGAAAATGCTCAACCTGAGCAGCTACCAGAGGAAGAAGAGTGTCACTGCTCACCTGATCCAGCAGCCCAGATCGACAGCGCCGCAGCAGAGGACCCGAGAGAAACACACGCTCTCATCCTGACCGACTCAAATGGGAAATACATCAGTGAGAAACTTCTACTCCCAAATATGAGAGTCAAGAAAATCTGGTGCCCAAACACAAGATGCGCTTTTCAGATCCTGTCAGAGAGAAACCCATATGAAAATTATAAGCACATCATCATCCACACAGGGACAAACGATCTAAGGGCCATGAAGGGCCGTGTGGCTCCTGTGATCAGAGAGGTGGCAATCAGAGCCACACAACGCTTCCCAGAGGCTAAAATAACCCTGTCTACACTACTGCCACGCTCTGATGTGCCATTCCACGTCATCCATGGAAATAATGTGGAGCTCTCCAGAAGCTGCGCACTTATTCCTAATGTTCATCTCGCCCATCACAAAGACATACAACCCCATCATATGTATGACCATGTACATCTCAACAAACAAGGAGTGAAAGTCTTCGCCAGCGTGCTGAAAAGCACAGCCCTTGGAAACACACCAAGAAACAACAGCAGAAACACCAATCAAAAGAGAAGCTCTCAGCCACCAAGAACCCTCCGTCCTCCAGTAGAGCCCAGACCGACCACAGGACCTCCATCACAACACCAGAGCTACACCACGACAAGAACCCTCCGTCCTCCAGCAGAGTCCAGACCGACCACAGGACCTCCATCACAACACCAGAGCTACACCACGACAAGAACCCTCCGTCCTCCAGCAGAGTCCAGACCGGCCACAGGACCTCCATCACAACACCAGAGCTACACCACGACAAGAACCCTCCGTCCTCCAGCAGAGTCCAGACCGGCCACAGGACCTCCATCACAACACCAGAGTTACACCACGACAAGAACCCTCCGTCCTCCAGCAGAGTCCAGACCGACCACAGGACCTCCATCACAACACCAGAGTTACACCACGACAAGAACCCTCCGTCCTCCAGCAGAGTCCAGACCGGCCACAGGACCTCCATCACAACACCAGAGTTACACCACGACAAGAACCCTCCGTCCTCCAGCAGAGCCCAGACCGGCCACAGGACCTCCATCACAACACCAGAGCTACACCACGACAAGAACCCTCCGTCCTCCAGCAGAGTCCAGACCGACCACAGGACCTCCATCACAACACCAGAGCTACACCACGACAAGAACCCTCCGTCCTCCAGCAGAGTCCAGACCGACCACAGGACCTCCATCACAACACCAGAGCTACACCACGACAAGAACCCTCCGTCCTCCAGCAGAGTCCAGACCGACCACAGGACCTCCATCACAACACCAGAGCTACACAACGACAAGAACCCTCCGTCCTCCAGTAGAGCCCAGACCGACCACAGGACCTCCATCACAACACCAGAGCTACACCACGACAAGAACCCTCCGTCCTCCAGTAGAGCCCAGACCGACCACAGGACCTCCATCACAACACCAGAGCTACACCACGACAAGAACCCTCCGTCCTCCAGTAGAGCCCAGACCGGCCACAGGACCTCCATCACAACACCAGAGCTACACCACGACAAGAACCCTCCGTCCTCCAGTAGAGCCCAGACCGACCACAGGACCTCCATCACAACACCAGAGCTACACCACGACAAGAACCCTCCGTCCTCCAGTAGAGCCCAGACCGACCACAGGACCTCCATCACAACACCAGAGCTACACCACGACAAGAACCCTCCGTCCTCCAGTAGAGCCCAGACCGGCCACAGGACCTCCATCACAACACCAGAGCTATGCAGCAGCAGTTCAACGACCACAAAACCCTGCAGCTGCTGAACTCAACCAGATAAGACATCTGCTGAACATAGTCTGCTCTAGACTGAGGACTTAACCTGCACACACGCACTACAGAAAAAACTATCCATGAAATCTTTTAAAATCAGTTGTTGGAACATACAGGGTCTGCACTCTTCTACTTTTGGTAACAAGACGGCAGACCAAGACTTGCTCAGCAGTGTCACAGATATGGACATCTGTATCTTTCATGAGACGTGGTGTCGCAGTAATGACACATTACATTGTCCAATAGGATACAAGGAAATTGTTGTTCCTTCTTTAAAAAATCCTAAAATTAAATGTGGTCGTGACTCAGGTGGAATACTTATATGGCACAAAGACAATCTGAAACATTCAATTAAAATTGTAAAAATTGAAAAATCATCTATTTGGCTTGAAGTGAAATCCGTCATATCACAGTGTAACCTTTACCTCTGTGCCGTCTATATTCCACCTCACGACTCTCCCTATTACGAAGAGCAAAGCTTTCCAAGGCTACAGACTGACATCTTACACTTTCAGTCCAGAGGAAATATCCTCATATGCGGCGATTTAAACGCCAGGACAGGGAGAGAAATTGATTATGTAAATATTGTAGAAAATGACCACATCCTCAATGACACCACGTTTCATTGCTCAAATATCTCACCAAGAAACAGCTATGATAGTTCAGTCAACATGAACGGAAAACAAATGCTAAAGCTGTGTAAAGGGTTAGGGCTGTACATCATCAATGGCAGAACTAGAGGAGACACACTAGGCAGATTCACGTACTGCTCCAGATTAGGAACCAGTGTGGTTGATTATTCAATAACAGATATTGATCCAAACTTTATTAATGCCTTCACAGTCAGACCTCAGCTTCCGATTTCCGATCACTGCCAAACTGTGCTTTATCTGAAACCACCACGGGAAAGGACCAAAACGTCTCCCCTCCAATCTGAAAAACTGTTCCCTTTGAAACCTAAACTCAAGTGGACTCAACCCAGCTCCGACCAATTCAAAGAAAATATGAACAGCCCTACTATACTAAAAATGCTGGATTGCTTTATGTCCACTGAGTTCACTTTAGATGGTAATGGGATAAATCTAGCAACAAAAAACTTAAATTATATATTCAAAACATTGGCGACTCTATCTAACATTAAACAGCAAAACAATAATAAAACAAATCATCAGAGAATGAGAAAGGATGTGTGGTTTGATGATGAATGTGCAGGTCTCAGAAAAGAGCTGAGGAGACTTTCCAACCGAAAGCACAGCGACCCATCCAGCCAGACATTACGCCTTTCTTATTCAGACTGTCTGAAGAATTACAAAACACTACTGTGGAATAAAAGAGAGAAATATTTGAATGCCAAAATTGATGAAATTGATAAAGCAGTAGATCAAAACACTTTCTGGAACTTATATAAAAAACTTGATAAACCCAAATTAGAGACATCGCTCCAGAATGGCACAATCTGGAAATCTTACTTTGAAAATCTATATCAAACAATTGAACCAGCTGACCTTAACCAGCCTCAGATTAAAATCAAGGAGAAACTAGAAGACTTGGAGAAAACTATTAAAAATTATCAAAATCCATTAGATAAATTTATATCAATATCTGAAATATTAGAACATATAAAAAATCTCAAATTAAAGAAAGCATGCGGACAAGACAACATTAATAATGAAATGCTTAAACTCAGCAGTCCCAGCATGATTCAAGCTCTAGCCAAACTATTTAATCTGGTTTTATGGTCCGGTCAGTTCCCTGAGATCTGGTCTGAAGGACTGATCACCCCCATATTTAAAAAAGGAGACCGCTTCGACCCCAATAACTACCGTGGCATCTGTGTGGGCAGTGCTTTAGGAAAACTGTTCTGCAGTCTCATAAACAGCCGCATTGTCTCACACATCACCACACACAACATTTTAAATAAAGCACAAATTGGCTTTTTACCAAAACACCGCACATCTGACCACATCTATTCTCTTCACACTCTAATCAACAAAAACATCAAGGACAAACAAAGAAAAATATTTGCATGTTTTGTAGACTTTAAAAAAGCTTTCGACTCAATTTGGCATGATGGTTTACTATACAAACTCCTACAAATTGGCATTGGCGGAAAAACATTTGATATTGTACAATCCCTTTACACCAACAGTAAAAGTGCGGTGAAAATCAAACACCACAGAACCGCGTTTTTCCGGCAGGGACGTGGAGTGAGGCAGGGATGCAGTCTGAGTCCAACTCTATTTAACATCTATATTAATGACCTGGCATCAATGCTGGAGCGCTCTACTGTCCCCGGCCTCACTCTACAGTCCGGCCACACAGAGGTCAGAGGTCACTCTACT
>NC_137115.1:57934691-57972191 GCF_949357685.1 Gobio gobio | reverse complement strand
GTGTATGCGCTATATGCGGCGCATAGGGGGCGCCAAAGCCATAATTTTTTTTGTGGTATTTTCTATATGTAGCTGCTGTTGTGCGTTTCTAAATAATTTCTGTATTTCCTCAATATTAAATAACATTTTAGAGGACTAACAGGCTAGAGTAGGCTCCCTCATAAGAGTCCATCATAGAATTTTGGATAATAATGAAATATCGCGAGTGGGGGGCAGCCAAAGTGTTCATATACGTTTGGGCGGGCGTCTGATTGCGCATTGACACGTCAAAAGTAGGGATGCACCGGTTGACCGGCCAAAAAACGTATTTCTTTGTATTTTTCTGCCAATTTTTCTGGAAGTGCGCCCACGTGCACATGCGCCTATATCGCAATCATTCGCGAACATGTCACTTGTGTGTTACAAACACAAACTGGAGAACTGAGGGAAGAGACAAGATGCGCTGAAGGGAATGAAGAGCCGCTTTCCTGCGCGAGCCGAAGTTGAGCGAGCCGAAGTTGAGCGAGCTGAAGTTGCCGAAGTTGAGCGAGCTGAAGTTGCCGAAGTTGAGCGAGCCGAAGTTGGGCGAGCCGAAGTTGAGCGAGCCGAAGTTGCGCGAGCCGAAGTTGCGCGAGCCGAAGTTGCGCGAGCCGAAGTTGAGCGAGCCGAAGTTGAGCGAGCCGAAGTTGAGCGAGCCGAAGTTGAGCGAGCCGAAGTTGGGCGAGCCGAAGTTGGGCGAGCCGAAGTTGGGCGAGCCGAAGTTGGGCGAGCCGAAGTTGAGCGAGCCGAAGTTGAGCGAGCCGAAGTTGAGCGAGCCGAAGTTGAGCGAGCCGAAGTTGAGCGAGCCGAAGTTGAGCGAGCCGAAGTTGAGCGAGCCGAAGTTGAGCGAGCCGAAGTTGCCGAAGTTGAGCGAGCCGAAGTTGCCGAAGTTGAGCGAGCCGAAGTTGCCGAAGTTGAGCGAGCCGAAGTTGCCGAAGTTGCGCGAGCCGAAGTTGCGCGAGCCGAAGTTGCGCGAGCCGAAGTTGCGCGAGCCGAAGTTGCGCGAGCCGAGCCGAAGTTGCGCAGGCCGAGCCGAAGTTGCGCAGGCCGAGCCGAAGTTGCGCAGGCCGAAGTTGAGCGAGCCGAAGTTGAGCGAGCCGAAGTTGAGCGAGCTGAAGTTGCCGAAGTTGAGCGAGCTGAAGTTGCCGAAGTTGAGCGAGCTGAAGTTGCCGAAGTTGAGCGAGCCGAAGTTGGGCGAGCCGAAGTTGGGCGAGCCGAAGTTGGGCGAGCCGAAGTTGGGCGAGCCGAAGTTGAGCGAGCCGAAGTTGAGCGAGCCGAAGTTGAGCGAGCCGAAGTTGAGCGAGCCGAAGTTGAGCGAGCCGAAGTTGCCGAAGTTGAGCGAGCCGAAGTTGCGCGAGCCGAAGTTGAGCGAGCCGAAGTTGCCGAAGTTGAGCGAGCCGAAGTTGCCGAAGTTGAGCGAGCCGAAGTTGCCGAAGTTGAGCGAGCCGAAGTTGCCGAAGTTGAGCGAGCCGAAGTTGAGCGAGCCGAAGTTGGGCGAGCCGAAGTTGAGCGAGCCGAAGTTGGGCGAGCCGAAGTTGGGCGAGCCGAAGTTGAGCGAGCCGAAGTTGAGCGAGCCGAAGTTGCCAAAGTTGAGCGAGCCGAAGTTGGGCGAGCCGAAGTTGAGCGAGCCGAAGTTGCCGAAGTTGAGCGAGCCGAAGTTGAGCGAGCCGAAGTTGAGCGAGCCGAAGTTGGGCGAGCCGAAGTTGAGCGAGCCGAAGTTGAGCGAGCCGAAGTTGAGCGAGCCGAAGTTGGGCGAGCCGAAGTTGAGCGAGCCGAAGTTGAGCGAACCGAAGTTGGGCGAGCCGAAGTTGCCGAAGTTGAGCGAGCCGAAGTTGCCGAAGTTGAGCGAGCCGAAGTTGAGCGAGCCGAAGTTGGGCGAGCCGAAGTTGGGCGAGCCGAAGTTGAGCGAGCCGAAGTTGAGCGAGCCGAAGTTGAGCGAGCCGAAGTTGGGCGAGCCGAAGTTGAGCGAGCCGAAGTTGGGCGAGCCGAAGTTGGGCGAGCCGAAGTTGAGCGAGCCGAAGTTGAGCGAGCCGAAGTTGAGCGAGCCGAAGTTGAGCGAGCCGAAGTTGAGCGAGCCGAAGTTGAGCGAGCCGAAGTTGAGCGAGCCGAAGTTGAGCGAGCCGAAGTTGAGCGAGCCGAAGTTGAGCGAGCCGAAGTTGCCGAAGTTGAGCGAGCCGAAGTTGAGCGAGCCGAAGTTGCCGAAGTTGAGCGAGCCGAAGTTGCCGAAGTTGAGCGAGCCGAAGTTGAGCGAGCCGAAGTTGAGCGAGCTGAAGTTGAGCGAGCCGAAGTTGCCGAAGTTGAGCGAGCCGAAGTTGCCGAAGTTGAGCGAGCCGAAGTTGAGCGAGCCGAAGTTGCCGAAGTTGAGCGAGCCGAAGTTGAGCGAGCCGAAGTTGAGCGAGCCGAAGTTGGGCGAGCCGAAGTTGGGCGAGCCGAAGTTGGGCGAGCCGAAGTTGGGCGAGCCGAAGTTGGGCGAGCCGAAGTTGAGCGAGCCGAAGTTGAGCGAGCCGAAGTTGAGCGAGCCGAAGTTGAGCGAGCCGAAGTTGCCGAAGTTGAGCGAGCCGAAGTTGCCGAAGTTGAGCGAGCCGAAGTTGCCGAAGTTGAGCGAGCCGAAGTTGAGCGAGCCGAAGTTGAGCGAGCCGAAGTTGCCGAAGTTGAGCGAGCCGAAGTTGAGCGAGCCGAAGTTGCCGAAGTTGAGCGAGCCGAAGTTGAGCGAGCCGAAGTTGCCGAAGTTGAGCGAGCCGAAGTTGAGCGAGCCGAAGTTGAGCGAGCTGAAGTTGAGCGAGCAGAAGTTGAGCGAGCCGAAGTTGAGCGAGCCGAAGTTGAGCGAGCCGAAGTTGAGCGAGCCGAAGTTGGGCGAGCCGAAGTTGGGCGAGCCGAAGTTGAGCGAGCCGAAGTTGAGCGAGCCGAAGTTGAGCGAGCCGAAGTTGAGCGAGCCGAAGTTGAGCGAGCCGAAGTTGCCGAAGTTGAGCGAGCCGAAGTTGCCGAAGTTGAGCGAGCCGAAGTTGAGCGAGCCGAAGTTGCCGAAGTTGAGCGAGCCGAAGTTGAGCGAGCCGAAGTTGCCGAAGTTGAGCGAGCCGAAGTTGAGCGAGCCGAAGTTGCCGAAGTTGAGCGAGCCGAAGTTGAGCGAGCCGAAGTTGAGCGAGCAGAAGTTGAGCGAGCCGAAGTTGAGCGAGCCGAAGTTGAGCGAGCCGAAGTTGAGCGAGCCGAAGTTGAGCGAGCCGAAGTTGAGCGAGCCGAAGTTGAGCGAGCCGAAGTTGCCGAAGTTGAGCGAGCCGAAGTTGAGCGAGCCGAAGTTGCCGAAGTTGAGCGAGCCGAAGTTGCCGAAGTTGAGCGAGCCGAAGTTGAGCGAGCCGAAGTTGAGCGAGCCGAAGTTGCCGAAGTTGAGCGAGCCGAGCGAGCCGAAGTTGAGCGAGCCGAAGTTGAGCGAGCCGAAGTTGAGCGAGCCGAAGTTGAGCGAGCCGAAGTTGAGCGAGCCGAAGTTGAGCGAGCCGAAGTTGCCGAAGTTGAGCGAGCCGAAGTTGCCGAAGTTGAGCGAGCCGAAGTTGAGCGAGCCGAAGTTGAGCGAGCCGAAGTTGCCGAAGTTGAGCGAGCCGAAGTTGAGCGAGCCGAAGTTGCCGAAGTTGAGCGAGCCGAAGTTGAGCGAGCCGAAGTTGAGCGAGCTGAAGTTGAGCGAGCCGAAGTTGAGCGAGCAGAAGTTGAGCGAGCAGAAGTTGAGCGAGCCGAAGTTGAGCGAGGCGAAGTTGAGCGAGCCGAAGTTGAGCGAGCCGAAGTTGAGCGAGCCGAAGTTGAGCGAGCCGAAGTTGAGCGAGCCGAAGTTGAGCGAGCCGAAGTTGCCGAAGTTGAGCGAGCCGAAGTTGCCGAAGTTGAGCGAGCCGAAGTTGCCGAAGTTGAGCGAGCCGAAGTTGAGCGAGCCGAAGTTGCCGAAGTTGAGCGAGCCGAAGTTGCCGAAGTTGAGCGAGCCGAAGTTGAGCGAGCCGAAGTTGCCGAAGTTGAGCGAGCCGAAGTTGAGCGAGCCGAAGTTGGGCGAGCCGAAGTTGAGCGAGCCGAAGTTGCCGAAGTTGAGCGAGCCGAAGTTGAGCGAGCCGAAGTTGAGCGAGCCGAAGTTGAGCGAGCCGAAGTTGAGCGAGCCGAAGTTGAGCGAGCCGAAGTTGAGCGAGCCGAAGTTGAGCGAGCCGAAGTTGAGCGAGCCGAAGTTGCCGAAGTTGAGCGAGCCGAAGTTGAGCGAGCCGAAGTTGCCGAAGTTGAGCGAGCCGAAGTTGAGCGAGCCGAAGTTGCCGAAGTTGAGCGAGCCGAAGTTGAGCGAGCCGAAGTTGCCGAAGTTGAGCGAGCCGAAGTTGAGCGAGCCGAAGTTGAGCGAGCCGAAGTTGAGCGAGCCGAAGTTGAGCGAGCCGAAGTTGGGCGAGCCCGAGCCGAAGTTGAGCGAGCCGAAGTTGAGCGAGCCGAAGTTGAGCGAGCCGAAGTTGAGCGAGCCGAAGTTGCCGAAGTTGAGCGAGCCGAAGTTGAGCGAGCCGAAGTTGCCGAAGTTGAGCGAGCCGAAGTTGCCGAAGTTGAGCGAGCCGAAGTTGAGCGAGCCGAAGTTGAGCGAGCCGAAGTTGCCGAAGTTGAGCGAGCCGAGCGAGCCGAAGTTGAGCGAGCCGAAGTTGAGCGAGCCGAAGTTGAGTGAGCCGAAGTTGAGCGAGCCGAAGTTGAGCGAGCCGAAGTTGAGCGAGCCGAAGTTGAGCGAGCCGAAGTTGCCGAAGTTGAGCGAGCCGAAGTTGAGCGAGCCGAAGTTGAGCGAGCCGAAGTTGAGCGAGCCGAAGTTGAGCGAGCCGAAGTTGAGCGAGCCGAAGTTGAGCGAGCCGAAGTTGAGCGAGCAGAAGTTGAGCGAGCCGAAGTTGAGCGAGCCGAAGTTGAGCGAGCCGAAGTTGAGCGAGCCGAAGTTGAGCGAGCAGAAGTTGAGCGAGCAGAAGTTGAGCGAGCCGAAGTTGAGCGAGCCGAAGTTGAGCGAGCCGAAGTTGAGCGAGCCGAAGTTGAGCGAGCCGAAGTTGCCGAAGTTGAGCGAGCCGAAGTTGAGCGAGCCGAAGTTGAGCGAGCCGAAGTTGAGCGAGCCGAAGTTGAGCGAGCCGAAGTTGAGCGAGCCGAAGTTGAGCGAGCCGAAGTTGAGCGAGCAGAAGTTGAGCGAGCAGAAGTTGAGCGAGCCGAAGTTGAGCGAGCCGAAGTTGAGCGAGCCGAAGTTGAGCGAGCCGAAGTTGAGCGAGCCGAAGTTGCCGAAGTTGAGCGAGCCGAAGTTGAGCGAGCCGAAGTTGCCGAAGTTGAGCGAGCCGAAGTTGCCGAAGTTGAGCGAGCCGAAGTTGCCGAAGTTGAGCGAGCCGAAGTTGCCGAAGTTGAGCGAGCCGAAGTTGCCGAAGTTGAGCGAGCCGAAGTTGAGCGAGCCGAAGTTGCCGAAGTTGAGCGAGCCGAAGTTGAGCGAGCCGAAGTTGAGCGAGCCGAAGTTGAGCGAGCCGAAGTTGAGCGAGCCGAAGTTGAGCGAGCCGAAGTTGCCGAAGTTGAGCGAGCCGAAGTTGCCGAAGTTGAGCGAGCCGAAGTTGCCGAAGTTGAGCGAGCCGAAGTTGAGCGAGCCGAAGTTGCCGAAGTTGAGCGAGCCGAAGTTGAGCGAGCAGAAGTTGAGCGAGCCGAAGTTGAGCGAGCCGAAGTTGGGCGAGCCGAAGTTGAGCGAGCCGAAGTTGAGCGAGCCGAAGTTGAGCGAGCCGAAGTTGAGCGAGCCGAAGTTGAGCGAGCCGAAGTTGAGCGAGCCGACCTCTCCGCCTGCACAAGTGTAGATAATGAGCGTTTGTTCAGCTCAGCTTCTCACGTGTTGGATCGGATGAGAACGAAACAGACTAACTTGTGACAAAGCCGAAATACTTCTTTTTGTAGTATATTAGTATGTACAAAATCCATCTTACCATTTATCAAAATCCACTTACACTGTAATTACAATTGCCTAAATAATGTCATGAGATTTTTAGATTTATGTTCTAAATATAATATTTTAATTATAGAAATATGTAATTATTCCAGGCCTATGAAGCTATAAACTGCTAGTATAGTTGGCGGCGTAATGGATTCTAGAGTCATTCAACTAATTCGTTCTAACCTGTTCAAAAACGGTGAATTATGCGAGAACGAAACCTATACTTTGTTTGAATCTATTTTTGTTGGAAAATTAGAGCAAAACTGTAAAAAATGACCACTTGTTGTTTATTGAACTGTTGTATTTGAGCAATGCAGAAAAAATGGCTGACCGCACACTGAATCCAAAAAAAGGCCGAAGTCTAGAAAAATATATTTTTAAATTTTTAAATTTGCATGAAAAAAAAAAAGAAAAAAAAAAAAAGTATTTTTCTAGACTTCTGTCTCTTTTTGGATTCAGTGTGCGGTCAGCCATTTTTTCTGCATTGCTCAAGTTAATCTTTTTTTGGTTCTACGCACCTGAAGAAAGTCTTTTTTCAACTGAGAGCGCAACAAATTCCTTCAATTGAACTGTTGTATAAAATTAATATCACATTTTGCATTCGTGCTGATATCGGCTGCTCTGGAAAATAGCTCTCTTGCTCGTGATATTGCTTAACTCATAATTTCCTCTTTAATTACTTTCAAACGAATGTTTATTTTTATGTTTGTTATTAGCCTATTTTTAATAATACAATACAATAGTACAGTAAAAAAACTCACGTATATATTAAACCTTTGTTAAAAAATTTATAAGACGGATGACACGAAATGGCTTTACCCGAATTATAATAAATAAATAAAATAAATTTGGAAATTCCCCTTTTAAAACGGGGAACCCTCAGTTTGTGTTTTTTTATTTTTTATTAACAAAAGTGATGTTGCGCTGCTTCCTGTCAATTATCTCGTTCGCGGCTATGATTACAGTAACATTTATTTCGGTATGTTGCCAAAATTGTTGCTGCACACCCTCTGGCACTGGGTAGTTGCGCCCCTGTTTGTAGTTCTAATCGCGCAATATCAGCTGGAAAAGAAACTCTGAAAGATATGATGCCAAATATCGAGTGAAGCGCTTCACAAACAAGAACAAATGTAGCATCATCAGAGAAGAGATGAAGTTATTCTGACTCAAGATTATTAACACAATCATGATGTGCACACAAATCATTTATAATAAACAGTGATATTTGATTTTCTTGTGTGTGTGTGTGTGTGTGTGTGTGTGTGTGTGTGTGTGTGTGTGTGTGTGTGTGTGTGTGTGTGTGTGTGTGTGTGTGTGTGTGTGTGTGTGTGTGTGTGTGTGTGTGTGTGTGTGTGTGTGTGTGTGTGTGTGTGTGTGTGTGTGTGTGTGTGTGTGTGTGTGTGTGTGTGTGTTGCAGTCAGCTGAGACACACTAACCTGGTGCAGTTATTGGGTGTGATCGTGGAGGAAAGAGGCAGTTTGTTCATCGTGACTGAATACATGGCAAAGGTCAGTGATGTTTCCCTCAAGTAAGATGATACACCGATCAGGCATAACATTATGACCAGTGAATAACACTGATGATCTCCTGTTAGTGGGTGGGATATATTAGGCAGCAAGTGAACATTTTGTTCTCAGAGTTGATGTGTTAGAAGCAGGAAAAATGGGCAAGCGTAAGGATTTGAGTGAGTTTGACAAGGGCCAGATTGTGACGGGTCAGAGCATCTCCAAAACTGCAGCTCTTGTGGGATGAGTCCGATCCATGGAGAACTTACAGGACTTAAAGGATCTGCTGCTAACATGACCAACACAATATTAGGTCATAATGTTCTGCCTGATCTGTGTTTTTAAATGTTTAGTTCAAGTTTTAAAACATATAATGCAATGATGTGTTGAGGGATGAACCTAATAAACCTGATGATCATATTTGAGACTGTGAGACTTTACTTGTATGATAATCAAATAAAGCTGCTTCAGTCCAGATTAAATATTACAGTATATAGTGGGCATGTTTGTGTGAAATATCAGGACACAAATGTGTATAATGACATGGGTATTACAAAAAGAGGGAGAAATATGAGGACGTTCCCCATGTCCTCACTTTACAAAATGCTTATAAATCACAGAATGAGGTTTTTATCACAGAAAGTGAACTGCACAGTGTGTGTGTGTATGTGTGTGTGATGGGTAGGTTTAGGGGCAGTGTGTGTGTGTGTGTGTGTGTGTGTGTGTGTGTGTGTGTGTGATGGGTAGGTTTAGGGGCAGTGTGTGTGTGTGTGTGCGTGTGTGATGGGTAGGTTTAGGGGCAGTGTGTGTGTGTGTGTGTGTGTGTGTGTGTGTGTGTGTGTGTGTGTGTGTGTGTGTGTGTGATGGGTAGGTTTAGGGGCAGTGTGTGTGTGTGTGTGTGATGGGTAGGTTTAGGGGCAGTGTGTGTGTGTGTGTGTGTGCGTGTGTGATGGGTAGGTTTAGGGGCAGTGTGTATGTGTGTGTGTGTGTGTGATGGGTAGGTTTAGGGGCAGTGTGTGTGTGTGTGTGTGTGTGTGTGTGTGTGTGTGTGTGTGTGTGCGTGTGTGATGGGTAGGTTTAGGGGCAGTGTGTGTGTGTGTGTGTGTGTGTGTGTGTGTGTGTGTGTGATGGGTAGGTTTAGGGGCAGTGTGTGTGTGTGTGTGTGTGTGTGTGTGTGTGTGTGTGTGTGTGTGTGTGATGGGTAGGTTTAGGGGCAGGGGCAGTGTGTGTGTGTGTGTGTGTGTGTGTGTGTGTGTGTGTGTGTGTGTGTGTGTGTGTGTGTGTGTGTGTGTGTGATGGGTAGGTTTAGGGGCAGTGTGTGTGTGTGTGTGTGTGTGTGTGTGTGTGTGTGTGTGTGTGTGTGTGTGTGAGTGATGGGTAGGTTTAGGGGCAGGGGCAGTGTGTGTGTGTGTGTGTGTGTGTGTGTGTGTGAGTGATGGGTAGGTTTAGGGGCAGGGGCAGTGTGTGTGTGTGTGTGTGTGTGTGTGTGTGTGTGTGTGTGTGTGTGTGTGTGTGTGTGTGTGATGGGTAGGTTTAGGGTCAGTGTAAGGGGATAGAAAATACAGTTTACATGGTATAAAAACCATTACGCCTATGGAATGTCCTCACCTCACAAAAAAAACCCTGTGTGTGTGTGTGTGTGTGTGTGTGTGTGTGTGTGTGTGTGTGTGTGTGTGTGTGTGTGTGTGTAACAGGGCAGTCTGGTGGATTACCTGCGCTCTCGGGGTCGGACTGTCCTGGGCGGCGAGTTTCTGCTCAAGTTCTCTCTGTGAGTAAACATCCCGTTAAACACGGTACCGCCTGTCCACTGGATCTTCAGGAGTGTGTGTGTGTGTGTGTGTGTGTGTGTGTGTGTGTGTGTGTGTGTGTGTGTGTGTGTGTGTGTGTGTGTGTGTGTGTGTGTGTGTGTGTGTGTCTCAGGGACGTGTGTGAAGCCATGGAGTATCTGGAGGACAATAACTTCGTGCACAGAGATCTGGCGGCTCGAAACGTCCTGGTGTCCGACGACAACATCGCTAAAGTCAGCGACTTCGGGCTGACGAAGGAGGCGTCGAACACTCAGGACACGGCCAAGCTGCCGGTGAAGTGGACCTCGCCGGAGGCCCTGCGGGAGAAGGTCAGAGTTCAGCTCAGGGGTCGTGAGGGTCAGGGGGTCATCATCTGATCCAGGGGCTGATTCTGCTCTCTTCTTTGCAGAGGTTTTCCACCAAGTCGGACGTGTGGAGTTACGGCGTTCTGCTGTGGGAGATCTACTCCTTCGGCCGCGTGCCCTACCCCAGAATCGTAAGAGCTGCGTTTCTGCTCGAAGCTCTGCATCTAACTTTGGAATATTATTGGTTTCCATTCCATGTGTTCAAGAGAACAAAATCATCACTTCATGGCTCAAAATCTGTACACACACACACACACACACACACACACAGTGCGTCAGGCAAAACACACACACATACACACGCACACACACTCAGAGCGTCAGGCGAAACACACACACATACACACACACACACACACACACGGAGCGTCAGGCAAAACACACACACACACACACACACACACACACACACTCACCCAGAGCGTCAGGCAAAACACACACACACACACACACACACACTCACCCAGAGCGTCAGGCGAAACACACACACACACTCAGAGCGTCAGACGAAACACACACACACACACACAGAGCGTCAGGCGAAACACACACACACATACTTAGAGCGTCAGGCGAAACACACACACACACACACTCAGAGCGTCAGACGAAACACACACACACATACTTAGAGCGTCAGGCGAAACACACACACACACACACTCAGAGCATCAGGCGGAATACACACACACTAAATGCTTCTGGAGGAATTAAACCCTTCACATTTGAGATGCTGTGACGCCATTGGTCCGCTGGTTAGGCCAGTCATCCAATCACAGCCTCCGCTGAGGGATTTATTCAGTAAATGTGTTTCTGTGGGATAGATGTGTTATTATTATATGGTTCATTTTCTGCACTCTCTTGCTGTTCCACGTGTGTCCATCAGATGGCAGTCTCATCTCTCTCTCCCCCTCTCTCTCTCACACACACACACACACACACACACACACACACACAATTCAATTCAATTCAATTGTGCTTTATTGGCATGACAATTGTTACAGTGTATTGCCAAAGCATTTATAATTTTACAAATAATCAACATACATGTACATACATTAAATAAAATAATTATAAAAGATTAGAAATAATAATAATAATAAAAAAAAAAATAATAATAAAAAAAAATAAAAAAATAATAATAATAATAATAATAGCAATAAGTTGAACAATCCATAAACATTTAGAATTCTAGGAACAATTTAGAATTCGGTGTGTGTGTGTGTGTGTGTGTGTGTGTGTGTGTGTGTGTGTGTGTGTGTGTGTGTGTGTGTGTGTGTGTGTGTGTGTGTGTGTGTGTGTGTGTGTGTGTGTGTGTGTGTGTGTGTGTGTGTGTGTGTGTGTGTGTGTGTGTGTGTGTGTGTGTGTGTGAGCGCATCACTGATTGGTCGACTCCTCCCTCTTTTTGTGGCAGGCATTAGTGTATCTTGCTGCTAGTGGGATACATTCTCTTTTTTCACCTAATAAATATTGAAGTTTTGTTTTATTGTCTAGTTTTATAAAGTCAGGACAAAGTATTTGGAATTTGGGATAGAAAGTGTTTCTGATTAGTTGATAGTTTGGGCAGCTGGTGAGGAAGTGTGTCTCTGTCTCCACTTCTCCAGTGGTGCAGTACGGGCAGATGCGGCTCTCTCTGGGCAGCCAGCTCTGTCTGTATCTGCCCGTCTCTCTCTCTCTCTCTCTCTCTCTCTCTCTCTCTCTCTCTCTCTCTGTCTCTCTCTCTCTCTCTCTCTCTCTCTCTCTCTCTCTCTCTCTCTCTCTCTCTCTCTGGGCAGCCAGCTCTGTCTGTATCTGCCCGTCTCTCTCTCTCTCTCTCTCTCTCTCTCTCTCTCTCTCTCTCTCTCTCTCTCTCTCTCTCTCTCTCTCTGGGCAGCCAGTTCTGTCTGTATCTGCCCGTCTCTACGGTCAGTGTGTGATTGCTCAGTCTGTACCTCGTCATTCTTCTTCTGAACTCACAGTTTTTCACTGCGCTCAGGTATTCTGCTGTTGTGTAGCTTCTGTTTAGGGCCAAATAACATTCCAGTTTACTCTGTTTTTGTGTTGTTTCATTCCAATAGGTCAAGTAATTTTCTCTTTGTGCTTTAATAATTTGGTTGGGCCGGATTGTGTGTGTGAGTGTGTGTGTGTCCTGAGGCTGGCTGGTGTTAGTTGTGTTAGTGTGTGTTTGCAGCCTCAGGATCAGCTGGATCAGGGGACTCTTATCAGAGTTCACTTCATGGTTTTTAAGGGCTTTAAAATGATAAGAGTTGGGGTCACTCATTTTTAGATGTTTCCAAAATTTGATGGCTCGTTTCTCAATGTGTATTAGTAGAGGGTATTGGCCTAATTCTGCCCTGCATGCGTTGTTGGGCGTGTTCCTCTGGACTCTCAGGATACTCTTACAGAACTCAGCATGCAGGGTTTCAATCGGATTTTTGTCCCATTTGTCGAATTCATGATTGAAGAGAGGACCCCAAACTTCACTGCCATATAGTGCAATAGGTTCAATCACTGATTGGAATATTTTGAGCCAGATTCTGATTAGTATTTCAAATTTAATTGATTTTTTGATGGCATAGAAAGCCCTTCTTGCTTTCTCTTTCAGTTCATTCACGGCCAAGTTGAAGTTCCCGTTTGCACTGAATTTCAACCCAAGGTATGTGTAGTCGGTGGCATGATCTACTTTGGTCATACCAAGGGTGAAATTGTGCCTCTTTCCCTGAAATCTGGGTCTTTTCTGGAACGTTATTATTTTAGTTTTAGTTGTGTTAATGGTCAGGGCCCAGGTCTGACAGAACTGATGCAGGACGTCCAGGTTCTGCTGTAGACCCTCTTCTGTTGGAGACAGCAGCACCAGATCGTCCGCATACAGGAGGAACTTTATGGAGGAGTCATGTAGTGTGAGGCCAGGAGCTGCTGATTGGTCTAGAAGATTTGCTAATTCATTGATATAAATATTGAAGAGGGTCGGTGATAGTGGGCAGCCCTGTCTCACACCACGCCCTTGAGTGAAGAACGCCGTTTGTTTATTTCCAATTTTAATTGAGCATTGATTGTTTGAGTACATTGTTTTAATTATGTTGTATGTTTTGCCCCCGATACCTGATTCTAGAAGTTTAGACAGAAGACCTTCATGCCAAATTGAATCAAAGGCCTTCTGGAAATCTACAAAGCAAGCAAAAATTTTGGTTTTGTTTTGGTTAATTTGTTGGTCGATCAGGGTATGCAGGGTGAAGATGTGGTCTGATGTTCTGTAATTTGGTAAGAATCCAATCTGACTTTTGTTCAGGACATTGTGCTCTGTGAGGAAGTGAACGAGTCTCGTGTTGATGATACTGCAGAACATCTTCCCCAGGTTACTGCTCACACAGATGCCTCTGTAATTGCTCGGATCTGATTTGTCTCCACTCTTGAATATGGGCGTTATGACTCCTCTATTCCAGGTGTCAGGGAAATGACCAACACTCAGAACCAAGTTAAACAGTTTTAGCAAAGCCAATCTGAAATTGTGTTCTGTGTTCTTCAGCATTTCATTGAGGATGCCGTCTGGTCCACTTGATTTTTTAATTTTTAGTGCCTGGATTTTATCAATCAGTTCATTTTCTGTGATGGGGTAGTCTAATGGGTTTTGGTATTTACCAATTGTATGTTCCATATTGATCATTTTTTCATAAATTTGGGTTTGTTCTGGGTTCATTTTTAGCTTGCTATAAAGTTGTTCAAAGTGATTTTTCCAGGTGTCTCCATTTTGTATGGCTGTTTGTTCATGCTGTTTTTTATTCAGAGAATTCCAGTGGTCCCAGAATTTGTTTGAATGTATAGATTCTTCAATGGTTTTGAGTTGGTTTTGCATGAACTGTTCTCTCTTCTTTCTGAGTGTATTTTTATACTGTTTAAGTTCCTCACAATATTGATGACGCAAATCTACATCGTTTGGTTGTCTGTGTTTTTGATTTGATAATTGTCTTAAATTTTTCCTCATTGTTTTACAATCTAAATCAAACCATTTTTCATTCTCTTCTATAGTTTTGTAGATTTTCCTAGAGGATTTGAGATTAGATAAAGTTGCCAAATAATCAAATATATAATTTATGTTCTCCACGGCCAGATTTACACCATCTCCATCGCGAGGATAAACTCTGCAGAGGAAGTTGTCAATGAGTGAGCACACTTTTGGATGGTCCATTGCTGCCACATATTTTTCTGTGCTGTTTTGTGCCCATCTGTATTTCTCTCTAATGTTGTACAGCTTACTGGGTTGTAGATGTATGTTTGTATTTTCTGTCCTTTTTAGATACACAGTAATTTGGCTGTGATCTGACAGGGGTGTTAGTGGTTTGACCGTGAATGCTCTGAAAGAGAATAGATCTAAATCTGTGATCATGTAGTCAACTGTTGAGCAACCATGAAATGAACTGTAGGTGTATCTCCCCAGAGAATCCCCTCTCACCCTGCCATTGACGAGGTACAGACCGAGGCTTCGACAGAGTTCAAGTAGAACTTTCCCGTTCTTATTTACTTGGGCATCAGAATTATATCTTGGGAAATTTACAATGTTTTGTGGGAAGTTCTGTCCAAAAATATAGTTATTCCCATTATCTGTAGTGTAGTCAGGGAGGGATCCCGTTCTGGCATTTAGATCCCCACAGATTAACACACTTCCCTGGGCCTGGAAGTGGTTAATTTGACTGTGGAGGGTTTCAAAGATGTCTTCATTATAGTATGGAGATTCAGAGGGAGGGATATAGAGAGCACATAAGAATACATTTTTTGTTGTTTGGATAAGGTGCTTGTTGATTTTGAGCCAGATGTGTGATTCTTCTTTTTTAACTGTTTGGATGTATTCATCAATTTCTTGTTTGTGCCAGATTATAATGCCCCCTGAATCTCTCCCCCGTGTGATGCTTTGGTGCTTTCTAGAGGATAGAGATGTTTCACAGTATCCTGAGGGACAAAGAGTGATGTTATCAGTTCTGCGCCAAGTTTCCTGTAGTATAATTATGTCCATGTTTGATATGCTTTTTTTGAAATCTAAAGTATGGGGTTTGTAACCAAAACTGGATGAATTAATACCCTGTATGTTCCACATTGTAATAATTAATGATCTCATTTTGTCAACAAGTTTAACAATTCTACAATCTTAATAGTGCTCTAGAGTAAAACAAACCTAAGTCTAACATAGTGTCAAAATATACATGTGTGAAGGTGTTTTTTTTTTTTTTTTTTTTTTTTTTTTACTCACGACTACTGTTCCAGCCGTGTGCATATGAGTTTGAGAAGGTCCTTAATCTCTGCTAGGCTGGTGTGGCTCGGCCCTTTCAGGGCTGCAGCATAACTCTGCTGCTCTTGTTGCTCGGGCCGGTGGGGGTGTGGATGAGGACCAGGCCGCTGTTCCGCTGAGATGCTGTTGTTCCTCACTGGAGCTGCTCTGGATCTTCTGGGGTTGTGGGGCCTGGAGATAGGGTCCTGTGGCGCAGGGTGAGGCTGCAGTGGTGTAAGCTGATGGTGGTAGAGAGCAGGGTGTGGAGGTCCAGGCCAAGGGTGGTGGGGTCTAGGATGCAGGTGCGGAGGGGCAGGATGTGGGTGGTGAGGTCCAAGGCGGGGGTGTGGAGGTGCAGTGAGTTGGCGATAGGGTACAGGCCTCTGGGTAGGGGCTGTATTGTAGGGCTCAGCTGAGTGTGGAGAGATGATGTTTTGTGGTGCTGCGTGAAGAAAGCGTCTCGCTGGCTGAGGGGTAGATGCTGCTCTGGTGTTCTTTAGGAGGCTGCCAGGGGTTCGGCCCAGGGCCACGTCTTTAAGTGTTTTAGCAAACACATGAACACAGTCTTTATGGAGGTGGACGTGGTCATGTAGGTGGTGGACGTCCAGTGTGGGATGATGTGCCAGGTGAACATTTGGCATTCCAGCACATCTACGTGAGATGTCCATGTTTGCTTTTTGTATGGTAAAAGGATGGAAGTCTGATCTTGGTAGGATGGTGGAGATGATTACTTTTGAGGTTGGGAAGGTTTGTGTAGCTTTAATGGCCACCCGTGTCACTGATTCTGCCACTCGCTCTTGTTGTGCCCTTAGGTCATTCGTGCCTACATGGATGATGATGTGGCTAGGTTCACCCAAATTTTCCCTGTTCAGTTGTTGTAGGGCATTATCTGTTTTTGGGCACCCGAGTTTTAATGTTTTGTGGCTTGGAAAGAGCTGTTTTTCGTTGATGAACTTGCCATTTGAGTCAATTAAGATGATGACTTCTGCATTCTGTTGGTCATTTTCTTGCTCTTGGGGGCCGTGTGACATCAGTGATGCTGCTGGAGCGCTGGACTGTGGTGTCAGAGTGTGGGATTCTGCTGCTGCTGCTGTTGCTGTCTGTGTGGAGGGAGAGCTGGGCTGCTGCTGCTGCTGCTGCGTGCAGGTGTGTGTGAGGCGTTCTCTCTGTGGCATCAGTGATGCTGCTGGAGCGCTGGACTGTGGTGTCAGAGTGTGGGATTCTGCTGCTGCTGCTGCTGCTGTCTGGGTGGAGGGAGAGCTGGGCTGCTGCTGCGTGCAGGTGTGTGTGAGGCGTTCTGCCTGTTCTCTCAGGTTTTGTATCTCTTCTTCTCTGAGCAGCAGCTCCTCTTTGACTGTTTTTATTTCTTTACTCAGGGTCTCTCTGTCCTGCTGCAGTTTTCTTATCTCTCCTCTCATCTCCTTAACATTTGCTTCGAAGTCTTGTGTGAGGTGACTGAGTTTATTTTCCAGGTGTTGTAAGCGCTCACTGGATGATGAATAGGAGAGTGTTAGTTCCTTGAGCTCCACCAGCTCCACCTCTTGTAGGGAGAGACTGTTTCTGATCTGAGTGACAGATTGTTCCAGCTGTGAGTCGCAGTTGGCAGGGTTAGGCTCCGCCTCCTCCAGCCCCTCTCTTGAGCTCTGGGCTTCACTGTCTCCTGGAGCTCCTTGTGTTTGTCTCTCAGCCTCTGCCAGAGCTTTTAGGCTGGGGAAGTTTGCCTGGACAGAGCTGAGACATGGCTCAGTCCCCTGGAACATTATGGTTCCATTATGATAGATGTTCACAGTTAAATATGCCTTGTTAGTGTCATCTTCTTCATAAATTTGAATTTGTCTGCCATTACAGATGCCTAGTTTTCTGTAGCTTTTGTAATATTTACAGATCACCTTGTGCCAAAGGTTGCAGTCTGCTGTGTAGAGGAGCAGATTAGTGATGATGGCTCTGTCCCCTTTTTGTGAAACGTCTGCCATCAGAGTCTCTGGGTTGTTCTTCAGCAGGCTGTATTTATGGGCTTTCTTATCCTTTGCACTCTTGATAGCCGGTGGGTATGTGATGGAGTGGGGGAGGGGCTCCCCTGCAATGGCTTCCATTGTTTTGTTTCGATTTGTTTTGATTTGTTTTCTTTAACTGTCACTTTGTAACTGTCACTTTAATACTGTATGCTAGTTTTCTATATTATATTATAATTAACTTAACAAGAAATAACTTTCTTTCTTTTTTCTTTAGTTCTGTCTCATTAATTTCCAACAGTCTTTTAAATGCAGTGTAGATGGAGATTCACTCTTGCCTGCTCTTTGGATGTGAATGATGTGGATTGATTCCAGTATTCTTCAGTATCTTCAGTATCTTCTGTTCTGTCCAGTTTTCCTCCAGTTCTCATCCCAACTGCGTAATTTCGGTGTATAATATTCCTCTTGCTTTTATCTTCAGTTTGATATACGTTTCATTAGACTTGCCTTACTCCAGAGGTAAAAAAATTGTAAAAAATTGTAAAGTTTTCAAGAGCTCATGTGGATCATGACCTGCCAGTTGGTTGCCGTGACGACTCTCTCTCTCTCTCTCTCTCTCTCTCTCTCTCTCTCTCTCTCTCTCTCTCTCTCTCTCTCTCTCTCTCTCTCTCTCTCTCTCTCTCTCTCTCTCTCTCTCTCTCTCTCTCTCTCTCTCTCTCTCTCTCTCTCTCTCTCTCTCCTCTCTCTCTCTCTCTCTCTCTCTCTCTCTCTCTCTCTCTCTCTCTCTCTCTCTCTCTCTCTCTCTCTCTCTCTCTCCTAAAGTTTTTCCACAAACCTACAGATGGCGGTATTCTATCCCTAACACAGAGCGTTAACACATTAAGATCATCATTCAAGTGATTTTTTCATAAAAAATAATTTTTAATGAGCCAATTTATGACATTGTTAGGTATTTGTGCAGCAAATAGGTAAAAAACTACCAAATACCCACAAAAACACAGCATAAATGTATAGTTGAGAAGTAAATAAAAAAAATGATATATAGTTTTCCATGTAAAAAAATTATATTTCCTTATGCAATCGCTCTGTAAAAGTTTGGGGTCTATCTGAGCCCAAGGGCCTCAAACGTAAACCCTGAGGGACGATTAAGGGTTAATGCATGCCACTGGTCTTATTACAAACTATTTATCCATCTTTATTAGGGCTGTCAAAAGATTAATCGCGATTAATCGCATCCAAAATAAAAGTTTGTGTTTACATAATATATGTGTGTGTACTCTGTTAATTATTATTTATATATAAAATACACACACATTCATGTATATATTTAAGAAAAAAATATAATTTTTATATATAAAACATTTATATTTATTATAGATTATATAAATGTATATACATGCAAATATTTCTTAAATATATACATGAATGTGTGTGTATTTATATATAAATAATAATGAACAGAGTACACACACACATATATTATGTAAACACAAACTTATTTTGGATGCGATTAATCTTTAGACAGCTCTATTATAAATACAAATGCATAAAACGGCACGTTTATGACAAAAATAGTCTGTAATTTAGCCTTTATTACACACGTCTGCATTACAAATGAAATAAAATGAGATATTATCCTACATTTATGACAAACTCCCCCGGTCACAGTCCGTGTTACCATCATGATCAATGATGTTCTAGTATTTGAACTGTTTCTCCTGATTTGCATGTTAGTGTTGATTAATCAGCGCTGTTTCACTTTAAACTACATTAAATCAGAGATGTGCAGCTCGTACCAGAGACCTCTACGCCGAACGCTTCTCATTGGCTGTTTAGTGGTCATGTGATCGAGACACTCAGCAAGTAAACACATTTGTGAGTAGCGCTGTTTCCCTGGCCTAAAGTCTAGCGCTGCCACCTTGTGTTGACAGTGTGAAACTGCACAATCTGTAAATTATATAATATATTTTAATAAACACGTTTGAAATTCATCCCCAGGCCGGACTTTGGACACCCCTGCTGCTGGGTGTGTTTTATATATAAATGCAGAAATAGTTTCTAAATGTGCTCCTACATTCTTCAACTTGGCAGAACAGGTGCACCATGGGAAATGACGTATGTAATTGCTAAGCCAATCGTGTTCAAGCCTGCCTCTATTCCTGCACACAGCGCTCACTTCTCAAGTCCACTCTCATTTTTTTCTTAAAGCGTTGTAATACGTCACAATACGATAGTAAAGTCCCTCCTCTAGTGTGCTGTATATCGAGTGAATCGCCTCACAAACAAGAACAAATGTAGGCGGGGCTTGAGTGTGTCTGAGGGAACTGATTGGATGGTTGTGGTTTGCTATTGGCTGATCTCATGTGAGTGACAGCTTGCCCCACTTTGACTATAAACCAGTGAAATGGGCGTGGCTTATTTTTGACGGACAGGGAGTGGGTGGGGTTTGGAAAGAGACGATTGGACGGCTCACCTGGAGGTCTGGAGGAGGGACGTATATAATCTGGTCGAGCCGGCCCGGTCGGAGCAAAGCACTGTCCAGAACATCTGGTCTATTAGTGGCAGCCACAATCAAAACATCCTTATTACACACTTCCTGCAGTTCCATCTGAAACCACACACACACACACACACACACACAGTTAACATCACTTTAAGAATGACTCACACACGTACAGGTCTTATTCCACCGTTAGAGAGGTGACATTCATGACAATAAAGCACATGTTCCCGTCACTTTAAAGGCACAGTGTGTAATTACTGGACTCAGAGGCGTGTCTTGACTCTCGAATGGGCGGAGCTTTTATTCTGCCGCGAGCGCTTCAACAACAGCAGATTTACACAATCAGACTAACTGTGTTGAGCTGGAGAACAATGAGGAGTTTCTGTCCATCAATGATCCAAACAGTGGCTAATAAAACACAGCAGATATTAAAGCGCCGCTAGTGCTGCCATGGTTACTACACAATAACACGCGGGGATGATGTCACTGATGGGCGGCGCACACACACACACACACATACGGTAAATCACTGATTTACACATTCTGGGACACATTTGGGATGATGCACTTATATCTAACACTGATCTAGAGGAGATCTTACACACTGTGCCTTTAAAGGGTTAGTTCACCCAAAAATGTAAACTCTGTCATTAATGACTGAGCCTCATGTGGTTGGACACCCGTCAGACCTCGCAAAAAACCCCCTAAATAACGACTTATATAGAGATGAACGATTTGAAAACACAGCATCATGAAGCTTCAAAGCGTTATGAGTCAGTGAGTCGAATCAGCGGTTCAGAGCATTATGAATCAGTGAGTCGATTCAGCGGTTCAGAGCATTATGAATGAGTGAGTCGATTCAGTGGTTCAGAGCGTTATGAATCATTGAGTCGATTCAGCGGTTCAGAGCGTTATGAATCAGTGAGTCGATTCAGCTGTTCAGAGCGTTATGAATCAGTGAGTCGAATCAGCGGTTCAGAGCGTTATGAATCAGTGAGTCGATTCAGCGGTTCACAGCATTATGAATGAGTGAGTCGATTCAGCGGTTCAGAGCGTTATGAATCAGTGAGTCGATTCAGCAGTTCAGAGCATTATGAATCAGTGAGTCGATTCAGCGGTTCAGAGTGTTATGAATCAGTGAGTCGATTCAGCGGTTTGAATCGCCAAAGTCACGTGATTTCAGCGGTTTGACACGCGATCCGAATCATGAATCGACTCACTGATTCATAACGCTCTGAACTGTTGAATCGACTCAATGATTCATAATGCTCTGAACTGCTGAATCGACTCACTGATTCATAACGCTCTGAACCGCTGAATCGACTCACTGATTCATAACACTCTGAACCGCTGAATCGACTCACTGATTCATAACACTCTGAACCGCTGAATCGACTCACTGATTCATAACACTCTGAACCGCTGAATCGACTCACTGATTCATAACGCTCTGAACCGCTGAATCGACTCACTGATTCATAACACTCTGAACCACTGAATCGACTCACTGATTCATAACACTCTGAACCGCTGAATCGACTCACTGATTCATAACACTCTGAACCGCTGAATCGACTCACTGATTCATTACGCTCTGAACCGCTGAATCGACTCACTGATTCATAACGCTTCGAAGCTTCATGATGCAGTGTTTTGAAATCGTCATCACTATATAAGTCGTTATTTAGGGTTTTTTTGCGCTCAGAAACTATTGTCGTCTTCATAAAGTTATTGTAGAGCCGCTGTAGTGAGATGGACTTTGTAACTTTAGTCTTTAGTGTCTTTTAAGGGTCTTGAGAGTGTAAAGTTGAGCCAATGGAGGCCTTTCTCAGCATCAGCTTTACACTAAAATATCTTCATTTGTGTCTGAAGATGAACGGAGGTCTGACGGGTGTCCAACCACATGAGGCTCAGTCATTCATGACACAATTTACAGTTTTGGCTGAACTAACCCTTTAATGAAACCCTCTTTCGTTGAGGTTTGTTTCTCTGACCTGATGTAGTCTGGCCTCCTCCGGCTCTCCTCCGTCCGCCTGAGCGATCTTCCTTCCGCTGCTCCGCCTCTCCAGGGTCCGAATGCCCACCCCATCCAGCTCGGTCAGCAGGACGGACAGAACCTGCGCCTGCACGCTGTGAGAGGAAGGGCCGGGCCCTCGGGAGCCCAGGAGACTGTCGATCTCATCCAGGAACAGGATGGAGGGCGCACACGCACGGGCTCGAGCAAACACCTGACCCACACACACACACACACACACACACACACACACACACACATCACATATTCCTCTAAAACACCAGCAGTCATTGATGGGACGGTCAGCTCAGCGTTAAAGGGATAGTTATATTAATATAACATATATAATATAATATAATGTCCTGGCTCTTCCAAGCTTTATAATAGCAGTGAAGTCCATAAAAGTGATGGATAGATGCACTTTTATGATGGATAGATGCTCTTTTATGATGGATAGATGCACTTTTATGATGGATAGATGCACTTTTATGATGGACAGATGCACTTTTATGATGGACGGATGCACTTTTATGATGGACAGATGCACTATTATGATGGACGGATACACTATTATGATGGACAGATGCACTTTTATGATGGATAGATGCACTTTTATGATGGATAGATGCACTTTTATGATGGACAGATGCACTTTTATGATGGACGGATGCACTTTTATGATGGACAGATGCACTATTATGATGGACGGATACACTATTATGATGGACAGATGCACTTTTATGATGGACAGATGCACTTTTATGATGGACAGATGCACTTTTATGATGGACAGATGCACTATTATGATGGACAGATGCACTATTATGATGGACGGATGCACTTTTATGATGGATAGATGCACTTTTATGATGGACAGATGCACTTTTATGATGGACAGATGCACTTTTATGATGGACAGATGCACTATTATGATGGACGGATGCACTATTATGATGGACAGATGCTCTTTTATGATGGACAGATGCTCTTTTATGATGGACAGATGCTCTTTTATGATGGATGCACTTTTATGATGGATAGATGCACTTTTATGATGGACAGATGCTCTTTTATGATGGATAGATGCACTTTTATGATGGACAGATGCACTTTTATGATGGATGCACTATTATGATAGACAGATGCTCTTTTATGATGGATGCTCTTTTATGATAGATGCACTTTTATGATAGATGCACTTTTATGATGGATGCACTTTTATGATGGACAGATGCACTTTTATGATGGATGCACTTTTATGATGGATAGATGCACTTTTATGATGGATGCACTTTTATGATGGATGCACTTTTATGATGGATGGATGCACTATTATGATGGACAGATGCACTTTTATGATGGATAGATGCACTTTTATGATGGATGGATGCACTATTATGATGGATAGATGCACTTTTATGATGGATGCACTTTTATGATGGACAGATGCTCTTTTATGATGGATAGATGCACTTTTATGATGGATGGATGCACTTTTATGATGGACAGATGCACTTTTATGATGGATAGATGCACTTTTATGATGGATGGATGCACTATTATGATGGACAGATGCACTTTTATGATGGATAGATGCACTTTTATGATGGATGCACTTTTATGATGGATGCACTATTATGATGGACAGATGCACTTTTATGATGGATAGATGCACTTTTATGATGGATGGATGCACTATTATGATGGATGCACTTTTATGATGGACAGATGCACTTTTATGATGGATGCACTTTTATGATGGATAGATGCACTTTTATGATGGATGCACTTTTATGATGGATGCACTATTATGATGGACAGATGCACTTTTATGATGGATAGATGCACTTTTATGATGGATGGATGCACTATTATGATGGACAGATGCACTTTTATGATGGATAGATGCACTTTTATGATGGATGCACTTTTATGATGGATGCACTATTATGATGGACAGATGCACTTTTATGATGGATAGATGCACTTTTATGATGGATGGATGCACTATTATGATGGACAGATGCACTTTTATGATGGATAGATGCACTATTATGATGGACAGATGCACTATTATGATGGACAGATGCACTTTTATGATGGATGCACTTTTATGATGGATAGATGCACTTTAATGATGGATAGATGCACTTTTATGATGGATGCACTTTTATGATGGATAGATGCACTTTTATGATGGACAGATGCACTTTTATGATGGATGCACTTTTATGATGGATGCACTTTTATGATGGATAGATGCACTTTTATGATGGATGGATGCACTATTATGATGGACAGATGCACTTTTATGATGGATGCACTATTATGATGGACGGATGCACTTTTATGATGGATAGATGCACTTTTATGATGGATGCACTTTTATGATGGATAGATGCACTATTATGATGGACAGATGCACTTTTATGATGGATGCACTTTTATGATGGATAGATGCACTTTTATGATGGATGGATGCACTATTATGATGGACAGATGCACTTTTATGATGGATGCACTATTATGATGGACGGATGCACTTTTATGATGGATAGATGCACTTTTATGATGGATGCACTTTTATGATGGATGCACTTTTATGATGGATGCACTTTTATGATGGATGCACTTTTATGATGGATGGATGCACTATTATGATGGACAGATGCACTTTTATGATGGATGCACTTTTATGATGGATAGATGCACTTTTATGATGGATGCACTTTTATGATGGATGCACTTTTATGATGGACGGATGCACTTTTATGATGGATAGATGCACTTTTATGATGGATGCACTTTTATGATGGATGCACTATTATGATGGACGGATGCACTTTTATGATGGATAGATGCACTTTTATGATGGATGCACTTTTATGATGGATGCACTTTTATGATGGATGCACTTTTATGATGGATGCACTTTTATGATGGATGGATGCACTATTATGATGGACAGATGCTCTTTTATGATGGATGCACTTTTATGATGGACGGATGCACTTTTATGATGGACGGATGCACTATTATGATGGACGGATGCACTTTTATGATGGACGGATGCACTATTATGATGGACAGATGCACTATTATGATGGACGGATGCTCTTTTATGATGGACGGATGCACTATTATGATGGACAGATGCACTATTATGATGGACGGATGCACTTTTATGATGGACGGATGCACTATTATGATGGACGGATGCACTATTATGATGGACGGATGCACTATTATGATGGACGGATGCACTTTTATGATGGACGGATGCACTATTATGATGGACGGATGCACTATTATGATGGACAGATGCACTTTTATGATGGACGGATGCACTTTTATGATGGATGCACTTTTATGATGGACAGATGCACTTTTATGATGGACGGATGCACTATTATGATGGACGGATGCACTATTATGATGGACGGATGCACTATTATGATGGACAGATGCACTTTTATGATGGACGGATGCACTATTATGATGGACAGATGCACTTTTATGATGGACGGATACACTATTATGATGGACGGATGCACTTTTATGATGGACGGATGCACTTTTATGATGGACGGATGCACTTTTATGATGGACAGATGCTCTTTTATGATGGACAGATGCTCTTTTATGATGGACAGATGCACTTTTATGATGGACAGATGCTCTTTTATGATGGACAGATGCTCTTTTATGATGGACAGATGCACTTTTATGATGGACAGATGCACTATTATGATGGACAGATGCTCTTTTATGATGGACAGATGCACTTTTATGATGGACGGATGCACTTTTATGATGGACAGATGCACTATTATGATGGACGGATGAACTTTTATGATGGACAGATGCTCTTTTATGATGGACAGATGCACTTTTATGATGGATAGATGCACTTTTATGATGGACAGATGCACTTTTATGATGGACAGATGCACTTTTATGATGGACAGATGCCATTTTATAGACTTCACTGTCATTATAAAGCTTGGAAGAGCCAGGACATTATTAATATAATGTGTTTGTCTGAGAGAAGAATGTCACACACACCTATGATGAGTAAATCATGGGGTCATTCTAATTTTAGGGTGAACTGTCCCTTTAAGTGTGTGCAGTCGCACCTGTGCCAGTGTTTTCTCTGAGTCTCCCACATAAGGCGAGAAGAGCTGAGCTCCGCTGAGGGAGAGGAAGGTGCAGTGTGAGGAAGAGGCGGCTGCTTTCACCAGCGTGGTCTTGGCACAGCCGGGCGGGCCGTACAGCAGAACTCCTCTGGGCCGGGCCACGCCCATCCGCACCAGCGCCTCGGGGAACCTCATGGGCCACTCGATGCTCTGGGCACAAGAGAAGCGTCACGCAACAGAACAGAAGAACAGAAGAACAGAAGAACAGAAGACGCGGGACAGAGGGAACTCGTGCACAGTGTTCATTTCGTTGACGAATAATTTGTCATAATTTTCGTCAATGACCTTTTTTCACTGATGAAAACGAGACGATAACTAAATAAAAACTAGTGTTGGATGCCAAAAACTAACAAAATCAACGGTCATTTTTGTCAACAAATAAAAACGAGATGAAAATGTTAGGAAGGGACGATTAGGGAAGAGATCCAGTCAGAACTGATATATCCTGTGTAACAGATGCTGATCGAACCGCTGGAAAACACGGCTCACCCCCAATCCAGCTCCAGAGCGGCTCAATCAATAACACACACACACACACACACACACACACACACACACACACACACACACACACACACCCCCAATCCAGCTCCAGAGCGGCTCAATCAATAACACACACACACACACACACACACCCAATCCAGCTCCAGAGCGTCTCAATCAATAACACACACACACACACACACACACACACACACACACACACACACACACACACACACACACACACACACACACACACCCAATCCAGCTCCAGAGCGGCTCAATCAATAACACACACACACACACACACACACACACACACACACACACACACACACACACACCCCCAATCCAGCTCCAGAGCGGCTCAATCAATAACACACACACACACACACACCCCCAATCCAGCTCCAGAGCGGCTCAATCAATAACACACACACACACACACACACACACACACCCCCAATCCAGCTCCAGAGCGGCTCAATCAATAACACACACACACACACACACACACACACCCCCAATCCAGCTCCAGAGCGGCTCAATCAATAACACACACACACACACACACACACACACACACACACACACACACACACACACACACACCCAATCCAGCTCCAGAGCGGCTCAATCAATAACACACACACACACACACACACACACACACACACACACACACACACACACACACCCCCAATCCAGCTCCAGAGCGGCTCAATCAATAACACACACACACACACACACACACACACCCAATCCAGCTCCAGAGCGGCTCAATCAATAACACACACACACACACACACACCCCCAATCCAGCTCCAGAGCGGCTCAATCAATAACACACACACACACACACACACACCCAATCCAGCTCCAGAGCGGCTCAATCAATAACACACACTTATGCCAGACCAGTGTTTATGAACTAATGCTGATGAATAATCACAATGTTTACTTTACGATGTTTATATAGTAATATGTTTTAGACGGTTGTAACGATGCATATTTTATCTCCTCATCTGAACTTGAATGAGCTCCTGCAACTGCAATAGAGGCGCAGACATTTCAAAATAAGAGTCCTGGTGTATTTCCAGCTTGTTTATAATTACAAGTCACGCATTATATATTCGTTTTTGCTTACACAATAAACTGTATTTAATTTAATTCCCATTTAATTTATATTCAGGAGGAAAGACCAGTATTTGACACATATTCAATAAAGTATCAGGGTTATAATAGTTCACTAAAACCATTTAAAGAAAATCTTCATTACTTGAAATTAAATAAATGTTAACTGAAATTAAACAAAATAAATAAACTTATTTGAAGCTTTAGCTTAACATGATATACTAACTAAAACAGAAATACAAAGTTATACAAACTATTTAGATGTTTTTAAAAACAAACAAAAAAGTGAATGGAGCTCTTTTTCGTGTATTTTTAATGTAAAAAACAAAATGATGTCAAAATGTCAGTTCAAGTGACAGTCGGTTATGTAATGCTTAAATGCTTAATGTATTACAATTTAACTAAGCTCATTAGATCTTAGGAGACTAAATCTACTGTAGATTTAGACGACTAAAATCTTATGATATTTAGTCGACTAAAACTAGACTGATGCTGCGTTCACACCAAACGCGAATTGAGCGTCTGGCGCGAGTGATTTCAATGTTAAGTCAATGGAAAGGCGCGTTGACGCGCGTCTGGAGGTCCCGCGGCGCGGAAGGCGCGTTTCGCGCTGCGCGAAGGACGCGAATCCACCTCATTCGCGCATCCAGTTCGCGCGAATTGAGCGTCTTGCGCGTTACACGCGAGTGTTGCTTTTGTGCATTCACGCGTTTGAAACGAATTCGCGTCTGACGCCCGAGTTGAAACATTTGAACTTTGGCGTCAATTCGCGCCGCGTTAACCAATCAGGAGCCTGCTCGCTGCTGTCACATGGTGAAGCGACGTGTATGAGAAACCCTGCATAAATTAAAAATAGTACTATTGTGTCACAAAATGTAGTTTTAAGACTTTTTCAAGTGGGAATGTAGTTGTTTAAAGCTCAAATCTGTGGTTTATTTATAAAGAGAGCTCCTATTTAAAAAAAATAATCTTGTGTTTTTGGAGTTGTGAGCTCCAGTGGATCACCAGGCGATCAGCGCTCATTAACCCCAGCGAGAGCAGCCTTTCCTCAGCCAGTCCTTCTGCATCTGCCGCTGCTCTGATGTCCTGTAGTGGTGCATCTTGTGTTGATCTAACGGCCGATCTTTGCTCTCATGAATCTATAATTTGTTGTCTGCCAAATCGTTTTGACTGAGGGCAAAGAGAAGTTTCATAACTTTATATTTTAAGGATATTTAAACATACATGCAGTGAAGATAATGTAGGAGTTGCCTGGACCACATTTGTGTGGCTATTAATGCTTAATATATTTTTAATGAAAATGAAAAGAGGCAGTGGTGTTTTATGACATATTTCTCCTGGAGTGCCTTGAACGCGCGTCAATTTCGCTTCAAACGCTCGATTTCTACGCGCGTCCAACTCGCTGCGGACGCGCGAATGCATTCAAAATGTTCGCGCGTGAAACTAGACGCGGTAGACGCGATTTTGACGCTCTATTAGCGTTTGGTGTGAACGCAGCATTATACTAAAAACAATTCAGGTGACTAAAATATGACTAAAACTAAATGGCATTTTAGTAAAAAGACTATGACTAAAACTAAATCAAAATATGCTGTCAAAATGAGCCCTGCTTGTACCTGTTTGAGTTTGAGCTTGACGTCCTCCAGGCCCCCGATCTGCTCCCAGCGGACGGGTCTGAGGTCCGTGACTCCTGCGGCGCTCCTCAAACACGACGGCTGAACCAGCCTCAGCGCCCGCAGGAAGTGCTGCATCGACACCGACTCGCCCGCCTGACGCCCACAGCGCATCACAACACCAGAACAAACCAGAGGCTTATGGGTAAAACATCAGTGAACCATAGATATACATATAAAGGCTAGATCTCTAACGTCATCAGCGGCGGCCATCTTGTCACCGGCGGCCATCTTGTCACAGGCAGGGCTCTTTGGTGCCTGATGTAAGGCGAGTGATCTGAACTCAAATACTCTTATCTCGCTTCTCTGGTTTGGCTTCTTACACACGTTATTGACGTGGCTATAATTCTGGATTAGAGCTGCAACTAACGATAATTTTTTGTGTCGACTAATCAATCGATTATTTTCTCAATTAGTCGACTAATCTGGTGATTATTTTTCCTTTTAGTCGACTAATCTACCGATTATTTTTCAGGTAGTCGCCTAATCTGATGATAGTTTTTTGCTTAGTTGCCTAATCTAGTGCTTGTTTTCCGACTAGTCTCCTAATCTAATGATTGTTTTTCGCTTAGTCAACTAATCTAATGCTTATTTTTCACTTGGCCGACTAATCTAACGATTATTTTTCGATTAGCCGGCTAATCTGATGATTATTTTTCGCTTAGTCGCCTAATCTAATGATTGTTTTCGATTAGTCAACTAATCTAGTGCTTATTTTCATTTAGTCGACTAGTCTATCGATTCTTTTTCGATTAGCTGACTAATCGAATTATTATTTTTCGATTGGTCACCTAATCTCATGCTTATTTTAGTCACCTAGCCTATCGATTCTTTTCTGATTAGCCGACCAATCTAATGATTATTTTTCGCTTAGTCGACTAATCTAATGGTTGTTTTTCGCTTAGTCGACTAATCTAATGGTTGTTTTTCGCTTAGTCGACTAATCTAATGGTTGTTTTTCGGTTAGTCGACTAATCAAATAATTTTTTTTCCGCTTAGTCGACTAATCTAATGGTTGTTTTTCGGTTAGTCGACTAATCTAATGATTATTTCCTTTTAGTCGGCTAGTCTATCGATTCTTTTTCGATTAGCCGTCTAATCTAATGCTTATTTTCCGATTGGTCGCCTGATCTGATGGTTGTTTTCCGCTTAGTCAACTAATCTAATGCTTGTTTCCCGTTTAGTCGCCTAGTCTAGCGATTCTTTTCGATTTGCCGACTAATCTAATGATTATTTTCAATTAGTCGCCTAATCTAATGATTTTGTTTTGTTTAGTCAACTATTCTAATGATTCTTTTTCGATTAGTCGACTAATCTAATGATTCTTTTTCCGGATTAATCTGATGATTCTTTTTTACTGATTATTGTATTTCAAAGAGGGTAGTGAATTTGTATATTATTTTAACATGAAATCAATGAATGACAACAATATTAATTGTATTTCAGGGAGGGTAGTGTACTTAAGCCATTTTATAATGAAATATATTAAACACAAGCATTTTAAACATTATGTATAACTAATGATACTATTCATCATAAAATGTATACAGAGTAGGCCAAATTAGGAAATGTTGTTTACTATAATAGTTGAGTATGATTTACTTATTGATTTGTGTCAATAGTAAATGAAAATACACTTGTATTAATCTGCAAAAGGTTCACATACAGGAGCTTTCAGCAGTGTTAATGTAGAACTAGTCGTCTATTTTGAAGATATACATGTGCGTAAACAACGACTAAAGCTGCCAGAAGTGTTTGCCCAAACTTCAAAGACACATTTAAATGATTAAAACTAGAGGCATATCTTAACTTTAATGTTACTTTAATCATGTAAACTACCTGTATACAAGAACACCGGAAAAATGTGACCGAATGGACAATATTCGTCTGTATTTACAATACACACGCCACGGTTCAGTTGCGCGAGACGAACACCGGCAGTGTGAAAACCAATGAAAATGCATTTTCATTATTCTAGATCTGTTCTATTCTAGAACGTAAATAATGTGACGCGTCCACGACGTATTTTCGTAGTTGCAGCCCTATCCTGGATTAGTGTTAGACCGATATATCGGGTCGATAATTGCGTGTATTTTTACGTGTATCGGCCGATATAAGGCTGCTGCGTTCGTCGATATTTTTCCCTGCATTATTTCCAGACAGGCGTCCACAGGGCAGCTCTCACCGTCTTCAAACTCTCTCGCTCTCCCTCGCGCATATTAATCAAAATCAATTGAGAATTGACACGATTGTAAAAGGTGGAAAGACTGAAGCTTCACGTGGAGCATTGGGAGATTTTCTCCTGAATTACCGCTGGTGTTGCTCTACAAGAGATTCAGTGAAGTGCACCTACACTCTAAAACATGCTGGGTTAAAAACAACCCAAGTTGGGTTGAAAATGTTAATGGACTAACATTTAACCCAACCGCTGGGTCAAAACAACCCAATTGCTGGGTTAGTCCATATTCAAGCCAGCTTGGGTTATTTTTAACCCAGCATTTTTTAGAGTGTAGCCATTAAATGACTAGGTTGTAAATAGTTGTAAATGAAGTATAGTCCAGTCAGTGTGCACTTTATTATGCTGCTCGCTTGTTGATACTGTGTGCAATAGTGTCATTATTTTATTTATGCTTAAATATTTATTTTCACCACTGAACTCTTTTTTTTTCGTTCTACCTCACCTGTTTTTACTATTTGTTATATTGTTTTTTTTAGTTCGATAAATGTTCCTTTTTTAAATTGTAAATTTTAAATTGTTATCATCCTGATCATTGTGTCATTTTTATGTTGTAAATTGAGGGAGCAAAAGCAGTATCGGCAAAAAAAAGAAAATCGGCAGCCTGTATCGGTCATCGGCTAAAGCTGATGAAAAAAAAAAATCGGTATCGCTACTAAAAAATCCATATCGGTCGATCCCTCGTCATAACTACATCTCTGATGTTTATAACAAACCAAGCCGTTTGAAAATCGGTAGAAAATATAGCAAGTTATGGTTATTTTAAAAAGTAAACGCACCATTAAAACACAATGAGTGAGCGAGCGGACTGAGACAAGATGGCCGCCAGGTGACATCTAGGCTTTCTTGTGTATTTCTACGAGTGCTCGTACCGGCGAGTGTCTCATGGCCTGCAGCGCCGCCTCTCGACTGAGCGCGCTCAGATCCGCTCCGACGAATCCACAGGTCATTTCAGCCACAGCGTTCAGGTCCACATCAGGGCAGAGCGGCATCTGCTGGCACACACACCTCAGGATATCTGCCCGCTGCAGCAGCGACGGCGCGCCCATCACCACCTGCCGACACACGGGCGGACATCAACTCTCCACCGGCCACTGTGGACATTTCAAAATCTACCAGCCACTCAATGCTTTTAACCAACAATGTGTAACTGCATGTGGAAATTAATACTACAAGCTCTACAACACTCAAAGGGTTAGTTCACCCAAAACTGTAAATTGTGTCATTAATGACTGAGCCTCATGTGGTTGGACACCCGTCAGACCTCCGTTCATCTTCAGACACAAATGAAGATATTTTAGTGTAAATCTGATGCTCTGAAAGGCCTCCATTGGCTCAACTTTACACTCTCAAGACCCTTAAAAGACACTAAAGACTAAAGTTACAAAGTCCATCTCACTACAGCGGCTCTACAATAACTTTATGAAGACGAGAATAGTTTCTGTGCGCAAAAAAACCCTAAATAACGACTTATATAGTGATGACGATTTCAAAACACAGCCTCATGAAGCTTCAGAGCGTTATGAATCAGTGAGTCGATTCAGCGGTTCAGAGCGTTATGAATCAGTGAGTCGATTCAGCGGTTCAGAGCGTTATGAATCAGTGAGTCGATTCAGCGGTTCAGAGCGTAATGAATCAGTGAGTCGATTCAGCGGTTCAGAGCGTTATGAATCAGTGAGTCGATTCAGCGGTTTGGAGCATTATGAATCAGTGAGTCGATTCAGCGGTTCAGAGCGTTATGAATCAGTGAGTCGATTCAGCGGTTCAGAGCGTTATGAATCAGTGAGTCGATTCAGCGGTTTGGAGCATTATGAATCAGTGAGTCGATTCAGCGGTTCAGAGCGTTATGAGTCAGGAGCGTTATGAATCAGTGAGTCGATTCAGCGGTTCAGAGCGTTATGAATCAGTGAGTCGATTCAGCGGTTTGGAGCATTATGAATCAGTGAGTCGATTCAGCGGTTCAGAGCGTTATGAGTCAGGAGCGTTATGAATCAGTGAGTCGATTCAGCGGTTCAGAGCGCTATGAATCAGTGAGTCGATTCAGCGGTTCAGAGTGTTATGAATCAGTGAGTCGATTCAGCAGTTCAGAGCGTTATGAATCAGTGAGACGATTCAGCGGTTTGGAGCATTATGAATCAGTGAGTCGATTCAGCGGTTCAGAGCGTTATGAATCAGTGAGTCGATTCAGCGGTTCAGAGCGTTATGAATCAGTGAGTCGATTCAGCGGTTTGGAGCATTATGAATCAGTGAGTCGATTCAGCGGTTCAGAACGTTATGAGTCAGGAGCGTTATGAATCAGTGAGTCGATTCAGCGGTTCAGAGCGTTATGAATCAGTGAGTCGATTCAGCGGTTTGGAGCATTATGAGTCAGTGAGTCGATTCAGCGGTTCAGAGTGTTATGAATCAGTGAGTCGATTCAGCGGTTTGGAGCATTATGAGTCAGTGAGTCGATTCAGCGGTTCAGAGTGTTATGAATCAGTGAGTCGATTCAGCGGTTTGGAGCGCCAAATTTCAGCAGTTTGACATGCGATCCGAATCATCATTCGGCTCAGTGATTCATAACGCTCTGAACCGCTGAATCGACTCACTGACTCATAATGCTCCAAACCGCTGAATCGACTCACTGATTCATAACACTCTGAAGCTTTATGATGCCGTGTTTTGAAATCGTCATCTCTATATAAGTCGTTATTTAGGGTTTTTTTGCGCACAGAAACTATTCTCGTCTTCATAAAGTTATTGTAGAGCCGCTGTAGTGAGATGGACTTTGTAACTTTAGTCTTTAGTGTCTTTTAAGAGCCTTGAGAGTGTAAAGTTGAGCCAATGGAGGCCTTTCAGAGCATCAGATTTACACTAAAATATCTTCATTTGTGTCTGAAGATGAACGGAGGTCTGACGGGTGTCCAACCACATGAGGCTCAGTCATTCATCACACAATTTACAGTTTTGGGTGAACTAACCCTTTAACTCTCTCCACCGGCCACTGTGGACATTTCAAAATCTACCAGCCACTCAATGTTTTTAACCAACAATGTGTAACTGCATGTGGAAATTAATACTACAAGCTCTACAACACTTAAGCCAGGGCTCGACATTAACGCTTGTCCCGGACAAGTGGATTTTTTGAAGGGGCAAGTGAAAGAGAATTTTACTTGCCCGATGGACAAGTGTCCTGATAAAACGTCATTAAAGGGTTAGTTCACCCAAAACTGTAAATTGTGTCATTAATGACTGAGCCTCATGTGGTTGGACACCCGTCAGACCTCCGTTCATCTTCAGACACAAATGAAGATATTTTAGTGTAAAGCTGATGCTGAGAAAGGCTTCAGATAGGCCTCCATTGGCATTCAGTACATTTACACTCACAAGACCCATAAAAGGCACTAAAAACATCATTACAAAGTCCATCTCACCACAGTGACTCTACAATAATCTTACGATCAGAATGGTCCGAAACTTGGTGACTTTATTGGTACTTGGTATATGAACACCCACCCCTCCCAAAAAAAAAAAAAAGTCACACTCAGGACCTTCGGTTCAAAAATGACCCCCATAGGAAATGAATGGGAAATATGAAAATACAGTTTTTTTGTGCATACAATCTACAAATCAGCCAGAATGCAGAAAAAAAGACTCAACAGTGAAGATCTCTAAAATATCAAGAGTGCAAAACAGACAAAAACACACACACACACACACACAACACAACTAGCTTTTGGAATGGCACGCGTTAATTTGTGTGTGTGTTTTTGTGTGTGTGTGTGTGTGTGTGTGTGTGTGAGTGTATTTGTCTGTTTTGCACTCTTGATGTTTTAGAGATCTTCACTGTTGAGTCCTTTTTTCTGCATCCTGGCTGATTTGTAGCTTTTGCGCACAAAAAAACTCTGTATTTTCATATTTTTGCAAATTTCCCATTAATTTCCTATGGGGGTCATTTTTGACCCGAAGGTCCTGAGTGTGACTATTTTTTTTTACGACGACCACTTAGACTTTTCAAATCCATTTCCTTGTGTGTTCATATACCAAGTACCAATAAAGTCACCAAGTTTCGGACCATTCCGATGAAGCTACGATTTTTATTTATTTATTATAAAACGCTTCGGGTCATTTTTGACCCAAAGTACCCCATAGGGTTAATTACCTCTCTGTCGAACCTCCCGTGAAATGTATTTAAAATGTATTGTCAGTGTTGCGCTTGCAGATCACGTGGGTAGGGGACTTTTTTACTGTGTGTGTGTGTGTGTGTGTGTGTGTGTGTGTGTGTGTGTATGGATGACCATGTCTGTCAGCCACCACCGAAGACCATTTTTGACCCAGGAAAAACCCTGCTATTATAGATTTATATTTAAGTACCTCTATATTATAAACAGATAGAATGGAAGGTAAGTGAGTGTCGGTGGTTTAGAAATAGCACAGAATGGCAGTTAATGGATCTGATGAGCCTCTCCAACTGTCAACATTTGAATTTTGTCAGTTGGAGTTTGAATAGTCTTGGCTCATTTAAACATTCCGTCAATGGATTTTTCCAAGTTTTGATCGTCAATTTTAGGAAAACCGTAAGTCTTATCAGTTAGAATAGAGATAGAGATATAGCACGCTAAATCAGAACATGCTGAAGTTCTGAGCCGAGTTTGGAGTTTGTAGAGTTAAGGAGGAGTTACAGTTGTAAATTTTAGGGTCAGAAGACAATAGGATGGCTCTAATAAATATCGGTTATAGGGCACAAAAAAAAAGAAAAAAAAGATCGGTATCGGTTCTAAAAAAAAAAAAAAATCAATATCGGTTGATCACTACTCGTATAGATTTATATGTAAGTACCTCTCTGTCGAACCTCCCGGGCCTCCGGAGCACCAGGTCCAAGTTTTGATCGTCAATTTTAGGAAAACCTTAAGTCTTATCAGTTATGCAGAAGTTCTGAGCCAAGTTTGGAGTTTTGTAGAGTTAAGGAGGAGTTACAGTTGTACATTTTAGGATCAGAAGACAATAGGATTTCAGTAAGTTGGCTCTCTCAAGCCAACTTAATAAATATCGGTTCTGTATATCGGTTATCGGGCACAAATAAACAAAAACGATCGGTATCGGTTCTAAAAAAAAAAAAAAAACATATCGATTCTGTATATCGGTTATCGGGCACATAAAAAAATGTATCGGTTTCGGTAAAAAAAAAAAAAAAAAAAAAGATCAATATCGGTTCTGTATATCAGTTATCGGGCAAAAAAAATAAAAAAATTACCGGTATCGGTTCTAAAAAAAAAAAAAAAAAAAAAAAAAATCAATATCGGTTATCGGGCACATAAAAAAAAAAAAAAAATATCGGTATCGGTAAAAAAATAAAAAAAAATAATCAATATCGGTTCTGTATTTCGGTTATCGGGCACAAAAAAACTAAATTATCGGTTTAGGTTCTAAAAAAAAACAAAAAAAAAACAATATCGGTTCTGTATTTCGGTTATCGGGCACAAAAAAACTAAATTATCGGTTTAGGTTCTAAAAAAACCCCCCCAAAAAAACAATATCGGTTCTGTATTTCGGTTATCGGGCACAAAAAAACTAAATTATCGGTTTAGGTTCTAAAAACAAACAAAAAAAAACAATATCGGTTCTGTATATCGGTTATCGGGCACATAAAAAAAAAAAAATTATCGTATCGGTTCCAAAAAACAAAAAAAACAAATCAATATCGGTTCTGTATATCGGTTATCGGGCACATAAAAAAATAATAATATAGTTTTCGGTTCAAAAAAAAAAAAAAAATCAATATTGGTTCTCGGGCACATAAAAAATAATAATATCAATATTGGTTCTAAAAAAAAACAATATCGGTTCTGTATATCGGTTATCGGGCACAAAAAAACAAAAATTATCGGTACTAAAAAAAACGATATTAGTCGATCACTACTCATATTTATGTATATTTATGTGCAAGTACCTCTCTGTCGAACCTCCCGGGCCTGCGGAGCGCCGGGTCGAGAGCGTCCGGTCGGTTGGTGGCTCCGATGATGACGAAGCCCTCATGGCTCCCGATGGCGTCCATCAGGGTCAGCAGCTGAGCCACCAGCCGGTTCTCCGGGGCGCTGCCCGTCCGCCGCGGGCACAGCGAGTCGATCTCATCGATGAGCAGAACACACGGGCCGTCCTCCGCCTCCGCCCGCGCCTGAGCGAACACCGCCCGCAGGTTCTCCTCGCTCTCCCCGGGTCGCGACCCCGTGACCCCCGGCCCGTTCACCGTCACCAGCGCGGCCCCGGTGCCCTGAGCGACGGCCCGCACCAGCCGGGTCTTCCCCACGCCGGGCGGGCCAATCAGGAGCAGCCCTCGGGGGCAGGACACGCCCAGCTGGCGGAGGGCCCGCGGGTACCGCAGAGGAAGCGTGATCATGTCTCTCAGCGCCGCGAACACCGGCTCCACCTCGCCCAGGGCCTCCACCGGGCCCCGCCGGCTCCGCAGGTTCTGGACGGGGTGGAT
>NC_137115.1:57914691-57927191 GCF_949357685.1 Gobio gobio | reverse complement strand
AAAAAAACTTATGAAGAAAGAAACACATGAACATATGGGATGAGATGGGCTGAGGAAATCATCAGGAAATGTTCATTTTGAAGTGAACTAATCCTTTAATCCCTCAGGCTATAATACTGCGTTTATCCTACAGGTGGAGCCACACTCCAGCTGAACAAGCGCTCAGAGACTCACTAGAGATTAGAAATATACCACTGCATCATTGGCTCATTGAGCTGAAAGAATAAGCAAATCGCAAAAGAACAGAGAAAAGCCCTCAGTAAATGTAAACTCCCATCAATCTTATTTTTGTACACTTGTCATATATGACAGTATAGAGTATATATATATTACAGTATAGAGTATATATATTACAGTATAGAGTATATTTGACAGTATAGAGTATATATGACATTAAATGTCACAGTATAGAGTATATATGACAGTATATGTGACAGTATAGAGTAAATATGACAGTATAGCGTATATATGACAGTATATGTGACAGTATGTATGACAGTATAGAGTATATATGACAGTATAGAGTATATATGACAGTATATGTGACAGTATAGAGTAAATATGACAGTATATATGACAGTATAGAGTATATGTGACAGTATAGAGTAAATATGACAGTATAGCGTATATATGACAGTATATGTGACAGTATAGAGTATATATATATATATATATATATATATATATATATATATATATATTACAGTATAGAGTATATGACAGTAAATATGACAGTATAGATTATATATATGACAGTATAGAGTATATGTGACAGTATAGAGTAAATATGACAGTATAGCGTATATATGACAGTATATGTGACAGTATAGAGTATATATATATATATATATATATATATATATATATTACAGTATAGAGTATATGACAGTAAATATGACAGTATAGATTATATATATGACAGTATAGCGTATATATGACAGTATGTATGACAGTATAGAGTATATATGACAGTATATATGACAGTATAGAGTATATATGACAGTATATGTGACAGTATAGAGTAAATATGACAGTATAGCGTATATATGACAGTATATGTGACAGTATAGAGTATATATATATATATATATATATATATATATTACAGTATAGAGTATATGACAGTAAATATGACAGTATAGATTATATATATGACAGTATAGAGTATATATGACAGTATAGAGTAAATATGACAGTATAGAGTATATTTGACAATATAGAGTAAATATGACAGTATAGAGTATATATGACAGTATATATGACAGTATAGAGTAAATATGACAGTATATATGACAGTATAGAGTATATATGACAGTATATATGACAGTATAGAGTATATATGACAGTATATATGACAGTATAGTCAGTATATATGACAGTATAGTATATATGACATTAAATGTCACAGTATAGAGTATATATGACAGTATAGCGTATATATGACAGTATATGTGACAGTATAGAGTATATATATATAGAGTAAATATGACAGTATAGAGTATATATGACAGTATTTATGACAGTATAGAGTAAATATGACAGTATATATGACAGTATAGTCAGTATATATGACAGTATAGTATATATGACATTAAATGTCACAGTATAGAGTAAATATGACAGTATAGCGTATATATGACAGTATATGTGACAGTATAGAGTATATATATATATATATATATATATATATATATATATATATATATATATATATATATATATATATATATATATTACAGTATAGAGTATATGACAGTAAATATGACAGTATAGATTATATATATGACAGTATAGAGTATATATGACAGTATAGAGTAAATATGACAGTATAGAGTATATTTGACAATATAGAGTAAATATGACAGTATAGAGTATATATGACAGTATATATGACAGTATAGAGTAAATATGACTGTATATATGACAGTATAGAGTATATATGACAGTATAGTATATATGACATTAAATGTCACAGTATAGAGTATATATGACAGTATATGTGACAGTATAGAGTATATATGACAGTATATATGACAGTATAGAGTATATATGACAGTATAGAGTATATATGACATTAAATGTCACAGTATAGAGTATATATGACAGTATATATGACAGTATAGAGTATATATGACAGTATATATGACAGTATAGAGTATATATGACAGTATGGAGTATATATGACATTAAATGTCACAGTATAGAGTATATATGACAGTATATATGACAGTATAGAGTATATATGACAGTATAGAGTATATATGACATTAAATGTCACAGTATAGAGTGTATATGACAGTATATGTGACAGTATAGAGTATATATGACAGTATATATGACAGTATAGAGTATATATGACAGTATAGAGTATATATGACAGTATAGAGTATATATGACATTAAATGTCACAGTATAGAGTATATATGACAGTATATGTGACAGTATAGAGTATATATGACAGTATAGAGTATATATGACAGTATAGAGTAAATATGACAGTATATATGACAGTATAGAGTATATATGACAGTATATATGACAGTATAGAGTATATATGACAGTATAGAGTATATATGACATTAAATGTCACAGTATAGAGTATATATGACAGTATATATGACAGTATAGAGTATATATGACATTATAGAGTATATATGACATTAAATGTCACAGTATAGAGTATATATGACAGTATATGTGACAGTATATATGACAGTATTGAGTATATATGACATTAAATGTCACAGTATAGAGTATATATGACAGTATATGTGACAGTATGTATGACAGTATAGAGTATATATGACAGTATATGTGACAGTATAGAGTATTTTTGACAGTATATGTGACAGTATGTATGACAGTATAGAGTATATATGACAGTATATATGACAGTATAGAGTATATATGACATTAAATGTCACAGTATAGAGTATATATGACAATATATATGACAGTATAGAGTATATATGACATTAAATGTCACAGTATAGAGTATATATGACAGTATATGTGACAGTATGTATGACATTATAGCGTATATATGACAGTATATGTGACAGTATAGAGTATATATGACAGTATATATGACAGTATATGTGACAGTATAGAGTATATATGACAGTATATGTGACAGTATAGAGTGTATATGACAGTATAGAGTATATATGACAGTATATGTGACAGTATAGAGTATATATGACAGTATAGAGTATATATGACAGTATATATGACAGTATAGAGTATATATATGAGAGTATATATGACAGTATAGAGTATATGTGACAGTATAGAGTATATATGACAGTATAGAGTATATATGACAGTATATATGACAGTATAGAGTATATATATGACAGTATATATGACAGTATAGAGTATATATGACAGTATAGAGTATATGTGACAGTATAGAGTATATATGACAGTATATATGACAGTATAGAGTATATATGACAGTATAGAGTATATATGACAGTATAGAGTATATATATGACAGTATATATGACAGTATAGAGTATATGTGACAGTATAGAGTATATATATGACAGTATATATGACAGTATAGAGTATATATGACAGTATATATGACAGTATAGAGTATATATGACAGTATAGAGTATGACAGTATAGAGTATATATGACAGTATAGAGTATATGTGACAGTATAGAGTATATATGACAGTATATATGACAGTATAGAGTATATATATGAGAGTATATATGTCAGTATAGAGTATATATGACAGTATAGAGTATATATGACAGTATAGAGTATATATATGACAGTATATATGACAGTATAGAGTATATATGACAGTATAGAGTATATATGACAGTATATATGACAGTATAGAGTATATATGACAGTATAGAGGTATATATGACAGTATATATGACAGTATAGAGTATATATGACAGTATAGAGTAGGGCTGTAACGATTTGACCAAAAATAAAAACCTCGATTAATTGAACATTTGACCTCGATTACGATTAATGAGCGATTATTTTTCTTTCTTTTTTTTCTTTTTTTTTTTGCCCTCATAAGGTTTTTGAGTAAGTTCACTGATAAGGTTTGTACTGTAAATAATTTCTACTATTAAAGGTGGAATTTTTTTTTCTAATGAAAAAGTGCATTGTGATTTTAAAGTACTTGAAGGAAACGGTTGACTTTCAGCAGTTATTGATGTCTGTGGGGCAGATTTATGTTAGTTGTACATCAGATACAGATACATTAACACAGTAGTAGACCTACATTACATTTATCTGAATGCATTAATGAGAGAGAGATTGTGTGTGAATTACTCATTCCGTCTCTATTCATTATGAAGCTGTGGTTTGTACTTACTTCAAAGGTATTAAAATGTATGCTATAACAGTTGAGTTTCTGAGCTACTTTAGTGACTTTACTATAGTCACAGCTTCTGTCTGAGTGTTCGTTTGTCAAAATATATCAGGCATTAGTTCAACATAATACACATCTGATGGTCGAAACTCGCTTTCATGTTCAAACTGGCAGGTCTTAAACCACCTACAAATGACAAGCTTTGTGAGGACGCAGGTGAGAGGTCTGCCTTCAGGGCGCGCGCTGTCAGAGACGCGACACGGCTCGGCTCTGTCACTGAAAAAGCTGAGCACTGAACTGAGAAGTTTTCCGTATTGTTGTTGTTGAATAGTTCACAATCGCTTTAAATGTTCAAACTGGCAAGCCTTTAAACGCATTTACTTGACAAACTTTATGAGCACGAAAGTGCAAGCGGCTTCGGGGCTTGCGCGCGCCGTCTGTGTGTGTGTGTCTGTGTGTCAGTGCGTAGGCTATAAGAACAGCAATTAACTGACCTGTATATAAACTGTGTAAAACATGCAGCTACTATAGTGATTGTGGGCATCTATAAACACAGATAACTGCTCCTGCTTCTCTCTGTGTGCCTGCAAACTGACCTTGATGTGACTGACGGGGCGGAGTCACGTGAAAACCGAAATAAGTATGAAATGAGTATATATGACAGTATATATGACAGTATAGAGTATATATGACAGTATATAGTGTATATGACAGTATATAGGACAGTATAGAGTATATATGACAGTATATAGGACAGTATATATGACAGTATATAGTGTATATGACAGTATATAGGACAGTATAGAGTATATATGACAGTATATATGACAGTATAGAGTATATATGACAGTATAGGGTATATATGACAGTATAAGTGACAGTATAGAGTAAATATGACAGTATAGAGTATACATGACTGTATAAGTGACAGTATAGAGTATATATGACAGTATAAGTGACAGTATAGAGTATATATGACAGTATAAGTGACAGTATAGAGTATATTTGACAGTATAGAGTATATATGACAGTATAAATGACAGTATAGAGTATATATGACAGTATAGAGTATATATGACAGTATATAGTATATATGACAGTATATATGACAGTATAGAGTATATATGACAGTATATATGACAGTATAGAGTGTATATGACAGTATAGAGTATATATGACAGTATAGAGTGTATATGACAGTATAGAGTATATATGACAGTATAGAGTGTATATGACAGTATAGAGTATATATGACAGTATATATGACAGTATAGAGTATATATGACAGTATAGAGTATATATTACAGTATATATGACAGTATAGAGTATATATGGCAGTATAAGTGACAGTATAGAGTAAATATGACAGTATAGAGTATACATGACAGTATAAGTGACAGTATAGAGTATATATGACAGTATAAGTGACAGTATAGAGTATATTTGACAGTATAGAGTATATATGACAGTATATATGACAGTATAGAGTATATATGACAGTATAGAGTATATATGACAGTATAGAGTATATATGACAGTATATATGACAGTATAGAGTATATATGACAGTATATATGACAGTATAGAGTGTATATGACAGTATAGAGTATATATGACAGTATATATGACAGTATAGAGTATATATGACAGTATATATGACAGTATAGATTATATATGACAGTATATATGACAGTATAGAGTGTATATGACAGTATAGAGTATATATGACAGTATATATGACAGTATAGATTATATATGACAGTATATATGACAGTATAGAGTATATATGACAGTATATAGTATATATGACAGTATATATGACAGTATAGAGTATATATGACAGTATAGAGTATATATGACAGTATATATGACAGTATAGAGTATATATGACAGTATATATGACAGTATAGATTATATATGACAGTATATATGACAGTATAGAGTATATATGACAGTATATATGACAGTATAGAGTGTATATGACAGTATAGAGTATATATGACAGTATATATGACAGTATAGAGTGTATATGACAGTATAGAGTATATATGACAGTATATATGACAGTATAGAGTGTATATGACAGTATAGAGTATATATGACAGTATATATGACAGTATATATGACAGTATAGATTATATATGACAGTATATATGACAGTATATATGACAGTATATATGACAGTATAGATTATATATGACAGTATATATGACAGTATATATGACAGTATATATGACAGTATAGATTATATATGACAGTATATATGACAGTATAGAGCAGGGGTGGGCAACAGTTTTAGTCTGAGGGCCACAGTTACTTTGACAAAGTAAACGGAGGGCCACACTTTGGACAATTGCAATTAAACATAGTTACATGATTAAATCGTACTTAATTAAATGCAGATATGTATAAGGCTACAGTTACTTTGACTTTTGCCAGCCTATTTCAAGGCCTAATATATATATATTTGTGCGGCCTGTCTGACATAGGCTACTCTAAGGTTACAATAACTGGATTTACTTTCAAGGATTAATTTACTACACTACCCTGCATATTGTTCAACTGTCATTCATGCCAGCTGTTGCTATTCAATATCGAAAACTATTAACAAAACTGCAAATGTCTGTGTGCAGGTTACATTAACATACAGACTTCAGGCAATCTGGCTTGGAATTATAAAATTGAATTGGGGATACCTTCATCACTAAATGAAAAACATATTCAGCTTATTTCACTTGTTATTATTGATTTTTTTGTAATTTCTTTTTTAACATATGTTGTTTAAATCTTTTATAAAATAGAACAATTTAAGTGCAGATCAACTTCATCACAGGTATGTTTGCTTGAAAGATAAAGAACAACATGGAATAGTCCAATGCGTCTCACAGAATTTAAATTTGATTTAGCTGTATCATCATCACCATCTACAGGACATGCATGCAGTATGAAATGCAGTATGAAATGGGGCACATGAAATTGTTAAGGGGGCTTAACGTTATACCATCAATGATCAATACACACTGATAACTAGCTTAATAAAAAGATAAGCCAGCGTCATTTATTATGCATATATTAACCCTTGTTTCACGCTTAATTTTAATATTCTAACTGACTCCCCAGTGAGTTTTTTCAAGGCGGTTCCTATTTTAGATTGTTCCCCTTTAATGTTTCCATGGCGATGCGTCATATTTGTCACGCGACACCGCACCCACAATAACACTGTATTACAGATGCATCGCTTTTATTCCCAGAGAATCAGGGTCATCAGTTTCTCCCGAAATACGTGCAAGAAAGTGGCCGGCCAACTGTGACAAGAATAGAGTAAACTTAATAGTTACTTCTACTATGTTTGTCTGGTATAATATCACTTCGGAAAAATTATATTTGAATAGATTGTTATTGCTGCTTCCACAGCCATCAGTGTGTATTTTACAAACTCCAAATGTATTGTTTTACTCGTGCTTATGTGTATTGAAATGTCTGAAACCTAAAATAAACATTATGAGGTTGAACAAAAACTGCATAGTTGTGATATATGACAGCGCTGAGGCTGAGCTCGTCCGTCTCTGGCTCAGCGCCAACCAACGCGCAACAGCACAGTTTGCATCCGGCAGTCATGCGACGTCACTGAACATCCTAAATACCATGTGGGACCGTACTCTCAGGGGCACAGAAGTAAAAATCCCATATATGCGACCATAACGATCAAAAGCTTAAACATTTCATTTGTAATCCTGAATACAAAAATTCAACTTTCATCCAAATTGCCAGCACATCGAGCGCATCGCGGGGGCCGGATTGAAGCACTATGCGGGCCGGATCCGGCCCCCGGGCCGTATATTGCCCATGTATGGTATAGAGTGTATATGACAGTATAGAGTATATATGACAGTATATATGACAGTATAGAGTATATATGACAGTATAGAGTGTATATGACAGTATAGAGTATATATGACAGTATATATGACAGTATAGAGTATATATGACAGTATATATGACAGTATAGAGTGTATATGACAGTATAGAGTATATATGACAGTATATATGACAGTATAGAGTGTATATGACAGTATAGAGTATATATGACAGTATATATGACAGTATAGAGTATATATGACAGTATATATGACAGTATAGAGTGTATATGACAGTATAGAGTATATATGACAGTATATATGACAGTATAGAGTATATATGACAGTATATATGACAGTATAGAGTGTATATGACAGTATATATGACAGTATAGAGTGTATATGACAGTATAGAGTATATATGACAATATATATGACAGTATAGAGTATATATGACAGTATATATGACAGTATAGATTATATATGACAGTATATATGACAGTATAGAATATATATGACAGTATATATGACAGTATAGAGTGTATATGACAGTATAGAGTATATATGACAGTATATATGACAGTATAGAGTGTATATGACAGTATAGAGTATATATGACAGTATATATGACAGTATAGAGAGTATATGGCAGTATAGAGTATATATGACAGTATATATGACAGTATATATGACAGTATAGAGTATATATGACAGTATATATGACAATATAGATTATATATGACAGTATATATGACAGTATAGAGTGTATATGACAGTATAGAGTATATATGACAGTATATATGACAGTATAGAGTATATATGACAGTATAGAGTATATATGACAGTATATATGACAGTATAGAGTGTATATGACAGTATAGAGTATATATGACAGTATATATGACAGTATAGAGTGTATATGACAGTATAGAGTATATATGACAGTATATATGACAGTATAGAGTGTATATGACAGTATAGAGTATATATGACAGTATATATGACAGTATAGAGTGTATATGACAGTATATATGACAGTATAGAGTGTATATGACAGTATAGAGTATATATGACAATATATATGACAGTATAGAGTATATATGACAGTATATATGACAGTATAGATTATATATGACAGTATATATGACAGTATAGAATATATATGACAGTATATATGACAGTATAGAGTGTATATGACAGTATAGAGTATATATGACAGTATATATGACAGTATAGAGTGTATATGACAGTATAGAGTATATATGACAGTATATATGACAGTATAGAGAGTATATGGCAGTATAGAGTATATATGACAGTATATATGACAGTATATATGACAGTATAGAGTATATATGACAGTATATATGACAATATAGATTATATATGACAGTATATATGACAGTATAGAGTGTATATGACAGTATAGAGTATATATGACAGTATATATGACAGTATAGAGTATATATGACAGTATAGAGTATATATGACAGTATATATGACAGTATAGAGTGTATATGACAGTATAGAGTATATATGACAGTATATATGACAGTATAGAGTGTATATGACAGTATATATGACAGTATAGAGTGTATATGACAGTATAGAGTATATATGACAGTATATATGACAGTATAGAGTATATATGACAGTATAGAGTGTATATGACAGTATAGAGTGTATATGACAGTATAGAGTATATATGACAGTATATATGACAGTATAGAGTATATATGACAGTATATAGTGTATATGACAGTATAGAGTATATATGACAGTATATATGACAGTGTAGAGTATATATGACAGTATAGAGTGTATATGACAGTATATATGACAGTATAGAGTGTATATGACAGTATAGAGTATATATGACAGTATATATGACAGTATAGAGTGTATATGACAGTATATATGACAGTATAGAGTGTATATGACAGTATAGAGTATATATGACAGTATATATGACAGTATAGAGTATATATGACAGTATATATGACAGTATAGAGTGTATATGACAGTATATATGACAGTATAGAGTGTATATGACAGTATAGAGTATATATGACAATATATATGACAGTATAGAGTATATATGACAGTATATATGACAGTATAGATTATATATGACAGTATATATGACAGTATAGAGTATATATGACAGTATATATGACAGTATAGAGAGTATATGGCAGTATAGAGTATATATGACAGTATATATGACAGTATATATGACAGTATAGAGTATATATGACAGTATATATGACAATATAGATTATATATGACAGTATATATGACAGTATAGAGTGTATATGACAGCATAGAGTATATATGACAGTATATATGACAGTATAGAGTATATATGACAGTATAGAGTATATATGACAGTATATATGACAGTATAGAGTGTATATGACAGTATAGAGTATATATGACAGTATATATGACAGTATAGAGTGTATATGACAGTATAGAGTATATATGACAGTATATATGACAGTATAGAGTGTATATGACAGTATAGAGTATATATGACAGTATATATGACAGTATAGAGTGTATATGACAGTATATATGACAGTATAGAGTGTATATGACAGTATAGAGTATATATGACAATATATATGACAGTATAGAGTATATATGACAGTATATATGACAGTATAGATTATATATGACAGTATATATGACAGTATAGAATATATATGACAGTATATATGACAGTATAGAGTGTATATGACAGTATAGAGTATATATGACAGTATATATGACAGTATAGAGTGTATATGACAGTATAGAGTATATATGACAGTATATATGACAGTATAGAGAGTATATGGCAGTATAGAGTATATATGACAGTATATATGACAGTATATATGACAGTATAGAGTATATATGACAGTATATATGACAATATAGATTATATATGACAGTATATATGACAGTATAGAGTGTATATGACAGTATAGAGTATATATGACAGTATATATGACAGTATAGAGTATATATGACAGTATAGAGTGTATATGACAGTATATATGACAGTATAGAGTGTATATGACAGTATAGAGTATATATGACAGTATATATGACAGTATAGAGTATATATGACAGTATAGAGTGTATATGACAGTATAGAGTGTATATGACAGTATAGAGTATATATGACAGTATATATGACAGTATAGAGTATATATGACAGTATATAGTGTATATGACAGTATAGAGTATATATGACAGTATATATGACAGTATAGAGTATATATGACAGTATAGAGTGTATCTGACAGTATATATGACAGTATAGAGTGTATATGACAGTATATATGACAGTATAGAGTATATATGACAGTAAATATGACAGTATAGAGTGTATATGACAGTATAGAGTGTATATGACAGTATATATGACAGTATAGAGTGTATATGACAGTATATATGACAGTATAGAGTATATATGACAGTAAATATGACAGTATAGAGTGTATATGACAGTATAGAGTATATATGACAGTAAATATGACAGTATAGAGTGTATATGACAGTATAGAGTATATATGACAGTAAATATGACAGTATAGAGTATATATGACAGTATAGAGTGTATATGACAGTATAGAGTGTATATGACAGTATAGAGTATATATGACAGTATATATGACAGTATAGAGTATATATGACAGTATATAGTGTATATGACAGTATAGAGTATATATGACAGTATATATGACAGTATAGAGTATATATGACAGTATAGAGTGTATCTGACAGTATATATGACAGTATAGAGTGTATATGACAGTATATATGACAGTATAGAGTATATATGACAGTAAATATGACAGTATAGAGTGTATATGACAGTATAGAGTGTATATGACAGTATATATGACAGTATAGAGTGTATATGACAGTATATATGACAGTATAGAGTATATATGACAGTAAATATGACAGTATAGAGTGTATATGACAGTATAGAGTATATATGACAGTAAATATGACAGTATAGAGTGTATATGACAGTATAGAGTATATATGACAGTAAATATGACAGTATAGAGTGTATATATGACAGTATAGAGTATATATGACAGTATAGAGTATATATGACAGTATATATGACAGTATAGAGTATATATGACAGTATAGAGTGTATATGACAGTATATATGACAGTATAGAGTGTATATGACAGTATATATGACAGTATAGAGTATATATGACAGTAAATATGACAGTATAGAGTGTATATGACAGTATAGAGTGTATATGACAGTATAGAGTGTATA
>NC_137115.1:57864691-57907191 GCF_949357685.1 Gobio gobio | reverse complement strand
CTGACCCCGCTCTGTGACCCTCAGCATGCGCTGACCCCGCTCTGTGACCCTCAGCATGCGCTGACCCCGCTCTGTGACCCTCAGCATGCGCTGACCCCGCTCTGTGACCCTCAGCATGCGCTGACCCCTCTCTATGACCCTCAGCATGCGCTGACCCCGCTCTGTGACCCTCAGCATGCGCTGACCCTGCTCTGTGACCCTCAGCATGCGCTGACCCCGCTCTGTGACCCTCAGCATGCGCTGACCCCGCTCTGTGACCCTCAGCATGCGCTGACCCCGCTCTATAATCCCACTAACAGTTGAGTGTGGAATATTTAGTAGTGAGGAAATGTCCCGATAATTATCTCACAATTTTGGCTTTTCCCCCCTCAGAATTCTGAGTTTACATCTCACAATTCAGCTTTATTTTGTTTCTTCCATGTATTAAAAAGGTACTTGTAACTTTTAATTTATCTTACAATAAAACCTCTCAGAATGTGGAGATCAGACGGAGAGATTTGTTTAATGAGCGACTGCAGGGCTCGAATTACCGTCTTTGACTGTTCCTAAATAACAGAATGATGGTGTTTATATAAAGGTAGAAAGGGAAACGTTTTAATGACACGTCCTCTCGCAGCTGCGTGTCGAGACTCGTAATGTCGACTACACACACACACACACTCAAAGAGCGTCCAAGTAGCTGTCATGGAGGAAAGCCTTTGATTAACTCCAGCCAAGATGCAGAAATAACATGTCAAAGGATCAACAAGCGGCAAGAAGAGACCTGCGTGTGCTTTTGTTGATCAGTGGATTCACACGTGTGCGACAGGTCGAGGTGTGCGACGGGTCGAGGTGTGCGATGGGTCGAGGTGTGAGACGGGTTGAGGTGTGCGATGGGTCGAGGTGTGCGACGGGTCGAGGTGTGAGATGGGTCGAGGTGTGCGACGGTCGAGGTGTGCGACGGGTCGAGGTGTGCGATGGGTCGAGGTGTGCGACGGGTCGAGGTGTGCGACGGGTCGAGGTGTGCGACGGGTCGAGGTGTGAGATGGGTCGAGGTGTGAGACGGGTCGAGGTGTGAGACGGGTCGAGGTGTGCGACGGGTCGAGGTGTGAGACGGGTCGAGGTGTGCGACGGGCCGAGGTGTGCGACGGGTCGAGGTGTGCGATGGGTCGAGGTGTGCGACGGGTCGAGGTGTGCGATGGGTCGAGGTGTGAGACGGGTCGAGGTGTAAGACGGGTCGAGGTGTGCGACGGGTCGAGGTGTGCGACGGGTCGAGGTGTGAGACAGGTCGAGGTGTGCGACGGGCCGAGGTGTGCAACGGGTCGAGTTGTGCGACAGGTCGAGGTGTGAGACAGGTCGAGGTGTGCAACGGGTCGAGGTGTGAGACAGGTCGAGGTGTGCAACGGGTCGAGGTGTGCAACGGGTCGAGGTGTGAGACAGGTCGAGGTGTGCAACGGGTCGAGGTGTGAGACAGGTCGAGGTGTGCAACGGGTCGAGGTGTGAGACAGGTCGAGGTGTGAGACAGGTCGAGGTGTGCAACGGGTCGAGTTGTGCGACAGGTCGAGGTGTGAGACAGATCGAGGTGTGCAACGGGTCGAGTTGTGAGACAGGTCGAGGTGTGAGACAGGTCGAGGTGTGAGACAGGTCGAGGTGTGCAACGGGTCGAGGTGTGAGACAGGTCGAGGTGTGAGACAGGTCGAGGTGTGCAACGGGTCGAGTTGTGAGACAGGTCGAGGTGTGAGACAGGTCGAGGTGTGAGACAGGTCGAGGTGTGCAACGGGTCGAGGTGTGAGACAGGTCGAGGTGTGAGACAGGTCGAGGTGTGAGACCGGTCGAGGTGTGCGACAGGTTGAGGTGTGCAACGGGTCGAGTTGTGAGACAGGTCGAGGTGTGAGACAGGTCGAGGTGTGCGACACGTCGAGGTGTGAGACAGGTCGAGGTGTGAGACAGGTCGAGGTGTGCAACGGGTCGAGGTGTGAGACAGGTCGAGGTGTGAGACAGGTCGAGGTGTGCAACGGGTCGAGTTGTGCGACAGGTCGAGGTGTGAGACAGGTCGAGGTGTGAGACAGGTCGAGGTGTGCGACAGGTCGAGGTGTGAGACAGGTCGAGGTGTGCAACGGGTCGAGTTGTGAGACAGGTCGAGGTGTGAGACAGGTCGAGGTGTGCGACAGGTCGAGGTGTGAGACAGGTCGAGGTGTGCGACAGGTCGAGGTGTGAGACAGGTCGAGGTGTGCAACGGGTCGAGTTGTGAGACAGGTCGAGGTGTGAGACAGGTCGAGGTGTGCGACAGGTCGAGGTGTGAGACAGGTCGAGGTGTGAGACGGGTTGAGGTGTGCAACAGGTCGAGGTGTGAGACAGGTCGAGGTGTGAGACAGGTCGAGGTGTGCGACAGGTCGAGGTGTGAGACAGGTCGAGGTGTGCGACAGGTCGAGGTGTGAGACAGGTCGAGGTGTGCAACGGGTCGAGTTGTGAGACAGGTCGAGGTGTGAGACAGGTCGAGGTGTGCGACAGGTCGAGGTGTGAGACAGGTCGAGGTGTGAGACGGGTTGAGGTGTGCAACAGGTCGAGGTGTGAGACAGGTCGAGGTGTGAGAGGTCGAGGTGTGAGACAGGTCGAGGTGTGAGACAGGTCGAGGTGTGAGACAGGTCGAGGTGTGAGACAGGTCGAGGTGTGCAACGGGTCGAGGTGTGCGACAGGTCGAGGTGTGAGAGGTCGAGGTGTGAGAGGTCGAGGTGTGAGACAGGTCGAGATGTTTGGCGGCGTGATGTGATCTCGCACGACAGGAGCTTTGCTTCGCTTCATTTTCTTCTAAAGGGCTCATAACCCGTGCAATATCTTTTCCATTTGTGTAACCCCATCAACCAAATCAAATCCGTCTGCTTATGGTCATTTTAATCTGCTGATATAAGCCTTTCTCCGCTGCCCCTGAGTGGTTCCTCGGCATCCCTCCGTCTGACCCGCGCGGGGGTTAAAGACTCTAGCAGAGAGAGCCTCATCACATCCATTCATTCCTCAGTCAATAAACACGCTCAAGAGATTCTGCTCACCAAGGCTGTGTTCAGTTCGTGAAAGATACGAAAAACAGTCAAATATATTATACTGATGAATAACCTCTTCCCAGCAGGCAAAGCGGCATCACGGCGTGAAATGCGGACCCAGAGGAAGAGCCTGAGGGTTTAGGGGCCATTTGTTTCCATTTCCCTTCAAATTGCGAATTGAAGTTGAAGAAAAAAAAGTTGTTCCGCTCGCATGAGGAGGTTTTTCAGGCAATTCGAAAAAGAAAATTTTCGCAAAACTGCAATGGAAACAGTTTTTCCCGCATTGACAGGCAGTGTTGGGGGTAACGAGTTACAAAATAACGGATTACAGTAACGATATTACTTTTTTGGGTAACGAAGTAAAGTAACGCATTACACAACAAATATTGTTAACTACACTGCTTTACTAGACTATAGGAGCGCGCTCTCCTGCGTTCCTCAAGCTGTGTTTGCCTGTGTGTGAAGATCTGCTATGTTGAAGTGCTGCGCGCGCCGTTGCCATAGCGCAGTGTTTCCCAACCGCGGTGCGTCTGACCAGAGCAGTGTAAAACTCCTTCAGATTCTCTCTTTCTAAACTTTGTTCAATGCATATAGTGCTGCAGGATGTTCAAATACTAGTCATTTTCGCCGTCATCACAAATGAGAAGTTGCGCGCGCAGTGAGAATATTTGGTCTATGTGCACTCATCCGAAAGCGCGCACACGTCTCTCAGTGCGCAAACATTGAGTTCTCTTTCAAGTTTTGCTCTTGATCGGACAAACTCACACAAAAACTATGTCAACATGTCCATCTTGATGAGTATCCTAGCAGACATAGTCTGAATATGCCTTAAAACGACACATATCCGAGCATTAGGTCTTAAAGGGGCAGTAGCATTAGGTCTTAAAGGGGCAGTTTTATTAGGTCTTAAAGGGGCAGTAGCATTAGGTCTTAAAGGGGCAGTTTTATTAGGTCTTAAAGGGGCAGTAGCATTAGGGCTTAAAGGGGCAGTAGCATTAGGTCTTAAAGGGGCAGTAGCATTAGGTCTTAAAGGGGCAGTTTTATTAGGTCTTAAAGGGGCAGTAGCATTAGGGCTTAAAGGGGCAGTAGCATTAGGTCTTAAAGGGGCAGTAGCATTAGGTCTTAAAGGGGCAGTTTTATTAGGTCTTAAAGGGGCAGTAGCATTAGGGCTTAAAGGGGCAGTAGCATTAGGTCTTAAAGGGGCAGTAGCATTAGGTCTTAAAGGGGCAGTAGCATTAGGTCTTAAAGGGGCAGTAGCATTAGGTCTTAAAGGGGCAGTAGCATTAGGTCTTAAAGGGGCAGTAGCCTTAGGTCTTAAAGGGGCAGTAGCATTAGGTCTTAAAGGGGCAGTAGCATTAGGTCTTAAAGGGGCAGTAGCATTAGGTCTTAAAGGGGCAGTAGCATTAGGTCTTAAAGGGGCAGTAGCCTTTACTGCTGTCTGTTTAATGTCAAACAACAAAAGACAAGGGCATCACTCACTGCTCTTGATTGAATAGATTTTGTAAATTTAATAGGATTAATGTTTAATTTATACAGTCAAATATGCAATGTTATTTTACATTTGATTTCTGTACCTGAAAACTAATGTTAGACGTACCTGAAAAACCTGAAAAGCATTGTTTATTTTATTAGTGTCTTTGCTCAATAGTATTTATTTGTGCTGCTGCTTGTATTTAAATTATTTGTTCTTATTATTTTCTTTATCTTTATTTGACTGTAGTCCTTTTTGTTTGTTTGGGGAAACACTGCCATAGAGCCATGATGTTTGTCCATATATCTACACGGTCAATTAAGAAATGGGAAAGTAAAGTAATAAGTAGTGTAGTTACTTTTCAAATACAGTAACTAGTAAAGTAATCTCATTACAATTTACAGATGTAACTAGTAACTAGTAGCTAATTACTTTTTTTGAGTAACTACCCCAACACCATTGACAGGTCAGCTGACGTACACATCGCTCACACACAGGGCCGACATATTGATTTGCTTCTTATTTATTAAATATACAGCCAAATAGTTGATTAAACATTGATCAAAATTAAAATACTTAATTTTAAAGAAAGACTTTCTAGAAAACAAAATTCAATGAAGTGCTCAAAATCATGTCCCGGACATATGCGCATCTAATTATGTGTCTTCCTCTGCTCACTATTCATAATCAACACATGAAATTTAAAAAATATAATATTTAACTATGAAACTAAATAAGCTACGTTTTCTTCAACTCTGTCTGATGAAGGCGTCGGCGCTTCTGATGGATTTTGTCCTTTATGACAGCGGAAACAACTCACAATATTAGCCATTCAGATCAGCGCAAGATATAACTATTATAAACTATAAACTCTACTTTTATTTGTGTACACTCACAAAAACAGCAAAGGCCGTGACTCAGGGAACAGATTATTCTGCACTCAGAAATATATTTTATTTATTAAACGCAAAGTTTTTCATTTCAAAAGCATTTCTAAATTCAGTTCATATTTCCAACAAACGAAATTCCAGCCAAAATAACGAACTGGTAAAAAACTTTGAGTTACACCATCAGGTTCAAACATTTCGCTCGTCTGTGTGTGTGTGTGTGTGTGTGTCTCCATAACCTGACGAACACAAGCCGATCATTCTCTACAGATGATGGTGTGTGTGACAGAAGAGACAGAGTTCTGCATTAAACATACACACAATAGAATAGAAAATGCCACAATTTATCAAGAGCTTGAAGCAGATAAGAGAGAGAAACACACACACACACACACACACACACACACACACACACACACACACACACACACACACACCTCATACGGGCCGCTTTTGCCATCAGTGCTTGGATAACACACACACACACACACACACACACACACACACACACACACACACACACACACACACACACACACACACACACACACACACACACACACACACACACACACACACACACACACATTTCCTTCCATTAAAGCAATAGTTCACCCAAAAATGAACATTAGCCCATGATTTCCTCTCCCTCAGCTCATCTGAGGTGTGTGTGACATTCTTCTCTCAGACGAATAAAATCTGAGTTATATTACAAAAGTCCAGGCTAATCCAAGCGTTAGAATTAGATTAATAGTTGCTCTGTTTTTGAAGTCCATAAAAAGTGCATCTGTCCGTCATATAACTGCTCCAGCGGCTCTGGGGTGTTAATAAAGGCCTTCTGAAGCGAATCGATGCGTTTGTGGAAGAAAAATATCCATATTTTAAACTTTATCAAGTAAACTTTCGGCCTCCGCCTTCCCTGTTCAGTTTCTGAAAGTGTGTAAAGTTCTCCTGCGGATGGAAAGACTAACGCTCAGCTCCGCTCGTCATGACGTCACACACACATCTGGAGTTTCACTTTCAACATTCGACACTTTTACACAGAAGGCGGAGGCCGGAAGTTTACTTGATAAAGTTTTAAATATGGATATTTTTCTTCCACAAACGCATCGATTCGCTTCAGAAGGCCTTTATTAACACCCCAGAGCCGCTGGAGCAGTTATATGACGCACAGATGCACTTTTTATGGACTTCAAAAACAGAGCAACTATTAATCTAATTCTAACGCTTGGATTAGCCTGGACTTTTGTAATATAACTCAGATTTTATTCGTCTGAGAGAAGAATGTCACACACACCTCAGATGAGCTGAGAGAGAGGAAATCATGGGCTAATGTTCATTTTTGGGTGAACTATCCCTTTAATAATAATGGCGTGCGGTGGCTGGGATATAAACATAACAACATACGGCATCATTTTAGGAATGACTGATCACGAGAGGAAAAAAATTGTTTTAGTCGCATAACATTAGTTCATGGAAACACGTCATTTCGCAATATTTTTTTATCGAGTTTTGCGCAAATCTGTAATGTAAACGCGGCTAGTGAAGCTTTGGGCGATGTTCTGCTGGGAAGCCTTGGGTCCTCCATCATGTGATGTGACTTTGACCCGTCTCACATACCTCAGCATTGCTGAGCCCATGTCCAGCCGCTCATGGAGACGGTTTTCCCAGTGGCTGAGGCTCTTTCAGCAGATAATGCGCCGCCACAAAGCACAAACGCTTCAGGAATGAGGAGCACAACAACCAGTTTGAGCCCAAATTCCCCAGATCTCAATCCAATCGAGCATCTATGGGATGAGCTGAACAAACAAGTCCCATCCACCTCGCAACTTACAGGACTTAAAGGATCTGCTGCTAACATCTTGGTGCCAGATACCACAGCACACCTTCTAGAGGAGTCCATGCCTCGACGGATCACAATTTTAGTAAGGTGGTCATAATGTTATGCCTGATTGGTGTAGGAAATTGTAATTTAGTGTCAGCAGAAACATACAAATAAATATGTAGCCTATATTTGTTGACGCACTCCAGATTATTGTTGTTTTCAGGTTGCAGGACCGGATATGCTCACATTTTTAGAGCGTTTGAAGTAAAGTGTGAGTTTTAAGCTGAGATGTTATCTAGTGGGAGTTACTCGCCCATATCAACAGCGCAGTTAGAAAGCCTTACAAGTGATTATCTGTGCAGATCTACATGCTATTTTTACCTGGCGGCGTGGTGAAGCAGCCAATCAGCAGCGGCGCGGCCGCAGGTGTGCTCGGGAGCCCAGGCGTATCAGCAGCTGTTCCTCCGCCAGAGGATATTCATTCATGGCCCCTGAGCTGCATCCGTTCTTAAGATACAGGAGATATTAAATGACTGATATAAGATATTAAAGATTGCACCAAATATCTGGGGTCAGAAATCAACTGGTTTCCCCTTTGAATTAAATGTATTTTCCTGACTGTTCAGTTATTGTGCTTCTCCAGTAAGTGTGTTTTGATTTAAGAATGTTTAGATTTTTGTGCTGGAAACAAGAGGAAGAACTTCATTTCCGCAGTGATTAGATTATGAGTCTGAGGTCTAAGTCTGAGGACTGAAGAAGGTGGAGCCGGAGGGACAAGTGAGATTGGTGGAGCCGTGAGGAGAACCGGACCCAGGTGGAGCTGAGGGGGCGAGGAGCCAAGGTGGAGCTGAGGGGGCGAGGAGCAAAGGTGGAGCTGAGGGGGCGAGGAGCAAAGTTGGAGCTGAGGGGGCGAGGAGCAAAGTTGGAGCTGAGGGGGCGAGGAGCAAAGGTGGAGCTGAGGGGGCGAGGAGCCAAGGTGGAGCTGAGGGGGCGAGGAGCAAAGGTGGAGCTGAGGGGGCGAAGAGCAAAGGTGGAGCTGAGGGGGCGAGGAGCAAAGGTGGAGCTGAGGGGGCGAGGAGCCAAGGTGGAGCTGAGGGGGCGAGGAGCAAAGGTGGAGCTGAGGGGGCGAGGAGCAAAGTTGGAGCTGAGGGGGCGAGGAGCAAAGGTGGAGCTGAGGGGGCGAGGAGCCAAGGTGGAGCTGAGGGGGCGAGGAGCAAAGGTGGAGCTGAGGGGGCGAGGAGCAAAGGTGGAGCTGAGGGGGCGAGGAGCAAAGGTGGAGCTGAGGGGGCGAGGAGCAAAGGTGGAGCTGAGGGGGCGAGGAGCAAAGGTGGAGCTGAGGGGGCGAGGAGCAAAGGTGGAGCTGAGGGGGCGAGGAGCAAAGGTGGAGCTGAGGGGGCGAGGAGCAAAGTTGGAGCTGAGGGGGCGAGGAGCAAAGTTGGAGCTGAGGGGGCGAGGAGCAAAGGTGGAGCTGAGGGGGCGAGGAGCCAAGGTGGAGCTGAGGGGGCGAGGAGCAAAGGTGGAGCTGAGGGGGCGAGGAGCAAAGGTGGAGCTGAGGGGGCGAGGAGCAAAGGTGGAGCTGAGGGGGCGAGGAGCAAAGGTGGAGCTGAGGGGGCGAGGAGCCAAGGTGGAGCTGAGGGGGCGAGGAGCAAAGGTGGAGCTGAGGGGGCGAAGAGCAAAGGTGGAGCTGAGGGGGCGAGGAGCAAAGGTGGAGCTGGGATGTGGGCGGGACCAGTGGAGATGAAGCTTTGGGCTGTGGGCGGGACCAGTGGAGATGAAGCTTTGGGCTGTGGGCCGGACCAGTGGAGATGAAGGCTGTGGGCTGTGGGCGGGACCAGTGGAGATGAAGCTTTGGGCTGTGGGCGGGACCAGTGGAGATTAAACTTTGGGCTGTGGGCGGGACCAGTGGAGATGAAGGCTGTGGGCGGGACCAGTGGAGATGAAGCTTTGGGCTGTGGGCGGGACCAGTGGAGATGAAGCTTTGGGCTGTGGGCGGGACCAGTGGAGATGAAGGCTTTGGGCTGTGGGCGGGACCAGTGGAGATGAAGCTTTGGGCTGTGGGTGGGACCAGTGGAGATGAAGCTTTGGGCTGTGGGCGGGACCAGTGGAGATGAAGCTTTGGGCTGTGGGCGGGACCAGTGGAGATGAAGCTTTGGGCTGTGGGCGGGACCAGTGGAGATGAAGCTTTGGGTTGTGGGCGGGACCAGTGGAGATGAAGCTTTGGGCTGTGGGCGGGACCAGTGGAGATGAAGCTTTGGGCTGTGGGCGGGACCAGTGGAGATGAAGCTTTGGGCTGTGGGCGGGACCAGTGGAGATGAAGCTTTGGGCTGTGGGCGGGACCAGTGGAGATGAAGGCTGTGGGCGGGACCAGTGGAGATGAAGCTTTGGACTGTGGGCGGGGCCAGTGGAGATGAAGCTTTGGGCTGTGGGCGGGACCAGTGGAGATGAAGCTTTGGGCTGTGGGCGGGACCAGTGGAGATGAAGGTTCAGATGTTGGCAACATTCTATTCCGGGATGGATGTGGCTTCCAGCTCTGGCTCCGTCGTGGGCAAAGGCATTGGCGAGTGTCAGCTTGGGCTCAGGTCTGCGGTGGGCTCAGGTGGGCTCAGGTCTGTGGTGGGCTCAGGTCTGCGGTGGGCTCAGGTCTGTGGTGGGCTCAGGTCTGTGGTGGGCTCAGGTCTGCGGTGGGCTCAGGTCTGTGGTGGGCTCAGGTCTGCGGTGGGCTCAGGTCTGCGGTGGGCTCAGGTCTGTGGTGGGCTCAGGTCTGCGGTGGGCTCAGGTCTGCGGTGGGCTCAGGTCTGTGGTGGGCTCAGGTCTGCGGTGGGCTCAGGTCTGTGGTGGGCTCAGGTCTGTGGTGGGCTCAGGTCTGCGGTGGGCTCAGGTCAGGTCTGTGGTGGGCTCAGGTGGGCTCAGGTCTGCGGTGGGCTCAGGTCTGTGGTGGGCTCAGGTCTGCGGTGGGCTCTGGTCTGCGGTGGGCTCAGGTCTGTGGTGGACTCAGGTCTGTGGTGGGCTCAGGTCTGCGGTGGGCTCTGGTCTGTGGTGGGCTCAGGTCTGTGGTGGGCTCAGGTCTGTGGTGGGCTCAGGTCTGCGGTGGGCTCAGGTCTGCGGTGGGCTCAGGTCTGTGGTGGGCTCAGGTCTGTGGTGGGCTCAGGTCTGTGGTGGGCTCAGGTCTGTGGTGGGCTCAGGTCTGTGGTGGGCTCAGGTCTGCGGTGGGCTCTGGTCTGTGGTGGGCTCAGGTCTGTGGTGGGCTCAGGTCTGTGGTGGGCTCAGGTCTGTGGTGGGCTCAGGTCTGCGGTGGGCTCAGGTCTGCGGTGGGCTCAGGTCTGTGGTGGGCTCAGGTCTGTGGTGGGCTCAGGTCCGCGGTGGGCTCAGGTCTGTGGTGGGCTCAGGTCTGCGGTGGGCTCAGGTCTGTGGTGGGCTCAGGTCTGTGGTGGGCTCAGGTGGGCTCAGGTCTGTGGTGGGCTCAGGTCTGCGGTGGGCTCAGGTCTGCGGTGGGCTCAGGTCTGTGGTGGGCTCAGGTCTGCGGTGGGCTCAGGTGGGCTCAGGTCTGCGGTGGGCTCAGGTCTGTGGTGGGCTCAGGTCTGCGGTGGGCTCAGGTGGGCTCAGGTCTGTGGTGGGCTCAGGTGGGCTCAGGTCTGTGGTGGGCTCAGGTCTGTGGTGGGCTCAGGTGGGCTCAGGTCTGTGGTGGGCTCAGGTCTGTGGTGGGCTCAGGTCTGTGGTGGGCTCAGGTCTGTGGTGGGCTCAGGTATATGGTGGGCTCAGGTCTGTGGTGGGCTCAGGTCTATGGTGGGCTCAGGTCTGTGGTGGGCTCAGGTCTGCGGTGGGCTCAGGTCTGTGGTGGGCTCAGGTCTGCGGTGGGCTCAGGTCTGTGGTGGGCTCAGGTCTGCGGTGGGCTCAGGTCTGTGGTGGGCTCAGGTCTGTGGTGGGCTCAGGTCTGTGGTGGGCTCAGGTCTGTGGTGGGCTCAGGTCTGTGGTGGGCTCAGGTCTGTGGTGGGCTCAGGTCTGTGGTGGGCTCAGGTGGGCTCAGGTCTGTGGTGGGCTCAGGTCTGTGGTGGGCTCAGGTCTGCGGTGGGCTCAGGTCTGTGGTGGGCTCAGGTCTGCGGTGGGCTCAGGTCTGCGGTGGGCTCAGGTCTGTGGTGGGCTCAGGTGGGCTCAGGTCTGTGGTGGGCTCAGGTCTGTGGTGGGCTCAGGTCTATGGTGGGCTCAGGTCTGCGGTGGGCTCAGGTCTGTGGTGGACTCAGGTCTGCGGTGGGCTCAGGTCTGCGGTGGGCTCAGGTCTGTGGTGGGCTCAGGTGGGCTCAGGTCTGTGGTGGGCTCAGGTCTGTGGTGGGCTCAGGTCTATGGTGGGCTCAGGTCTGCGGTGGGCTCAGGTCTGTGGTGGGCTCAGGTCTGCGGTGGGCTCAGGTCTGCGGTGGGCTCAGGTCTGTGGTGGGCTCAGGTGGGCTCAGGTCTGTGGTGGGCTCAGGTCTGTGGTGGGCTCAGGTCTATGGTGGGCTCAGGTCTGCGGTGGGCTCAGGTCTGCGGTGGGCTCAGGTCTGTGGTGGGCTCAGGTCTGTGGTGGGCTCAGGTCTGTGGTGGGCTCAGGTCTGTGGTGGGCTCAGGTCTGCGGTGGGCTCAGGTCTGTGGTGGGCTCAGGCTGCTCTCCTGCCATGGGTCAGTGCTCGGATGATCACCTCCAGGTTCTGTAAAGAGACCCGATAGTCTCATCATCAGAGTTGGATCCATTCCAGTCACGTTCCAGTCCAGTGAGGATGAAGATTCAAATAGAAGTGTTTTCATTTAAACAAAGTCAACTCAGATAATCCACAGATGCGAGACAATGCACAAACACACCAACAATACCAGGACACAAACTGAATGCAAGGAGGAACTTAAATACACAGAGAAGATGAGCTGAATGCAGACGGGTGTGATCGTTAATGGCCATGGCAGGAAACGGAGAACAAAGGAGAGGTGAGATGATGATACACACTCCATCAACACAATGCCAGACAAATGAAATGGTTTAAAATAGAACGTTTTTGTGTTGTTGTAATTATTAACTTTGCATCAACTCTACCCTAGTTTGTGCAAACCTGACCATCTAAACCTGAGTGTGTGTGTCTGATAATGCTGTGTGTGTGTGTGTGTGTGTGTGTGTGTGTGTGTGTGTGTGTGTGTGTGTCTGATAATGCTGTGTGTGTGTGTGTGTGTGTGTGTGTGTGTCTGATAATGCTGTGTGTGTGTGTGTGTCTGATAATGCTGAGTGTGTGTGTTTGTGCTGGACAGGTGCAGCGAGAGTGTGTTTGAGCAGTGTGGGAGTGTCGCGCTTCAGTCAGTCGCGTCTTTGAAGTCCTAATCAACCTCACACACACTTTCTACACCTGAACAGGGCAAAGTGCAGCGGCGGCACAGGGACAGAACAGCCTGTCCTCTTTCCCAACATTGTGTTGAGAACACAGCTCTTCCACACACACATACAGTGAATAAACACTTAAAGGGATAGTTCACCCAAAAATGAACATTAGCCCATGATTTCCTCTCCCTCAGCTCATCTGAGGTGTGTGTGACATTCTTCTTTCAGACGAATAAAATCTGAGTTATATTACAAAAGTTCAGGCTAATCCAAGCATTAGAATTGGATTCATAGTTGCTCTGTTTTTGAAGTCCATAAAAAGTGCATCTGTGCGTCATATAACTGCTCCAGCGGCTCTGGGGTGTTAATAAAGGCCTTCTGAAGCGAATCGATGCGTTTGTGGAAGAAAAATATCCATATTTCAAACTTTATCAAGTAAACTTTCGGCCGACCGCCGATTCATAACGTTCTGAACCGCTGAATCAACTCGCTGATTCATAACGCTCTGAACCGCTGAATCGACTCACTGATTCATAACGCTCTGAACTGCTGAATCAACTCACTAATTCATAACGCTCTGAACCACTGAATCGACTCACTAATTCATAACGCTCTGAACCGCTGAATCGACTCACTGATTCATAACGCTCTGAACCGCTGAATCGACTCACTGATTCATAACGCTCTGAACTGCTGAATCAACTCACTAATTCATAACGCTCTGAACCACTGAATCGACTCACTAATTCATAACGCTCTGAACCGCTCAATCGACTCACTGATTCATAACGCTCTGAACCGTTGAATCGACTCACTGATTCATAACGCTCTGAACCGCTGAATCGACTCACTGATTCATAACACTCTGAACCGCTGAATCGACTCACTGATTCATAACACTCTGAACCGCTCAATCGACCGCTGAATCGACTCACTGATTCATAACGTTCTGAACCGCTCAATCGACTCACTGATTCATAACGTTCTGAACCGCTGAATCGACTCACTGATTCATAACGCTCTGAACCGCTGAATCGACTCACTGATTCATAACGCTCTGAACCGCTGAATCGACTCACTGATTCATAACGCTCTGAAGCTTCATGAGGCTGTGTTTTGAAATCGTCATCACTATATAAGTCGTTATTTAGGGGTTTTTTGCGCACAGAAACTATTCTCGTCTTCATAAAGTTATTGTAGAGCCGCTGTAGTGAGATGGACTTTGTAACTTTAGTCTTTAGTGTCTTTTAAGGGTCTTGAGAGTGTAAAGTTGAGCCAATGGAGGCCTTTCAGAGCATCAGATTTACACTAAAATATCTTCATTTGTGTCTGAAGATGAACGGAGGTCTGACGGGTGTCCAACCACATGAGGCTCAGTCATTCATGACAGAATTTACAGTTTTGGGTGAACTAACCCTTTAAGTCAAGCATCACTACTGATGTCAACGCTAAATCTAATATGATCAAACCATAGACTGGATGAAACTATGGGATGTCACCCGTGGGTTTCTGAAAAGAGTTTTTGAAGCCCGAAGTGGGCGGTCGCCATCTTTGCCGCGAGTCACTTCTGGATAACGTGGGCGGAGCTGAGGTGACATGACAGCAGACAAACCTGTCACTCAAGTGGCCACGCCCTTAATTATGCAAACTCACCGCCTCACAATCATCATGAAGGGCAAAACTAGCACTTGGAGCACTTTTGATAGAGACTGACCACTGCAGAGCTGCAGTTCTGGAGATGCTCTGACCCGTCACAATCTGGCCCAAACTCACTCAAATCCTCACGCTTGCTCATCAGCGAGTGTTTTTTCTCAGGATAGTGTGTGTTCTGTGTAAACTGCTGTCACCGCAGGCGAGTTCGTCCCACCTGTCGCTGTTTCTCACAGTCTCTCTTTGTCTCACACACACTCAAGGTCTATTCAAACTGATGCCAAGACGGTTCTTCTTCATGACAGACGGGGCCCGGATGGAGATCCGAGGACGAGGGCACCTGAGGTTCTGGAGAAGAGTCAGATGTGTGTAATCCGCAGTTTTATTGTGTCGTCGTCTGTCAGCGCCTCGTCGAGAAATGTGCCGTCAGCTCCATCGGGCCGTCAATCAAACACTAGCTGCTGATTGCCCTTTGACTCGCTTCCAACGAGAAACAGAGCAACTGCCAATAAAGCTCGTCTTTAATTATAAACGTAAAGTTGACTAAATGATGCCCATGTGCTTCTGTTGAGCCGCCCAAGGCCTTTAGTCTCCAGAAGCAGTCAAATAAAGACGAGATCAAAACCTGAGTCTTCATCAGTGTTACTGAGATTTATTATTTCATGATGGTAGACGAAATTATGTTTAATGATCCTCTGTAATTGAGAAGCAGAGCTAAAATATTAATATTGCTCAGTGAGCGCATGAACACCTTAAAGGGACAGTGCATGAAAAACTGTCGGCCGTCAAACCTGTCAGAGTTAGGCTTCAAAACAACTTTCATAACATGGGAAACATTTAAAACACACACTGAGTAAATATGAATAATATTCTATAGAAATCACTCAGATGAACTCGATTCCCATTGTTGACTGGGTGTGGTAAGAAAACGCTTCCTCTCGTTAAACTTTATTGGCTCGACTAATGTAAAGAAAGCCAAATGACTAAATGCACAGGAATGCATCACAATACACAACAAACACACGCTGAGAGCCCTATGTAGTGCACATGAGCTCCTGAAGCTGTTTATTTAGGGACAGATCGTCCTCATAAACATTCACATGTTCAGAATGTACAGTGAAGCAATAATGAGGCTGGAACCAGAGACCAGCCATCAGGGGTTCAAACACAAATCAACCCTTCATCCCACAGATTTAATGCTTTTTGTGAGTTTGTGTCGCTTCTGAAACGAGTCGTCTCACACGGCAGAGGTTTGTAACTCATTAGCATAACGCCCGTCTCTGGTCGTGATTGGCTGAGCAGCGTCTCTTAGCCCCGCCCTCACTCATTGTAGTTAACCGCTGAATCGACTCACTGATTCAGAATGCTCTGAACCGCTGAATCGACTCACTGATTCATAATGCTCTGAACCGCTGAATCGACTCACTGATTCATAACGTGCTGAACCGCTGAATCGACTCACTGATTCATAACGCTCCGAACGCTGAATCGACTCACTGATTCATAACGCTCCGAACCGCTGAATCGACTCGCTGATTCATAACGCTCCGAACCCCTGAATCGACTCACTGATTCATAATGCTCTGAACCGCTGAATCAACTCACTGATTCATAATGCTCTGAACCGCTGAATCAAGTCACTGATTCATAATGCTCTGAACCGCTGAATCGACTCACTGATTCATAACGCTCTGAACCGCTGAATCAAGTCACTGATTCATAATGCTCTGAACCGCTGAATCGACTCACTGATTCATAACGCTCTGAACCGCTGAATCGACTCAATGATTCATAACGCTCTGAAGCTTCATGATGCTGTGTTTTGAAATCGTCATCTCTATATAAGTCGTTATTTAGGGTTTTTTTGCGCACAGAAACTATTCTCGTCTTCATAAAGTTATTGTAGAGCCGCTGTAGTGAGATGGACTTTGTAACTTTAGTCTTTAGTGTCTTTTAAGGGTCTTGAGAGTGTAAAGTTGAGCCAATGGAGGCCTTTCAGAGCATCAGATTTACACTAAAATATCTTCATTTGTGCAAAACAAATAAATATGCAAACAAGACACTAATTAACTATGCATTAATTTGCATGCATTTCCATAACAGAAATATGAACGTTGGAGTAAGTCAGATTCAACATTCATGTTGACGACTTTGAGTTAAATGGGGGATTTTTGGATATAAATCAGAAAATACTGTCAACAAACCTGTTTTTGGGAGTAAAATTTTGTATAAAAGTGTGTAATCCTGAGAATTCTCGCTCAAACTCGCCGTCTTTAAAGGGCTGATGAATTGAGAAATCAGCTTTCCCTTGAGCCTTTGATAAATAAAGTTAATGGTGATATAAGACTATCCTGTAAGCCTCAGAGCTGAAGACGTCCTTGTTAGTCAAAGAAAAGCTTTTATTGACACCAGACTCAGAAAACGAGAGATCTCAGAATATGTCGACCAATGACGTCACAGAATGCAGAAGCTCCGCCTCAAGCCCCGCCCACCGACTAGTGGAGGTAAACGGGTCGAGCGATAAACATGCGGTTCCAGCTCACTGCGTTTGTTCCTTCATTTAACCGCGGATTCGTTTGTAAACGAGACACAGGTGGAGACTGGATCTGCAGACAGAGTGAGATTAAAACACAACGCTGTGCTTCTGGATCCCACAGGAACGCTACAACACACTGATGTGAGTAAAACATGTGTTTATGTGTGTTAGTGTTGCATTATTACAGATGGTTTGATATCTATTGATTACACACCTCAGCACGCGCTCACAGGCTGGAGAAGCTGCTATTGGTTCATTCGGGATCCGACTCGTTACACCAAACGTCCCGGGGCTGTGTGTTTTTCAGACGGGCCATCTTAAATAGTGAAATAACATTCCTTTCTTGCGTGTGTGTGCATGTGTGTGTGTGTACGGGTCACGGTTATTCACCGATCGGGCGGGCCAAGTAATACAAATATATCATTCCAATCAATGTCGGGTGATGAGAAACGAATCATTGTGTTTGTTTGATGAGTCCTGTGAGCGTTTCAGACGATTCCCACATGTGCTGAGAGGAGCTGAAGCTCATTAAATATGCAAATCTTATCCAATCCTAGCCGTGGGCGTTTACTTCCAAGTCTTCAGTGTGACACGCCCATCAAAACCCAGCGCTTCTTCAGAGAGCCTCAAAACCAGGGCAGAAAACTAGAAAACAGCCTATTATTATTCATGATGATGTTTCTGAATGTGAAAACCACACAAACGTCATAAGCTCACCTCAGACAACAGGATAAACAAATAATAAAAGCCAGCTCATGACACGTTTAAAGATTGAAATTGAAATCTGCAGACGCTAATAGATCAAGTGCACTGAAATAAACACTTCTTTTCTGGCCACTAGTCTGAAAGAAGAATTGAGCAGTGCATGGAAAACTGGAGCGTCTCACCTTAAACACTAATAAAGTGAAATAATAGCAAGTTATATTACCAAATAATAATAATATTAGCCACTTACAGCCTCTATTTCCGTTTGACTTTTACTCGAGGGAAAATGTGTCCTTCGTGAGAGACAACCCGAGCGATTTGGCAAGACAAATATAAACAGTTTATCTAGGATTTGTGCTGACTTATTTACTTTGCTATGATCGTGTTGCTCTTCTGCAGGAATTATAATTATGAACCCAAAGACACGTCTGAGAGACGCATGTGCAAACCTGCACAAGTGCAACGGGAAATCTATAAAAGTTATCACAATCGTTTATCAATCATCCGAGCTGAGAGCATAAACGCTGAAAACATTTCGGAGCGCTTCTGGCTGGAGCAGTCAAATAATCCGCTTTAGTGTGCTGGGAAATACAGCAGCGAATGAACACAGACGTATAACACTGGAGGACAAACACGGGTATACTCCTCACACAGAGCTTTATTAGAGGATCAGAAGGAAATCCACAAGAGGAACGAAGGTTAAAACTGGCACTCTTTAGGACCATGTGCCGGACGCGCCGACCATTTTTCCCATCGTTAAATTGGATTCGGACACACCCTAATGGTGCGTTCTTTTTGTTAAATGCAAGTTTATGTTTGATCAATAATACAAAAGTATAAGTAAAAGGTATAATAAGCTAAACATGAAATAAAGCAAACAAGTCAGTCAAACATTCAAAGTCAGCGCTAGTCGGCTACAACGCTAACGTAAAGTTAAAGAGCCTAAAAATAAACAAGTAATGAAACTTCACTTTGCCCTCAGACTAAACGATTCGCCAGCGAACAAATTATAGATCCATGAGAGCAAAGATCGGCCGTTACAAGACGAATTATAGCTCGAGACCACAGAGACATCAGAGCCAGCGGCAGAAGAACTGGCTGAGGAAAGGCTGATCTCACCGGGTTAATGAGCGCCGCTGATCCACTGGAGCTCACACACACACACACACACACACACACCAGATCACATGTGATCTGGTTTGTGTGGAGTTGAACATGTGATCTGGTGTGTGTGGAGTTGATCATGTGATCTGGTTTGTGTGGAGTTGAACATGTGATCTGGTGTGTGTGGAGCTGAACATGTGATCTGGTGTGTGTGGAGTTGATCATGTGATCTGGTGTGTGTGGAGTTGATCATGTGATCTGGTGTGTGTGGAGCTGAACATGTGATCTGCTGTGTGTGGAGTTGAACATGTGATCTGGTGTGTGTGGAGCTGAACATGTGATCTGGTGTGTGTGGAGTTGATCATGTGATCTGGTGTGTGTGGAGTTGAACATGTGATCTGGTGTGTGTGGAGTTGAACATGTGATCTGGTGTGTGTGGAGTTGATCATGTGATCTGGTGTGTGTGGAGTTGAACATGTGATCTGGTGTGTGTGGAGTTGAACATGTGATCTGGTATGTGTGGAGTTGAACATGTGATCTGGTGTGTGTGGAGCTGAACATGTGATCTGGTGTGTGTGGAGTTGATCATGTGATCTGGTGTGTGTGGAGTTGAACATGTGATCTGGTGTGTGTGGAGTTGAACATGTGATCTGGTGTGTGTGGAGCTGAACATGTGATCTGGTGTGTGTGGAGTTGAACATGTGATCTGGTGTGTGTGGAGTTGAACATGTGATCTGGTGTGTGTGGAGTTGAACATGTGATCTGGTATGTGTGGAGTTGAACATGTGATCTGGTGTGTGTGGAGCTGAACATGTGATCTGGTGTGTGTGGAGTTGATCATGTGATCTGGTGTGTGTGGAGTTGAACATGTGATCTGGTGTGTGTGGAGTTGAACATGTGATCTGGTGTGTGTGGAGTTGAACATGTGATCTGGTGTGTGTGGAGTTGAACATGTGATCTGGTGTGTGTGGAGCTGAACATGTGATCTAGTGTGTGTGGAGTTGAACATGTGATCTGGTGTGTGTGGAGCTGAACATGTGATCTGGTGTGTGTGGAGTTGAACATGTGATCTGGTGTGTGTGGAGTTGATCATGTGATCTGGTATGTGTGGAGTTGAACATGTGATCTGGTGTGTGTGGAGCTGAACATGTGATCTGGTGTGTGTGGAGTTGATCATGTGATCTGGTGTGTGTGGAGTTGATCATGTGATCTGGTGTGTGTGGAGCTGAACATGTGATCTGGTGTGTGTGGAGTTGAACATGTGATCTGGTGTGTGTGGAGTTGAACATGTGATCTGGTGTGTGTGGAGTTGAACATGTGATCTGGTGTGTGTGGAGCTGAACATGTGATCTAGTGTGTGTGGAGTTGAACATGTGATCTGGTGTGTGTGGAGTTGAACATGTGATCTGGTGTGTGTGGAGTTGATCATGTGATCTGGTGTGTGTGGAGCTGAACATGTGATCTGGTGTGTGTGGAGTTGATCATGTGATCTGGTGTGTGTGTGGAGTTGAACATGTGATCTGGTGTGTGTGGAGTTGAACATGTGATCTGGTGTGTGTGGAGTTGAACATGTGATCTGGTGTGTGTGGAGTTGAACATGTGATCTGGTGTGTGTGGAGCTGAACATGTGATCTGGTGTGTGTGTGGAGTTGAACATGTGATCTGGTGTGTGTGGAGCTGAACATGTGATCTGGTTTGTGTGGAGTTGAACATGTGATCTGGTATGTGTGTGGAGTTGAACATGTGATCTGGTGTGTGTGGAGTTGAACATGTGATCTGGTGTGTGTGGAGCTGATCATGCGATCTGGTTTGTGTGGAGTTGAACATGTGATCTGGTGTGTGTGGAGCTGAACATGTGATCTGGTGTGTGTGGAGTTGATCATGTGATCTGGTGTGTGTGGAGTTGATCATGTGATCTGGTGTGTGTGGAGCTGAACATGTGATCTGGTGTGTGTGGAGTTGAACATGTGATCTGGTGTGTGTGGAGCTGAACATGTGATCTGGTGTGTGTGGAGCTGAACATGTGATCTGGTGTGTGTGGAGTTGATCATGTGATCTGGTGTGTGTGGAGTTGATCATGTGATCTGGTGTGTGTGGAGCTGAACATGTGATCTGGTGTGTGTGGAGTTGAACATGTGATCTGGTGTGTGTGGAGCTGAACATGTGATCTGGTGTGTGTGGAGTTGATCATGTGATCTGGTGTGTGTGGAGTTGAACATGTGATCTGGTGTGTGTGGAGTTGATCATGTGATCTGGTGTGTGTGGAGTTGATCATGTGATCTGGTGTGTGTGGAGTTGAACATGTGATCTGGTGTGTGTGGAGTTGATCATGTGATCTGGTGTGTGTGGAGTTGATCATGTGATCTGGTGTGTGTGGAGCTGAACATGTGATCTGGTGTGTGTGGAGTTGAACATGTGATCTGGTGTGTGTGGAGCTGAACATGTGATCTGGTGTGTGTGGAGTTGAACATGTGATCTGGTGTGTGTGGAGCTGAACATGTGATCTGGGCTGCGTTCAGCCCTTACAAAACGTTGCAAAACGTTTTTTAAACGGTAACGGTGCTGCGTTGAACACCCTGTTCTGTTGACACAAGAGTTGTAACTATGGCAGCCGAGAAGGCCATTCTTTGTGTTCTTTTCGAGGAATTTTCGGAGCCTGATGAAATCGATATAAATACGTGTTTAATACTGCAAAATACATGCAATCACTTCCCTTGCCATTCAGAATAAATGACAACAACTTTGGGTGTCTTGTTCATAATATTTATTTTCATATAAAAATAACAGAACTTTAATTACATCCAGTTTATCAGCAACAAAGCGCACGAGTGTGAATCCCGCGATATCCGCCTTTGATCTCGCAGGTGTCGGATCCACTACGAGAAGAGAGAACTGTCCGGCTTGCCTGCACTTTTTTCACTCCTCCCCTCACTGCAGCCGCCTAGTCTCGGCTGAATTTCAGGCGAGGCGAGGCGCATCTCAAACAAGCCTAATGTGATCTGGTGTGTGTGGAGTTGATCATGTGATCTGGTGTGTGTGGAGCTGAACATGTGATCTGGTGTGTGTGGAGTTGAACATGTGATCTGGTGTGTGTGGAGTTGATCATGTGATCTGGTGTTTGTGGAGCTGAACATGTGATCTGGTGTGTGTGGAGTTGAACATGTGATCTGGTGTGTGTGGAGCTGATCATGTGATCTGGTGTGTGTGGAGCTGAACATGTGATCTGGTGTGTGTGTGGAGTTGAACGTGATCTGGTGTGTGTGGAGTAGAACATGTGATCTGGTGTGTGTGGAGTTGAACATGTGATCTGGTGTGTGTGGAGTTGAACATGTGATCTGGTGTGTGTGGAGTTGATCATGTGATCTGGTGTGTGTGGAGCTGAACATGTGATCTGGTGTGTGTGGAGTTGAACATGTGATCTGGTGTGTGTGGAGCTGAACATGTGATCTGGTGTGTGTGGAGCTGAACATGTGATCTGGTGTGTGTGGAGTTGAACATGTGATCTGGTGTGTGTGGAGTTGAACATGTGATCTGGTGTGTGTGGAGTTGATCATGTGATCTGGTGTGTGTGGAGTTGATCAAGTGATCTGGTGTGTGTGGAGCTGATCATGTGATCTGGTGTGTGTGGAGTTGAACATGTGATCTGGTGTGTGTGGAGCTGAACATGTGATCTGGTGTGTGTGGAGCTGAACATGTGATCTGGTGTGTGTGGAGTTGATCATGTGATCTGGTGTGTGTGGAGCTGAACATGTGATCTGGTGTGTGTGGAGTAGAACATGTGATCTGGTGTGTGTGGAGTTGAACATGTGATCTGGTGTGTGTGGAGTTGAACATGTGATCTGGTGTGTGTGGAGTTGATCATGTGATCTGGTGTGTGTGGAGCTGAACATGTGATCTGGTGTGTGTGGAGTTGAACATGTGATCTGGTGTGTGTGGAGCTGAACATGTGATCTGGTGTGTGTGGAGTTGAACATGTGATCTGGTGTGTGTGGAGTTGATCATGTGATCTGGTGTGTGTGGAGTTGAACATGTGATCTGGTGTGTGTGGAGTTGAACATGTGATCTGGTGTGTGTGGAGTTGATCATGTGATCTGGTGTGTGTGGAGTTGATCAAGTGATCTGGTGTGTGTGGAGCTGATCATGTGATCTGGTGTGTGTGGAGCTGATCATGTGATCTGGTGTGTGTGGAGTTGAACATGTGATCTGGTATGTGTGGAGTTGATCATGTGATCTGGTGTGTGTGGAGTTGATCATGTGATCTGGTGTGTGGAGCTGATCATGTGATCTGGTGTGTGTGGAGCTGAACATGTGATCTGGTGTGTGTGGAGCTGAACATGTGATCTGGTGTGTGTGGAGTTGATCATGTGATCTGGTGTGTGTGGAGTTGAACATGTGATCTGGTGTGTGTGGAGTTAATCATGTGATCTGGTGTGTGTGGAGTTGATCAAGTGATCTGGTGTGTGTGGAGTTGATCAAGTGATCTGGTGTGTGTGGAGTTGAACATGTGATCTGGTGTGTGTGGAGCTGATCATGTGATCTGGTGTGTGTGGAGTTGAACATGTGATCTGCTGTGTGTGGAGTTGATCATGTGATCTGGTGTGTGTGGAGTTGATCATGTGATCTGGTGTGTGTGGAGCTGAACATGTGATCTGGTGTGTGTGGAGTTGAACATGTGATCTGGTGTGTGTGGAGCTGATCATGTGATCTGGTGTGTGTGGAGTTGAACATGTGATCTGGTGTGTGTGGAGTTGATCATGTGATCTGGTGTGTGTGGAGTTGAACATGTGATCTGGTGTGTGTGGAGTTGAACATGTGATCTGGTGTGTGTGGAGCTGATCATGTGATCTGGTGTGTGTGGAGTTGAACATGTGATCTGGTGTGTGTGGAGCTGATCATGTGATCTGGTGTGTGTGGAGTTGAACATGTGATCTGATGTGTGTGGAGCTGATCATGTGATCTGGTGTGTGTGGAGTTGAACATGTGATCTGGTGTGTGTGGAGCTGATCATGTGATCTGGTGTGTGTGGAGTTGAACATGTGATCTGCTGTGTGTGGAGTTGATCATGTGATCTGGTGTGTGTGGAGTTGATCATGTGATCTGGTGTGTGGAGCTGATCATGTGATCTGGTGTGTGTGGAGCTGAACATGTGATCTGGTGTGTGTGGAGCTGAACATGTGATCTGGTGTGTGTGGAGGTGATCATGTGATCTGGTGTGTGTGGAGTTGAACATGTGATCTGGTGTGTGTGGAGTTAATCATGTGATCTGGTGTGTGTGGAGTTGATCAAGTGATCTGGTGTGTGTGGAGTTGATCAAGTGATCTGGTGTGTGTGGAGTTGAACATGTGATCTGGTGTGTGTGGAGCTGATCATGTGATCTGGTGTGTGTGGAGCTGATCATGTGATCTGGTGTGTGTGGAGTTGAACATGTGATCTGGTATGTGTGGAGTTGATCATGTGATCTGGTGTGTGTGGAGCTGATCATGTGATCTGGTGTGTGTGGAGCTGATCATGTGATCTGGTGTGTGTGGAGTTGAACATGTGATCTGGTGTGTGTGGAGCTGAACATGTGATCTGGTGTGTGTGGAGCTGAACATGTGATCTGGTATGTGTGGAGCTGATCATGTGATCTGGTGTGTGTGGAGTTGATCAAGTGATCTGGTGTGTGTGGAGTTGATCAAGTGATCTGGTGTGTGTGGAGTTGAACATGTGATCTGGTGTGTGTGGAGTTGAACATGTGATCTGGTGTGTGTGGAGCTGATCATGTGATCTGGTGTGTGTGGAGTTGAACATGTGATCTGGTGTGTGTGGAGGTGATCATGTGATCTGGTGTGTGTGGAGTTGAACATGTGATCTGGTGTGTGTGGAGTTAATCATGTGATCTGGTGTGTGTGGAGTTGATCAAGTGATCTGGTGTGTGTGGAGTTGATCAAGTGATCTGGTGTGTGTGGAGTTGAACATGTGATCTGGTGTGTGTGGAGCTGATCATGTGATCTGGTGTGTGTGGAGCTGATCATGTGATCTGGTGTGTGTGGAGTTGAACATGTGATCTGGTATGTGTGGAGTTGATCATGTGATCTGGTGTGTGTGGAGCTGATCATGTGATCTGGTGTGTGTGGAGCTGATCATGTGATCTGGTGTGTGTGGAGTTGAACATGTGATCTGGTGTGTGTGGAGCTGAACATGTGATCTGGTGTGTGTGGAGCTGAACATGTGATCTGGTATGTGTGGAGCTGATCATGTGATCTGGTGTGTGTGGAGTTGATCAAGTGATCTGGTGTGTGTGGAGTTGATCAAGTGATCTGGTGTGTGTGGAGTTGAACATGTGATCTGGTGTGTGTGGAGTTGAACATGTGATCTGGTGTGTGTGGAGCTGATCATGTGATCTGGTGTGTGTGGAGTTGAACATGTGATCTGGTGTGTGTGGAGCTGATCATGTGATCTGGTGTGTGTGGAGTTGAACATGTGATCTGGTATGTGTGGAGTTGAACATGTGATCTGGTGTGTGTGGAGCTGATCATGTGATCTGGTGTGTGTGGAGCTGATCATGTGATCTGGTGTGTGTGGAGTTGAACATGTGATCTGGTGTGTGTGGAGCTGATCATGTGATCTGGTGTGTGTGGAGTTGAACATGTGATCTGCTGTGTGTGGAATTGATCATGTGATCTGGTGTGTGTGGAGCTGATCATGTGATCTGGTGTGTGTGGAGTTGATCAAGTGATCTGGTGTGTGTGGAGTTGATCAAGTGATCTGGTGTGTGTGGAGTTTAACATGTGATCTGGTGTGTGTGGAGTTGAACATGTGATCTGGTGTGTGTGGAGCTGATCATGTGATCTGGTATGTGTGGAGTTGATCATGTGATCTGGTGTGTGTGGAGTTGAACATGTGATCTGGTGTGTGTGGAGTTGATCATGTGATCTGGTGTGTGTGGAGTTGAACATGTGATCTGCTGTGTGTGGAGTTGATCATGTGATCTGGTGTGTGTGGAGTTGAACATGTGATCTGGTATGTGTGGAGTTGAACATGTGATCTGCTGTGTGTGGAGTTGAACATGTGATCTGGTATGTGTGGAGTTGATCATGTGATCTGGTGTGTGTGGAGTTGAACATGTGATCTGGTGTGTGTGGAGTTGAACATGTGATCTGGTATGTGTGGAGTTGAACATGTGATCTGGTGTGTGTGGAGCTGAACATGTGATCTGCTGTGTGTGGAGCTGATCATGTGATCTGGTGTGTGTGGAGTTGAACATGTGATCTGGTGTGTGTGGAGCTGATCATGTGATCTGGTGTGTGTGGAGTTGAACATTTGATCTGGTGTGTGTGGAGCTGAACATGTGATCTGCTGTGTGTGGAGCTGATCATGTGATCTGGTGTGTGTGGAGTTGAACATGTGATCTGCTGTGTGTGGAGTTGATCATGTGATCTGGTGTGTGTGGAGTTGAACATGTGATCTGGTATGTGTGGAGTTGAACATGTGATCTGCTGTGTGTGGAGTTGAACATGTGATCTGGTATGTGTGGAGTTGATCATGTGATCTGGTGTGTGTGGAGTTGAACATGTGATCTGGTATGTGTGGAGTTGAACATGTGATCTGGTGTGTGTGGAGTTGAACATGTGATCTGGTGTGTGTGGAGCTGAACATGTGATCTGCTGTGTGTGGAGCTGATCATGTGATCTGGTGTGTGTGGAGTTGAACATGTGATCTGGTGTGTGTGGAGCTGATCATGTGATCTGGTGTGTGTGGAGTTGAACATGTGATCTGGTGTGTGTGGAGCTGATCATGTGATCTGGTGTGTGTGGAGCTGATCATGTGATCTGGTGTGTGTGGAGCTGATCATGTGATCTGGTGTGTGTGGAGTTGAACATGTGATCTGGTGTGTGTGGAGCTGATCATGTGATCTGGTGTGTGTGGAGTTGAACATGTGATCTGGTGTGTGTGGAGCTGAACATGTGATCTGGTGTGTGTGGAGCTGAACATGTGATCTGGTATGTGTGGAGCTGATCATGTGATCTGGTGTGTGTGGAGTTGATCAAGTGATCTGGTGTGTGTGGAGTTGATCAAGTGATCTGGTGTGTGTGGAGTTGAACATGTGATCTGGTGTGTGTGGAGTTGAACATGTGATCTGGTGTGTGTGGAGCTGATCATGTGATCTGGTGTGTGTGGAGTTGAACATGTGATCTGGTGTGTGTGGAGCTGATCATGTGATCTGGTGTGTGTGGAGTTGAACATGTGATCTGGTGTGTGTGGAGTTGAACATGTGATCTGGTGTGTGTGGAGCTGATCATGTGATCTGGTGTGTGTGGAGCTGATCATGTGATCTGGTGTGTGTGGAGTTGAACATGTGATCTGGTGTGTGTGGAGCTGATCATGTGATCTGGTGTGTGTGGAGTTGAACATGTGATCTGCTGTGTGTGGAGTTGATCATGTGATCCGGTGTGTGTGGAGCTGATCATGTGATCTGGTGTGTGTGGAGTTGATCAAGTGATCTGGTGTGTGTGGAGTTGATCAAGTGATCTGGTGTGTGTGGAGTTTAACATGTGATCTGGTGTGTGTGGAGTTGAACATGTGATCTGGTGTGTGTGGAGCTGATCATGTGATCTGGTATGTGTGGAGTTGATCATGTGATCTGGTGTGTGTGGAGTTGAACATGTGATCTGGTGTGTGTGGAGTTGATCATGTGATCTGGTGTGTGTGGAGTTGAACATGTGATCTGCTGTGTGTGGAGTTGATCATGTGATCTGGTGTGTGTGGAGTTGAACATGTGATCTGGTATGTGTGGAGTTGAACATGTGATCTGGTATGTGTGGAGTTGATCATGTGATCTGGTGTGTGTGGAGTTGAACATGTGATCTGGTGTGTGTGGAGTTGAACATGTGATCTGGTATGTGTGGAGTTGAACATGTGATCTGGTATGTGTGGAGTTGAACATGTGATCTGGTGTGTGTGGAGTTGATCATGTGATCTGGTGTGTGTGGAGTTGAACATGTGATCTGCTGTGTGTGGAGTTGATCATGTGATCTGGTGTGTGTGGAGTTGAACATGTGATCTGGTATGTGTGGAGTTGAACATGTGATCTGGTATGTGTGGAGTTGATCATGTGATCTGGTGTGTGTGGAGCTGAACATGTGATCTGGTGTGTGTGGAGTTGAACATGTGATCTGGTGTGTGTGGAGCTGATCATGTGATCTGGTGTGTGTGGAGTTGAACATGTGATCTGGTGTGTGTGGAGTTGAACATGTGATCTGGTGTGTGTGGAGCTGAACATGTGATCTGCTGTGTGTGGAGCTGATCATGTGATCTGGTGTGTGTGGAGTTGAACATGTGATCTGGTGTGTGTGGAGCTGATCATGTGATTTGGTGTGTGTGGAGTTGAACATGTGATCTGGTGTGTGTGGAGCTGAACATGTGATCTGGTGTGTGTGGAGCTGATCATGTGATCTGGTGTGTGTGGAGTTGAACATGTGATCTGGTGTGTGTGGAGCTGATCATGTGATCTGCTGTGTGTGGAGTTGATCATGTGATCTGGTGTGTGTGGAGTTGAACATGTGATCTGGTATGTGTGGAGTTGAACATGTGATCTGCTGTGTGTGGAGTTGAACATGTGATCTGGTATGTGTGGAGTTGATCATGTGATCTGGTGTGTGTGGAGTTGAACATGTGATCTGGTATGTGTGGAGTTGAACATGTGATCTGGTGTGTGTGGAGTTGAACATGTGATCTGGTGTGTGTGGAGCTGAACATGTGATCTGCTGTGTGTGGAGCTGATCATGTGATCTGGTGTGTGTGGAGTTGAACATGTGATCTGGTGTGTGTGGAGCTGATCATGTGATCTGGTGTGTGTGGAGTTGAACATGTGATCTGGTGTGTGTGGAGCTGAACATGTGATCTGCTGTGTGTGGAGCTGATCATGTGATCTGGTGTGTGTGGAGTTGAACATGTGATCTGGTGTGTGTGGAGCTGATCATGTGATCTGGTGTGTGTGGAGTTGAACATGTGATCTGGTGTGTGTGGAGCTGATCATGTGATCTGGTGTGTGTGGAGTTGAACATGTGATCTGCTGTGTGTGGAATTGATCATGTGATCTGGTGTGTGTGGAGCTGATCATGTGATCTGGTGTGTGTGGAGTTGATCAAGTGATCTGGTGTGTGTGGAGTTGATCAAGTGATCTGGTGTGTGTGGAGTTTAACATGTGATCTGGTGTGTGTGGAGTTGAACATGTGATCTGGTGTGTGTGGAGCTGATCATGTGATCTGGTATGTGTGGAGTTGATCATGTGATCTGGTGTGTGTGGAGTTGAACATGTGATCTGGTGTGTGTGGAGTTGATCATGTGATCTGGTGTGTGTGGAGTTGAACATGTGATCTGCTGTGTGTGGAGTTGATCATGTGATCTGGTGTGTGTGGAGTTGAACATGTGATCTGGTATGTGTGGAGTTGAACATGTGATCTGCTGTGTGTGGAGTTGAACATGTGATCTGGTATGTGTGGAGTTGATCATGTGATCTGGTGTGTGTGGAGTTGAACATGTGATCTGGTGTGTGTGGAGTTGAACATGTGATCTGGTATGTGTGGAGTTGAACATGTGATCTCGTGTGTGTGGAGTTGAACATGTGATCTGGTGTGTGTGGAGCTGAACATGTGATCTGCTGTGTGTGGAGCTGATCATGTGATCTGGTGTGTGTGGAGTTGAACATGTGATCTGGTGTGTGTGGAGCTGATCATGTGATCTGGTGTGTGTGGAGTTGAACATGTGATCTGGGCTGCGTTCAGCCCCGACAAAACGTTGCAAAACGGTTTTTAAACGGAAACGGTGCTGCGTTGAACACCCTGTTCTGTTGACGCAAGAGTTGTAACTATGGCAGCCGAGAAGGCCATTCTTTGTGTTCTTTTTGAGGAATTTTCGGAGCCTGATAAAATCGATATTAATACGTGTTTAACACTGCAAAATACATGCAATCCCTGCCCTTGGCATCCAGAACACCCCAATCACATTTATTTAACTTTTTAATCTCCTGGTAATCAATTCTAATTTAAATCATTTTATTTCTAGTTCTTACTTTTTAATAGCTTGTATTTTCTTTCTCACTTTATATCAAGCAATTACCATATATGAAATTTGGTATATAAATAAACTTGCCTTGCAATGAAGCCAAATATATAAATAAATACATCATCATGTTGATATATATATATATATATATATATATATATATATATATATATATATATATATATATATATATATATATATATATATATATATATATATATATATATATAAACTCTTACGACAATCATGTCTTCTAATATCTTCAATTGTTGTGTATACCGAGCTGCAGCGGACACATTTGTAAACATCTTCACTTGGACCCATTGTGTGAGCTGTCTCTTTAATACCGCGTGGTTTATATACATGTTGCTGCTGATTGGACTGACATATTTGACACACCCACCAAACGAGAAAAAACGCATCTCAAACCCGTTGCACACCGGTGCGCACCGTTTCCAGGAAACATGACGTTCAACCGGAAACCGTAGCAAAACGTTGCGCACCGGTTTGAGCGTTGAACGTGCCCCTGGTGTGTGTGGAGCTGAACATGTGATCTGCTGTGTGTGGAGCTGATCATGTGATCTGGTGTGTGTGGAGTTGAACATGTGATCTGCTGTGTGTGGAGTTGATCATGTGATCTGGTGTGTGTGGAGTTGAACATGTGATCTGGTATGTGTGGAGTTGAACATGTGATCTGCTGTGTGTGGAGTTGAACATGTGATCTGGTATGTGTGGAGTTGATCATGTGATCTGGTGTGTGTGGAGTTGAACATGTGATCTGGTATGTGTGGAGTTGAACATGTGATCTGGTGTGTGTGGAGTTGAACATGTGATCTGGTGTGTGTGGAGCTGAACATGTGATCTGCTGTGTGTGGAGCTGATCATGTGATCTGGTGTGTGTGGAGTTGAACATGTGATCTGGTGTGTGTGGAGCTGATCATGTGATCTGGTGTGTGTGGAGTTGAACATGTGATCTGGTGTGTGTGGAGCTGATCATGTGATCTGGTGTGTGTGGAGCTGATCATGTGATCTGGTGTGTGTGGAGCTGATCATGTGATCTGGTGTGTGTGGAGTTGAACATGTGATCTGGTGTGTGTGGAGCTGATCATGTGATCTGGTGTGTGTGGAGTTGAACATGTGATCTGGTGTGTGTGGAGCTGAACATGTGATCTGGTGTGTGTGGAGCTGAACATGTGATCTGGTATGTGTGGAGCTGATCATGTGATCTGGTGTGTGTGGAGTTGATCGAGTGATCTGGTGTGTGTGGAGTTGATCAAGTGATCTGGTGTGTGTGGAGTTGAACATGTGATCTGGTGTGTGTGGAGTTGAACATGTGATCTGGTGTGTGTGGAGCTGATCATGTGATCTGGTGTGTGTGGAGTTTAACATGTGATCTGGTGTGTGTGGAGCTGATCATGTGATCTGGTGTGTGTGGAGTTGAACATGTGATCTGGTGTGTGTGGAGTTGAACATGTGATCTGGTGTGTGTGGAGCTGATCATGTGATCTGGTGTGTGTGGAGCTGATCATGTGATCTGGTGTGTGTGGAGTTGAACATGTGATCTGGTGTGTGTGGAGCTGATCATGTGATCTGGTGTGTGTGGAGTTGAACATGTGATCTGCTGTGTGTGGAGTTGATCATGTGATCTGGTGTGTGTGGAGCTGATCATGTGATCTGGTGTGTGTGGAGTTGATCAAGTGATCTGGTGTGTGTGGAGTTGATCAAGTGATCTGGTGTGTGTGGAGTTTAACATGTGATCTGGTGTGTGTGGAGTTGAACATGTGATCTGGTGTGTGTGGAGCTGATCATGTGATCTGGTATGTGTGGAGTTGATCATGTGATCTGGTGTGTGTGGAGTTGAACATGTGATCTGGTGTGTGTGGAGTTGATCATGTGATCTGGTGTGTGTGGAGTTGAACATGTGATCTGCTGTGTGTGGAGTTGATCATGTGATCTGGTGTGTGTGGAGTTGAACATGTGATCTGGTATGTGTGGAGTTGAACATGTGATCTGGTATGTGTGGAGTTGATCATGTGATCTGGTGTGTGTGGAGTTGAACATGTGATCTGGTATGTGTGGAGTTGAACATGTGATCTGGTGTGTGTGGAGTTGAACATGTGATCTGGTGTGTGTGGAGCTGAACATGTGATCTGCTGTGTGTGGAGCTGATCATGTGATCTGGTGTGTGTGGAGTTGAACATGTGATCTGGTGTGTGTGGAGCTGATCATGTGATCTGGTGTGTGTGGAGTTGAACATGTGATCTGGTGTGTGTGGAGCTGAACATGTGATCTGCTGTGTGTGGAGCTGATCATGTGATCTGGTGTGTGTGGAGTTGAACATGTGATCTGGTGTGTGTGGAGCTGATCATGTGATCTGCTGTGTGTGGAGTTGATCATGTGATCTGGTGTGTGTGGAGTTGAACATGTGATCTGGTATGTGTGGAGTTGAACATGTGATCTGCTGTGTGTGGAGTTGAACATGTGATCTGGCATGTGTGGAGTTGATCATGTGATCTGGTGTGTGTGGAGTTGAACATGTGATCTGGTATGTGTGGAGTTGAACATGTGATCTGGTGTGTGTGGAGTTGAACATGTGATCTGGTGTGTGTGGAGCTGAACATGTGATCTGCTGTGTGTGGAGCTGATCATGTGATCTGGTGTGTGTGGAGTTGAACATGTGATCTGGTGTGTGTGGAGCTGATCATGTGATCTGGTGTGTGTGGAGTTGAACATGTGATCTGGTGTGTGTGGAGCTGAACATGTGATCTGCTGTGTGTGGAGCTGATCATGTGATCTGGTGTGTGTGGAGTTGAACATGTGATCTGGTGTGTGTGGAGCTGATCATGTGATCTGGTGTGTGTGGAGTTGAACATGTGATCTGGTGTGTGTGGAGCTGAACATGTGATCTGGTGTGTGTGGAGTTGAACATGTGATCTGGTGTGTGTGGAGCTGATCATGTGATCTGGTATGTGTGGAGTTGATCATGTGATCTGGTGTGTGTGGAGTTGAACATGTGATCTGGTGTGTGTGGAGTTGATCATGTGATCTGGTGTGTGTGGAGTTGAACATGTGATCTGGTGTGTGTGGAGTTGAACATGTGATCTGGTGTGTGTGGAGTTGATCATGTGATCTGGTGTGTGTGGAGTTGAACATGTGATCTGCTGTGTGTGGAGTTGATCATGTGATCTGGTGTGTGTGGAGTTGATCATGTGATCTGGTGTGTGTGGAGTTGAACATGTGATCTGCTGTGTGTGGAGTTGATCATGTGATCTGGTGTGTGTGGAGTTGAACATGTGATCTGGTATGTGTGGAGTTGAACATGTGATCTGGTATGTGTGGAGTTGATCATGTGATCTGGTGTGTGTGGAGTTGAATATGTGATCTGGTATGTGTGGAGTTGAACATGTGATCTGGTGTGTGTGGAGTTGAACATGTGATCTGGTGTGTGTGGAGCTGAACATGTGATCTGCTGTGTGTGGAGCTGATCATGTGATCTGGTGTGTGTGGAGTTGAACATGTGATCTGGTGTGTGTGGAGCTGATCATGTGATCTGGTGTGTGTGGAGCTGATCATGTGATCTGGTGTGTGTGGAGTTGAACATGTGATCTGGTATGTGTGGAGTTGAACATGTGATCTGGTGTGTGTGGAGTTGAACATGTGATCTGGTGTGTGTGGAGCTGAACATGTGATCTGCTGTGTGTGGAGCTGATCATGTGATCTGGTGTGTGTGGAGTTGAACATGTGATCTGGTGTGTGTGGAGCTGATCATGTGATCTGGTGTGTGTGGAGTTGAACATGTGATCTGGTGTGTGTGGAGCTGATCATGTGATCTGGTGTGTGTGGAGCTGATCATGTGATCTGGTGTGTGTGGAGCTGATCATGTGATCTGGTGTGTGTGGAGTTGAACATGTGATCTGGTGTGTGTGGAGCTGATCATGTGATCTGGTGTGTGTGGAGTTGAACATGTGATCTGGTGTGTGTGGAGCTGAACATGTGATCTGGTGTGTGTGGAGCTGAACATGTGATCTGGTATGTGTGGAGCTGATCATGTGATCTGGTGTGTGTGGAGTTGATCAAGTGATCTGGTGTGTGTGGAGTTGATCAAGTGATCTGGTGTGTGTGGAGTTGAACATGTGATCTGGTGTGTGTGGAGTTGAACATGTGATCTGGTGTGTGTGGAGCTGATCATGTGATCTGGTGTGTGTGGAGTTTAACATGTGATCTGGTGTGTGTGGAGCTGATCATGTGATCTGGTGTGTGTGGAGTTGAACATGTGATCTGGTGTGTGTGGAGTTGAACATGTGATCTGGTGTGTGTGGAGCTGATCATGTGATCTGGTGTGTGTGGAGCTGATCATGTGATCTGGTGTGTGTGGAGTTGAACATGTGATCTGGTGTGTGTGGAGCTGATCATGTGATCTGGTGTGTGTGGAGTTGAACATGTGATCTGCTGTGTGTGGAGTTGATCATGTGATCTGGTGTGTGTGGAGCTGATCATGTGATCTGGTGTGTGTGGAGTTGATCAAGTGATCTGGTGTGTGTGGAGTTGATCAAGTGATCTGGTGTGTGTGGAGTTTAACATGTGATCTGGTGTGTGTGGAGTTGAACATGTGATCTGGTGTGTGTGGAGCTGATCATGTGATCTGGTATGTGTGGAGTTGATCATGTGATCTGGTGTGTGTGGAGTTGAACATGTGATCTGGTGTGTGTGGAGTTGATCATGTGATCTGGTGTGTGTGGAGTTGAACATGTGATCTGCTGTGTGTGGAGTTGATCATGTGATCTGGTGTGTGTGGAGTTGAACATGTGATCTGGTATGTGTGGAGTTGAACATGTGATCTGGTATGTGTGGAGTTGATCATGTGATCTGGTGTGTGTGGAGTTGAACATGTGATCTGGTATGTGTGGAGTTGAACATGTGATCTGGTGTGTGTGGAGTTGAACATGTGATCTGGTGTGTGTGGAGCTGAACATGTGATCTGCTGTGTGTGGAGCTGATCATGTGATCTGGTGTGTGTGGAGTTGAACATGTGATCTGGTGTGTGTGGAGCTGATCATGTGATCTGGTGTGTGTGGAGTTGAACATGTGATCTGGTGTGTGTGGAGCTGAACATGTGATCTGCTGTGTGTGGAGCTGATCATGTGATCTGGTGTGTGTGGAGTTGAACATGTGATCTGGTGTGTGTGGAGCTGATCATGTGATCTGCTGTGTGTGGAGTTGATCATGTGATCTGGTGTGTGTGGAGTTGAACATGTGATCTGGTATGTGTGGAGTTGAACATGTGATCTGCTGTGTGTGGAGTTGAACATGTGATCTGGTATGTGTGGAGTTGATCATGTGATCTGGTGTGTGTGGAGTTGAACATGTGATCTGGTATGTGTGGAGTTGAACATGTGATCTGGTGTGTGTGGAGTTGAACATGTGATCTGGTGTGTGTGGAGCTGAACATGTGATCTGCTGTGTGTGGAGCTGATCATGTGATCTGGTGTGTGTGGAGTTGAACATGTGATCTGGTGTGTGTGGAGCTGATCATGTGATCTGGTGTGTGTGGAGTTGAACATGTGATCTGGTGTGTGTGGAGCTGAACATGTGATCTGCTGTGTGTGGAGCTGATCATGTGATCTAGTGTGTGTGGAGTTGAACATGTGATCTGGTGTGTGTGGAGCTGATCATGTGATCTGGTGTGTGTGGAGTTGAACATGTGATCTGGTGTGTGTGGAGCTGAACATGTGATCTGGTGTGTGTGGAGTTGAACATGTGATCTGGTGTGTGTGGAGCTGATCATGTGATCTGGTATGTGTGGAGTTGATCATGTGATGTGGTGTGTGTGGAGTTGAACATGTGATCTGGTGTGTGTGGAGTTGATCATGTGATCTGGTGTGTGTGGAGTTGAACATGTGATCTGCTGTGTGTGGAGTTGATCATGTGATCTGGTGTGTGTGGAGTTGAACATGTGATCTGGTATGTGTGGAGTTGAACATGTGATCTGGTATGTGTGGAGTTGATCATGTGATCTGGTGTGTGTGGAGTTGAACATGTGATCTGGTATGTGTGGAGTTGAACATGTGATCTGGTGTGTGTGGAGTTGAACATGTGATCTGGTGTGTGTGGAGCTGAACATGTGATCTGCTGTGTGTGGAGCTGATCATGTGATCTGGTGTGTGTGGAGTTGAACATGTGATCTGGTGTGTGTGGAGCTGATCATGTGATCTGGTGTGTGTGGAGTTGAACATGTGATCTGGTGTGTGTGGAGCTGAACATGTGATCTGCTGTGTGTGGAGCTGATCATGTGATCTGGTGTGTGTGGAGTTGAACATGTGATCTGCTGTGTGTGGAGTTGATCATGTGATCTGGTGTGTGTGGAGTTGAACATGTGATCTGGTATGTGTGGAGTTGAACATGTGATCTGCTGTGTGTGGAGTTGAACATGTGATCTGGTATGTGTGGAGTTGATCATGTGATCTGGTGTGTGTGGAGTTGAACATGTGATCTGGTATGTGTGGAGTTGAACATGTGATCTGGTGTGTGTGGAGTTGAACATGTGATCTGGTGTGTGTGGAGCTGAACATGTGATCTGCTGTGTGTGGAGCTGATCATGTGATCTGGTGTGTGTGGAGTTGAACATGTGATCTGGTGTGTGTGGAGCTGATCATGTGATCTGGTGTGTGTGGAGTTGAACATGTGATCTGGTGTGTGTGGAGCTGAACATGTGATCTGCTGTGTGTGGAGCTGATCATGTGATCTGGTGTGTGTGGAGTTGAACATGTGATCTGGTGTGTGTGGAGTTGAACATGTGATCTGGTGTGTGTGGAGCTGAACATGTGATCTGGTGTGTGTGGAGCTGAACATGTGATCTGCTGTGTGTGGAGCTGATCATGTGATCTGGTGTGTGTGGAGTTGAACATGTGATCTGGTATGTGTGGAGTTGAACATGTGATCTGGTGTGTGTGGAGCTGAACATGTGATCAGGGCTGCGTTCAGCCCCGACAAAACGTTGCAAAACGTTTTTTAAACGGTAACGGTGCTGCGTTGAACACCCTGTTCTGTTGACGCAAGAGTTGTAACTATGGCAGCCGAGAAGGCCATTCTTTGTGTTCTTTTTGAGGAATTTTCGTCAGAGTCTGATAAAATCGATATAAATACGTGTTTAATACTGCAAAATACACGCAATCACTTCCCTTGCCATCCAGAATAAATGACAACACCCCAATCACATTTATTTAACTTTTTAATCTCCTGGTAATCAATTCTAATTTAAATCATTTTATTTCTAGTTCTTACTTTTTTAATAGCTTGTATTTTCTTTCTCACTGCATATCAAGCAATTACCATATATGAAATTTGGTATATAAATAAACTTGCCTTGCAATTAAGCTAAATATATAAATAAATACATCATCATGTTGATTATATATATATATATATATATATATATATATATATATAAACTCTTACGACAATCATGTCTTCTAATATCTTCAATTGTTGTGTATACCGAGCTGCAGCGGACACATTTGTAAACATCTTCACTTGGACCCATTGTGTGAGCTGTCTCTTTAATACCGCGTGGTTTATATACATGTTGCTGCTGATTGGACTGACATATTTGACACACCCACCAAACGAGAAAAAACGCATCTCAAACCTGTTGCACACCGGTGCGCACCGTTTCCAGGAAACATGACGTTCAACCGGAAACCGTAGCAAAACGTTGCGCACCGGTTTGAGCGTTGAACGTGCCCCAGATCACATGTTCAGCTCCACACACACCAGATCACATGATCAACTCCACACACACCAGATCACATGTTCAACTCCACACACACCAGATCACATGATCAACTCCACACACACCAGATCACATGTTCAACTCCACACACACCAGATCACATGATCAACTCCACACACACCAGATCACACGATCAACTCCACACACACCAGATCACATGTTCAACTCCACACACACCAGATCACATGATCAACTCCACACACACCAGATCACATGATCAACTCCACACACACCAGATCACATGTTCAACTCCACACACACCAGGGGCACGTTCAAAGCTCAAACCGGTGCGCAACGTTTTGCTACGGTTTCCGGTTGAACGTCATGTTTCCTGGAAACGGTGTGCAACGGGTTTGAGATGCGTTTGATCTCGTTTGGTGGGTGTGTCAAATATGTCAGCCCAATCAGCGGCAAAATGTATATAAACCACGCAGTATTAAAGAGACAGCTCACACAATGGAAGTAAAGTTGTTTAATGTGTCCGCTGGTATTAGAAGACATGATTGTCGTAAGAGTTTAATATATATATATATCATGATGATGTATTTATTTATATCTTTAGCTTAATTGCAAGGCAAGTTTATTTATATACCAAATTTCATATATGGCAATTGCTTGACATAAAGTGAGAAAGAAAATACAAGCTATTAAAAAAGTAAGAACTAGAAATAAAATGATTTAAGTTAGAATTGATTACCAGGAGGTTCATTAAATGGGATTGGGATGTTGTCTTTTATTCTGGACGGCAAGGGCAGTGATTGCATGTATTTTGCAGTATTAAACACGTATTTATATCGATTTCATCAGGCTCCGAAAATTCCACAAAAAGAACACAAAGAATGGCCTTCTCGGCTGCCATAGTTACAACTCTTGCGTCAACAGAACAGGGTGTTCAACGCAGCACCGTTTCCGTTTAAAAAACGTTTTGCAACGTTTTGTCGGGGCTGAACGCAGCCCTGGTGTGTGTGGAGCTGAACATGTGATCTGGTGTGTGTGGAGCTGATCATGTGATCTGGTGTGTGTGGAGTTGAACATGTGATCTGGTGTGTGTGGAGCTGATCATGTGATCTGGTGTGAGTGGAGTTGAACACGTGATCTGGTGTGTGTGGAGTTGAACATGTGATCTGATGTGTGTGGAGCTGATCATGTGATCTGGTGTGTGTGGAGTTGAACATGTGATCTGGTGTGTGTGGAGTTGAACATGTGATCTGATGTGTGTGGAGCTGATCATGTGATCTGGTGTGTGTGGAGTTGAACATGTGATCTGGTGTGTGTGGAGCTGATCATGTGATCTGGTGTGTGTGGAGTTGAACATGTGATCTGGTGTGTGTGGAGCTGATCATGTGATCTGGTGTGTGTGGAGTTGATCATGTGATCTGCTGTGTGTGGAGTTGAACATGTGATCTGGTGTGTGTGGAGTTGAACATGTGATCTGGTGTGTGTGGAGCTGATCATGTGATCTGGTGTGTGTGGAGTTGAACATGTGATCTGGTGTGTGTGGAGTTGAACACGTGATCTGGTGTGTGTGGAGTTGAACATGTGATCTGATGTGTGTGGAGCTGATCATGTGATCTGGTGTGTGTGGAGTTGAACATGTGATCTGGTGTGTGTGGAGTTGAACATGTGATCTGGTGTGTGTGGAGTTGATCATGTGATCTGCTGTGTGTGGAGCTGATCATGTGATCTGGTGTGTGTGGAGTTGAACACGTGATCTGGTGTGTGTGGAGTTGAACATGTGATCTGATGTGTGTGGAGCTGATCATGTGATCTGGTGTGTGTGGAGTTGAACATGTGATCTGGTGTGTGTGGAGTTGAACATGTGATCTGGTGTGTGTGGAGTTGATCATGTGATCTGCTGTGTGTGGAGCTGATCATGTGATCTGGTGTGTGTGGAGTTGAACATGTGATCTGGTGTGTGTGGAGTTGAACATGTGATCTGGTGTGTGTGGAGTTGATCATGTGATCTGCTGTGTGTGGAGCTGAACATGTGATCTGCTGTGTGTGGAGTTGAACATGTGATCTGGTGTGTGTGGAGTTGAACATGTGATCTGGTGTGTGTGGAGCTGATCATGTGATCTGGTGTGTGTGGAGTTGAACACGTGATCTGGTGTGTGTGGAGTTGAACATGTGATCTGATGTGTGTGGAGCTGATCATGTGATCTGGTGTGTGTGGAGTTGAACATGTGATCTGCTGTGTGTGGAGCTGATCATGTGATCTGGTGTGTGTGGAGTTGATCATGTGATCTGCTGTGTGTGGAGTTGATCATGTGATCTGCTGTGTGTGGAGTTGAACATGTGATCTGGTGTGTGTGGAGTTGAACATGTGATCTGGTGTGTGTGGAGCTGATCATGTGATCTGGTGTGTGTGGAGTTGAACATGTGATCTGGTGTGTGTGGAGTTGAACATGTGATCTGATGTGTGTGGAGCTGATCATGTGATCTGGTGTGTGTGGAGTTGAACATGTGATCTGGTGTGTGTGGAGTTGAACATGTGATCTGGTGTGTGTGGAGTTGATCATGTGATCTGCTGTGTGTGGAGCTGATCATGTGATCTGCTGTGTGTGGAGCTGATCATGTGATCTGGTGTGTGTGGAGCTGATCATGTGATCTGGTGTGTGTGGAGCTGATCATGTGATCTGGTGTGTGTGGAGCTGAACATGTGATCTGCTGTGTGTGGAGCTGATCATGTGATCTGGTGTGTGTGGAGCTGAACATGTGATCTGCTGTGTGTGGAGCTGAACATGTGATCTGGTGTGTGTGGAGCTGATCATGTGATCTGGTGTGTGTGGAGTTGAACATGTGATCTGGTGTGTGTGGAGCTGATCATGTGATCTGGTGTGTGTGGAGTTGAACACGTGATCTGGTGTGTGTGGAGTTGAACATGTGATCTGATGTGTGTGGAGCTGATCATGTGATCTGGTGTGTGTGGAGTTGAACATGTGATCTGGTGTGTGTGGAGTTGATCATGTGATCTGGTGTGTGTGGAGCTGAACATGTGATCTGCTGTGTGTGGAGCTGATCATGTGATCTGGTGTGTGTGGAGCTGATCATGTGATCTGGTGTGTGTGGAGCTGATCATGTGATCTGGTGTGTGTGGAGCTGAACATGTGATCTGCTGTGTGTGGAGCTGATCATGTGATCTGGTGTGTGTGGAGCTGAACATGTGATCTGCTGTGTGTGGAGCTGAACATGTGATCTGGTGTGTGTGGAGCTGATCATGTGATCTGGTGTGTGTGGAGTTGAACATGTGATCTGGTGTGTGTGGAGCTGATCATGTGATCTGGTGTGTGTGGAGTTGAACACGTGATCTGGTGTGTGTGGAGTTGAACATGTGATCTGATGTGTGTGGAGCTGATCATGTGATCTGGTGTGTGTGGAGTTGAACATGTGATCTGGTGTGTGTGGAGTTGAACATGTGATCTGGTGTGTGTGGAGTTGATCATGTGATCTGCTGTGTGTGGAGCTGAACATGTGATCTGCTGTGTGTGGAGCTGATCATGTGATCTGGTGTGTGTGGAGCTGATCATGTGATCTGGTGTGTGTGGAGCTGATCATGTGATCTGGTGTGTGTGGAGCTGAACATGTGATCTGCTGTGTGTGGAGCTGATCATGTGATCTGGTGTGTGTGGAGCTGAACATGTGATCTGGTGTGTGTGGAGCTGATCATGTGATCTTGTGTGTGTGGAGCTGATCATGTGATCTGGTGTGTGTGGAGTTGAACATGTGATCTGCTGTGTGTGGAGCTGAACATGTGATCTGCTGTGTGTGGAGCTGATCATGTGATCTGGTGTGTGTGGAGCTGAACATGTGATCTGCTGTGTGTGGAGCTGATCATGTGATCTGGTGTGTGTGGAGCTGAACATGTGATCTGGTGTGTGTGGAGCTGATCATGTGATCTGGTGTGTGTGGAGCTGAACATGTGATCTGGTGTGTGTGGAGTTGATCATGTGATCTGGTGTGTGTGGAGTTGAACATGTGATCTGGTGTGTGTGGAGCTGAACATGTGATCTGGTGTGTGTGGAGTTGATCATGTGATCTGGTGTGTGTGGAGCTGATCATGTGATCTGGTGTGTGTGGAGTTGAACATGTGATCTGGTGTGTGTGGAGTTGAACATGTGATCTGGTGTGTGTGGAGCTGATCATGTGATCTGGTGTGTGTGGAGTTGAACATGTGATCTGGTGTGTGTGGAGTTGATCATGTGATCTGGTGTGTGTGGAGTTGAACATGTGATCTGGTGTGTGTGGAGTTGAACATGTGATCTGGTGTGTGTGGAGCTGATCATGTGATCTGGTGTGTGTGGAGTTGAACATGTGATCTGGTGTGTGTGGAGCTGATCATGTGATCTGGTGTGTGTGGAGTTGAACATGTGATCTGGTGTGTGTGGATTTGAACATGTGATCTGATGTGTGTGGAGTTGAACATGTGATCTGGTGTGTGTGGAGCTGATCATGTGATCTGGTGTGTGTGGAGTTGAACATGTGATCTGATGTGTGTGGAGTTGAACATGTGATCTGGTGTGTGTGGAGCTGATCATGTGATCTGGTGTGTGTGGAGTTGAACATGTGATCTGATGTGTGTGGAGTTGAACATGTGATCTGGTGTGTGTGGAGCTGAACATGTGATCTGGTGTGTGTGGAGCTGATTATAGGTGTGTTCGACATCGGCTGCGGCTGGAAGCAACTGATCGGCGAGAGTAGCCGCGTGCAGGCGGGGAGGAGCTGCAAACACAGACGTGAAGTCGGACACTTTCTGCTTCCCGCAGTGACGCTCGCGCTGTGTCTGCACACTTTATCAGCTGAAGTGAAATAAATGCAATATTTGGCAATACACAGATGTTTCAGAGACATTATTGTCATGTAATACTTTATGCACTGCTTAATACAGCGTGTGTTTGTACAAGAATAAAGTTCAACATATAAGCCTACACTATCAATGAAGTGGGGTCTATGTTTTTAATCAGTTATATTTTGATAAACATGACAATATAACATCGCGACTACATGAAAGGAGGTTTTACTGTTATAAAAAACAGATTTGTGCGCATTAGTGGAGCTGAAGGTTTTAGAATAAACACGAAACACACGTGATCGCTGTCATGCGGTGAATCTGGCCAATCGTGGAACGGCTGTGTCGTCAT
>NC_137115.1:57855812-57859491 GCF_949357685.1 Gobio gobio | reverse complement strand
AGCAGCGTGTGGATGGCCAGGAGGATGAGGACGGTCATTTTCATAGTTTTTTTGTTTGTGTGTTATATTACAGTATATTATGCTGTATACATTTTCTTTTTACTCTGATGTATGGAAGTTACTTTATGTGTGTGAATGACAATGGTTACAATTTCCTTGGAGGCTACTCTTACCCTAAAATCCTATTTCTTTTTTTCAGTTTTATACACAATTGTATTCTGTTAGCTAGACAAAAATGAAGGACTGGGCTAAGACTGAAAGGTGGACATGAGGGATATTTCAATGGTCCTCTGCCATAGTGACAAAACATCTAAACATTTTGACTCGCAGTGCTTACACAATGCCAAAGGGACAAAGCATTTTGGGGGCACTGACTGTTTAAATGAGAAGGAAATGTAGTTTTGACACATGAGTGAACTGTTTTGGGAGAGGTATGAGCTTTTGCAGGTGAACCCTGGTGTTGTGCCGAACCATCCACGTTATTTTGGCAAAAGCACCAAGAGTGTTGAGAACGTCTGTTTCAAGAAATGAGCCAAAGCAATTGAGAAGGATCTTTGCCATTTTGGTGGCACTGACCATCTATATGGGAAAGGAATTTAGTTCTGAAGCATGAGTGAACAGTTTTGGGAGAGATATTAGCTTTTGCTAGTGAGCTATAGTGTTGTGCTGAACTGTAAGACTGTTTTGCCAAATTATCTTACAATTTTGAGAATGTAATTTCTGTTTCAAGAAATGAGCCAAACCAATGGAGAAAAACTGTAACACCCCAGAGCCGCTGGAGCAGTTATATGACGGACAGATGCACTTTTTATGGACTTCAAAAACAGAGCAACTATTAATCTAATTCTAATGCTTGGATTAGCCTGGACTTTTGTAATATAACTCAGATTATATTCGTCTGAGAGAAGAATGTCACACACACCTCAGATGAGCTGAGGGAGAGGAAATCATGGGCTAATGTTCATTTTTGGGTGAACTATCCCTTTAATGGAAGGAGACGTATGAGGTGTGTGTGTGTGTGTGTGTGTGTGTGTGTGTGTGTGTGTGTGTGTGTGTGTGTGTGTGTGTTTCTCTCTCTTATCTGCTTCAAGCTCTTGATAAATTGTGGCATTTTCTATTCTATTGTGTTTATGTTTAATGCAGAACTCTGTCTCTTCTGTCACACACACCATCATCTGTAGAGAATGATCGGCTTGCGTTCGTCAGGTTATGGAGACACACACACACACACAGACGAGCGAAATGTTTGAACCTGATGGTGTAACTCAAAGTTTTTTACCACTTCGTTATTTTGGCTGGAATTTCGTTTGTTGGAAATATGAACTGAATTTAGAAATGCTTTTGAAATGAAAAACTTTGCGTTTAATAAATAAAATATATTTCTGAGTGCAGAATAATCGGTTCCCTGAGTCACGGCCTTTGCTGTTTTTGTGAGTGTACACAAATAAGTTTATAGTTTATTATAGTTATATCTTGCGCTGATCTGAATGGCTAATATTGTGAGTTGTTTCCGCTGTCATAAAGGACAAAATCCATCAGAAGCGCCGACGCCTTCATCAGAGTAGAAGAAAACATAGCTTATTTAGTTTCATAGTTAAATATTATATTTTTTAAATTTCATGTGTTGATTATGAATAGTGAGCAGAGGAAGGCACATAATTAGATGTGCATATGTCTGGAGACATGATTTTGAGCACTTCATTGAATTTTGTTTTCTAGAAAGTCTTTCTTTAAAATTAAGTATTTTAATTTTGATCAATGTTTAATCAACTATTTGGCTGTATATTTAATAAATAAGAAGCAAATCAATATGTCGGCCCTGTGTGTGAGCGATGTGTACGTCAGCTGACCTGTCAATGCGGGAAAAACTTCCATTGCAGTTTTGCGAAAATGTCCTTTTTCGAATTGCCTGAAAAACCTCCTCATGCGAGCGGAACAACTTTTTTGGGATATATGGGAGTTTCTGAGAAATTGAAGCGTTTCCATTGAGCATATTTTCAATTCGCAATTTGAAGGGAAATGGAAACAAATGGCCCCTAAACCCTCAGGCTCTTCCTCTGGGTCCGCATTTCACGCCGTGATGCCGCTTTACCTGCTGGGAAGAGTCCAGTGTGTAGCCGCACCAGTGCTCATTGAGGGCATATCGACCGCAAAGGGGGCTCGCGAGCTCCTTCTGAGAGAGAAAATGACCAATAGGACGTGATCATCAGACCCGGCCGCCTTCTTCCATTGCTCCGGGGTCCAGTTCTGATGCTCACGGGCCACTGTTGGTGCTTTGGGCGGGGTCAGGGGTCAGGGGTCAGCATGGGCACCCTGACTGGTCCATACTCCACAAACTGAGATGCTCTGTGTATTCTGAGCCCTTTCTATCAGAACCAGCTTTAACTTCTGGAGCAGTTTGAGCTCAAGTAGCTAGTCTGTTTGATCGACCACACGGGCATCAATGAGCCTCGGCCGCCGGTTCTTCACTGGTCCTCCATGACCCTGTGGCCGGTTCTCCACTGGTCCTCCATGACCCTGTGGCCGGTTCTCCACTGGTCCTCCATGACCCTGTGGCCGGTTCTCCACTGGTCCTCCATGACCCTGTGGCCGGTTCTCCACTGGTCCTCCATGACCCTGTGGCCGGTTCTCCACTGGTCCTTCATGACCCTGTGGCCGGTTCTCCACTGGTCCTCCATGACCCTGTGGCCGGTTCTCCACTGGTCCTCCATGACCCTGTGGCCGGTTCTCCACTGGTCCTCCGTGACCCTGTGGTCGGTTCTCCACTGGTCCTTCATGACCCTGTGGCCGGTTCTCCACTGGTCCTCCATGACCCTGTGGCCGGTTCTCCACTGGTCCTCCATGACCCTGTGGCCGGTTCTCCACTGGTCCTTCATGACCCTGTGGCCGGTTCTCCACTGGTCCTTCATGACCCTGTGGCCGGTTCTTCACTGGTCCTTCATGACCCTGTGGCCGGTTCTCCACTGGTCCTTCATGACCCTGTGGCCGGTTCTTCACTGGTCCTTCATGACCCTGTGGCCGGTTCTCCACTGGTCCTCCATGACCCTGTGGCCGGTTCTCCACTGGTCCTCCGTGACCCTGTGGTCGGTTCTCCACTGGTCCTTCATGACCCTGTGGCCGGTTCTCCACTGGTCCTTCATGACCCTGTGGCCGGTTCTCCACTGGTCCTTCATGACCCTGTGGCCGGTTCTTCACTGGTCCTTCATGACCCTGTGGCCGGTTCTCCACTGGTCCTTCATGACCCTGTGGCCGGTTCTTCACTGGTCCTTCATGACCCTGTGGCCGGTTCTCCACTGGTCCTCCATGACCCTGTGGCCGGTTCTCCACTGGTCCTCCGTGACCCTGTGGTCGGTTCTCCACTGGTCCTTCATGACCCTGTGGCCGGTTCTCCACTGGTCCTCCATGACCCTGTGGTCGGTTCTCCACTGGTCCTTCATGACCCTGTGGCCGGTTCTCCACTGGTCCTTCATGACCCTGTGGCCGGTTCTCCACTGGTCCTTCATGACCCTGTGGCCGGTTCTCCACTGGTCCTTCATGACCCTGTGGCCGGTTCTTCACTGGTCCTTCATGACCCTGTGGCCGGTTCTCCACTGGTCCTTCATGACCCTGTGGCCGGTTCTTCACTGGTCCTTCATGACCCTGTGGCCGGTTCTTCACTGGTCCTTCATGACCCTGTGGC
>NC_137115.1:57803312-57848312 GCF_949357685.1 Gobio gobio | reverse complement strand
TTACATTTTGAATATATATGTTGCGGTATTTCTGCAAATATATCTCTATAATCCGTACTGTAGCATTTTCTGAAGCTGTTTTATAAAATATGATAAATCACATATAGCCTAATATTAATATAATTAACCATGCATTAATTATGCCATCAAAAATACGTACATTATTGATTTGCATTATTGCTGTATGACTGTATAATGTGCATGTATGTGTTGTTTGCGAAGCTGTTATATCATATAAATCCTAATATTAATATAATTAACCATGCATTAATTATGCCATCAAAAAATTCATTTTATAGTCTTACATTATTGCTGTGTGAATGTATAACGTGCATTTATGTGTTGATTGTGAAGCTGTTATAACTCATATATAGCCTAATATTAATATAATTAACCATGCATTAATTATGCCATCAAAAATACTTACATTATTGTTTTGCATTATTGCTGTATGAATATATAACGTGCATTTATGCGTTGATTGTGAAGCTGTTGTATCATATAAATCCTAATATTAATATAATTAATCATAATAGTATTCATGCATCAAAATATTGCACGTATTCATGTCGGGTGTTTTGTAGCTTCACATGTTTTTTTTTAAAAGAGATTGATCATTAATAATAAAATCACGGATTCGCTCTCATTCACGAGCCTCCAGCGTGACGTCACGCGACGAGCAGCCAATCGCGGCGCGCTCTTCTCTATAAAGCGCGCGCCCGCCGGCTCCTCTGCACTTCAGCCCATGATTGAGTCTGGATACACTGATTGAGCAGAAGAGGAATAATCATCCGGTCGCTCTGTGTGAGTCTAAAGCTTCTTCTGGCTTGTGTTATTCAGTGCTGTGTGTGTTTTTTTATTTTTTTATTTAGATCTAAACATAAACTTTATTTCTTTATGTATGCATGATTTATTCCTTTATTCAGAAAGGGTTTCAGATGTAAATATGAATTGCACTGCATGCATGAGTTTATTATTTATTATCGGCACTTGTTGAATGATGACGTGTGTGAGTGAGTGAGTGTGTGAGTGAGTGTGTGAGTGAGTGTGTGAGTGTGTGTGTGTGTGTGTGTGTGTGTGTAAGTGTGTGTGAGTGTGTGTGTGTGTGTGTGTGTGTGTGTGTGTGTGTGCGTCTCTGACCTTGAGACGTTTCTCTCCATGTGCAGTTTATCATTAATGGATTTTGCGAAATGCAAATAACCAAACAATGTTCAGCAGTTAATCTGCACAGATATATCAGAAGTAGAGTTCAGGTGCTCAACCCTTCATGACCACAGGTGTGTAAGTCCAGCTCTAGGCCTGCAGACACTTCACACACACCAGTGAGAGAATGGGCCGCTCTCAGGAGTGTGTGTGTGTGTGTGTGTGTGTGTGTGTGTGTTCGCTTCTACACACACCAGTGAGAGAATGGGCCGCTTTCAGGAGTGTGTGTGTGTGTGTGTGTGTGTGTTCGCTTCTACACACACCAGTGAGAGAATGGGCCGCTCTCAGGAGTGTGTGTGTGTGTGTGTTCGCTTCTACACACACCAGTGAGAGAATGGGCCGCTTTCAGGAGTGTGTGTGTGTGTGTGTGTGTTCGCTTCTACACACACCAGTGAGAGAATGGGCCGCTCTCAGGAGTGTGTGTGTGTGTGTGTTCGCTTCTACACACACCAGTGAGAGAATGAACCTGTGCAATAAGGCCAAATATTATACTAAATATTTCCACGCTCAACTGTTAGTGGGATTATGACAAAGTGGAAGCCATTGGGAACAACAGCAACTCAGCCACAAAGAGCGGGGTCAGCACATGCTGAGGGTCACAGAGCGGGGTCAGCGCATGCTGAGGGTCACAGAGCGGGGTCAGCGCATCCTGAGGGTCACAGAGCGGGGTCAGCGCATGCTGAGGGTCACAGAGCGGGGTCAGCGCATGCTGAGGGTCACAGAGCGGGGTCAGCACATGCTCAGGGTCACAGAGCGGGGTCAGCACATGCTGAGGGTCACAGAGCGGGGTCAGCGCATGCTGAGGGTCACAGAGCGGGGTCAGCGCATGCTGAGGGTCACAGAGCGGGGTCAGCGCATGCTGAGGGTCACAGAGCGGGGTCAGCGCATGCTGAGGGTCACAGAGCGGGGTCAGCGCATGCTGAGGGTCACAGAGCGGGGTCAGCACATGCTCAGGGTCACAGAGCGGGGTCAGCGCATGCTGAGGGTCACAGAGCGGGGTCAGCGCATGCTGAGGGTCACAGAGCGGGGTCAGCACATGCTGAGGGTCACAGAGCGGGGTCAGCACATGCTGAGGGTCACAGAGCGGGGTCAGCGCATGCAAGAGCTCCAGACCTCCAAACTTCTGTGTCCTTCAGATGAGCTCAAGAACAGTGTGTAGAGCTTCATGGAATGGGTTTCCATGGCCGAGCAGCTCATCCAAGCCTTACATCACCAAGTGCAATGCAAAGCGTGGGATGCAGTGGGGTAAAGCGCGCTGCCACTGGACTCTAGAGCAGTGGAGACGTGTTCTCTGAGTGACCAATCACGCTTCTCTGTCTGACAATCCCATGGACGAGTCTGGGTTTGGCGGTTGCCAGGAGAACGGTTCTTGCCTGACTGCATTGTGCCAAGTTTGGTGGAGGGGGGATTATGTTTCAGGAGTTAGTTCCACCAAGACAATTTCATGCTCCCGACTTTGTGGGCCCAGTTTGGGGACGGCCCCTTCCTGTCCCAGCATGACTGCTCCAGTGCTCAAAGCGTCTCCATAAAGACATGATGAGGAGTTTGGTGGAGGAACTGGAGTCCTGACCTCAACACCTTTGGGATGAATTAGAGCGGAGACTGAGAGCCAGGCCTTCTCAAATCACAAATGAAGAATCCCCATAAACACACTCCTAAACCTTGAGGAAAGAAGAGCTACCATTTTGATATCTCTGTCTCTCTCTCTCTTGTTTTGCGCAGGTAACCGATTCTCCGAAGACAGCGATGCCTCTAACGGTTCTCCCCGTGTTGGGCCCGATCTCGGTGTCCGAGAGCCTGGTGGCCATCATCACCATATGTGTGGTGTATCTGCTCATGCGCCTCATGCGTGTGAAGATCCCCGAGGGCCTGCAGAAGCTCCCGGGGCCCAAGCCTCTCCCGATCATCGGGAACGTGCTGGAGGTGGGAAGCAACCCACACCTGAGCCTGACCGCCATGAGCAAGTGCTACGGCCCCGTCTTCCAGATCCAGATCGGCACGCGGCCCGTGGTGGTGCTGAGCGGGAACGAGGTGATCCGGCAGGCGCTCCTGAAGCAGGGCGAGGAGTTCTCCGGCCGGCCCGATCTCTACAGCACCAGGTACATCAGCGGCGGGAAGAGCCTGGCCTTCAGCACGGATCAGGTGGGGGTGTGGCGCGCCCGCAGGAAACTGGCCCTGAGCGCGCTGAGGACGTTCTCCACACTCCAGGCGGAGAGCGGCGGGTATTCCTGCGCTCTGGAGGAGCACATCAGCAAAGAGGGCCTGTACCTGATCGACCGCCTGCACGCCGTCATGAGGTCCGACGGGAGCTTCGACCCGTTCCGGCACATCGTGGTGTCCGTGGCCAATGTGATCTGCGGGATCTGCTTCGGCCGGCGCTACAGCCACGACGACGACGAGCTGGTGGGTCTGGTCAACATGAGCGACGAGTTCGGGAAGATCGTGGGAAGCGGGAACCCTGCGGACTTCATCCCCATCCTGAGGATCCTGCCCAGCGCCTCCATGAAGAAGTTCCTGGCCATCAACGCTCGCTTCAGCAGCTTCATGCAGAAGATCGTCAAGGACCACTACGATACCTTCGACAAGGTGCGCTTCACACACACGCTTCACACACACGCTTCACACACACGCTTCACACACACGCTTCATACACACGCTTCAGTCATGCTTCACACGCATGCTTCACACACACACGCTTCACACACACGCTTCAGCAGAATTAGTGACGCAAACGCTTCACACACACGCTTTACACATGCTTCACACACGCTTCATACACACGCTTCAGTCATGCTTCACACGCATGCTTCACACACACATGCTTCACACACACGCTTCAGCAGAATTAGTGACGCAAACGCTTCACACACACACGCTTTACACATGCTTCACACACGCTTCACACACACGCTTCACACACACTTCACACATGCTTCACACACACACGCTTCACACACGCTTCACACACACGGTTCATACACACGCTTCACACACGCTTCAGCAGAATTAGTGACGCAAGCGCTTCACACACACGCTTCACGCACACGCTTCACACACACACTTCACACACACACTTCACACACGCTTCACGCTTCACACACACGCTTCACACACACGCTTCACACGCGCTTCACACACACGCTTCAGCAGAATTAGTGACACACACGCTTAACACACACGCTTCACACACGCGCTTCACACACACGCTTCACACGCGCTTCACACACACGCTTCAGCAGAATTAGTGACACACACGCTTAACACACACGCTTCACACACGCGCTTCACACACGCTTCGCGCTTCACACACACGCTTCTCACACGCACTTCACACACACGCTTCACACACACGCTTCAGCAGAATTAGTGACACACACGCTTAACACACACGCTTCAGACACGCGCTTCACACACGCGCTACACACGCACTTTACACACGCGCTTCACACACGCACTTCACACACGCTTCGCGCTTCACACACGCTTCACACACACGCTTCACACGCGCTTCACACACACGCTTCACACACACGCTTCAGCAGAATTAGTGACACACACGCTTAACACACATGCTTCAGACACGCGCTTCACACACGCGCTTCACACACACGCTTCACACACGCTTCACACACACGCTTCACACACACGCTTCACACACACGCTTCAGCAGAATTAGTGACACACATGCTTCACACACACGCTTCACACACACGCTTCCCACATGCTTCACACACACGCTTCACACACACGCTTCACACACGCTTCACACACACGCTTCAGCAGAATTAGTGACACACATGCTTCACACACACGCTTCACACACACGCTTCCCACATGCTTCACACACACGCTTCACACACACGCTTCACACACGCTTCACACACACGCTTCACACACACGCTTCACACACGCTTCACACACGCGCTTCACACACGCGCTTCACACACACGCTTCACACACGCTTCACACACACGCTTCACACACACGCTTCACACACACGCTTCAGCAGAATTAGTGACACACATGCTTCACACACACGCTTCACACACACGCTTCCCACATGCTTCACACACACGCTTCACACACACGCTTCACACACGCTTCACACACGCGCTTCTCACACACGCTTCACACACACGCTTCAGCAGAATTAGTGACGCAAACGCTTCACACATGCTTCACACACATGCATCACACACGCTTCACACACACGCATCACACACGCTTCACACATGCGCTTCACACACACACGCTTCACACATACGCTTCACACACACACGCTTCACACACACGCGCTTCACACACGCGCTTCACACACACGCTTCACACACGCTTCACACACACACACACACACGCTTCATACACAAGCTTCACACACACTCTTCTGCAGAACTGGTGACACAAACGCAGATGTTTATTCGGCTGTGTGTGTTTCTGTGTTTCAGGACAACATCCGTGACATCACCGACTCGCTGATCGACCACTGCGAGGACCGCAAGCTAGACGAGAACTCAAACGTCCAGGTGTCGGACGAGAAGATCGTGGGCATCGTCAATGACCTCTTCGGAGCCGGTGAGTGCTGGAGAAGCGGAGGGTCAGGGATGCAGATATTAGGGCTCTCATGATCCGATATCAGCTCTAAGAACACCAGCATTTGACTAAAACACACCAGAAGCACATACAGCTGTAGAGTTACAGTCACACTCACACACACACACTCACGCATGCAGCCACACACACACACACACACACACATGTTTGTTTTTGTGAAATGTGAGGACATTCCATAGGCGTAATGGTTTTTATACCGTACAAACCGTATTTTCTATCCCCTTACACTGACCCTAAACCTACCCATCACACACACACACACACACACACACACACACACACACACACACACACACACACACACACACACACACACACACACACACACACACACTGCCCCTGCCCCTAAACCTAGCCCTCACAGGAGACTGTGCAGTTCACTTTCTGTGAAAAAAAACTTGTTCTGTGTGATTTATAAGCATTTTGAAAAGTGAGGACATGGGGAACGTCCTCATATTTCACCCTCTTTTTGTAATACCTGTGTCGTACCCATGTCATTATACACATTTGTGTCCTGATATTTCACAAAAACATGCCCACACACACACACACACTCTCACGCATGCAGCCACACACACACACTCACACACACACACACACACACACACACTCACACACATGCGCACACACACACACACACACACACACACACACACACACACACACACACACACACACTGTAAATGTTAAAATAGTGGCTCACTTTTGTGTTTCCCTCCAAGTTTTTGTAATCAGGCTCTTAGAAATTATATAATTTGGCTTTAGATTTATTGGACAATATATCAGTTATCGGCTTTCAAATACAGTGAGGAAAATAAGCATTTACACACCTGCTATTTGGCAAGTTCTCCCACTTAGAAATCATGGAGGGTCTGAAATTGTCATCGTAGGGTCATGTCCACTGTGAGAGACATAATCAAAAAAAAAATCCAGAAATCACAATGTATGATTTTTTTAACTATTTATTTGTATTATCCAGCTGCAAATAAGTATTTGAACACCTGAGAAAATCACTGTTAATATTTGGTACAGTAGCCTTTGTTTGGTCAAAGGTTTCCTGTAGTTTTTCAGCAGGTTTGCACTGCAGGAGGGACCCACTCCTCCACACAGATCTTCTCTAGATCAGGTTTCTGGCCTGAGTTTGAGCTCCTCCACAGATTCTCTATTGGGTTTAGGTCTGGAGACTGGCTAGGCCACGCCAGAACCTTGATCTGCTTCTTACAGAGCCACTGCTGGTTCTCCTGGCTGTGCTTCGGCTCATTGACCCAGCCTCGACCCATCCTCAATGCTCTAACTGAGGGAAGGAGGTTGTTCCCCTAAATCTCATCCTCTCCTTAATACAGTGCAGTCGCCCTTTCCCATGTGCAGAACCCCCACAGCATGATGCTGCCACCCCCATGCTTCACAGTAGAGATGGTGTTTTTGGGATGGTGTTCATCATTCTTCTTCCTCCAAACACGTTTAGTGGAATTATGACCAAAAAGTTCTATTTTGGTCTGATCTGACCACATGACTTTCTCCCATGACTCCTCTGGATCATCCAAATGGTCATTGGGAAACTTAAGCCGGGCCTGGACATGTGCTGGTTTAAGCAGGGGAACCTGCCGTGCCATGCATGATTTCAAACCATGACCATGTCTTAGGGCGTTTTCACACCTACCTTGTTTGGTCCGGATTTTCGGACTTTTCAGTTTGGTCCGAATCAAAATTACAGGTGTGAAACCTCCCCCGTACCACGGGCCGGACCAAACAGACGAAATTCGGTCCGACGAAAAGAGGTCGTCTCGGTCCGGATCAAACTGAACAAAGGTTCGGTTCGTTTCTAGTGTGAAAGCATTTTATGTATGGTTCGGACTTTCAGACCATTTACAGGAAGTTCCTGTTTATGTTTAAATATTATAACGTTATTTTTAAATTCAATCTAGGCTACATTGATTATGAAAAGTGAAAATATGCGCAATATGTCACTAGACAGAAAGTCAGAAATAAATTTAAACCGAATTTTGTATGATTTTGCTTAGAAAGCATTTCTTTAATGGGAATTTCGTTTTGTATAAATTGTATCTTAATTTTAATCAGATAATTGCCTGGATTTAATAAATAAGTAGCAAATAGTCTATAGCAGACAATAATGGCGGGAGCGATCACATGCTTTACACATGAACTGGAGCGTCTTAAATAAACCCAAACTCATCAGGCTACTTGCCTCACAAACATGAGAAATATGTGTATATAAAGCTTGAAATGTCCACTTTTAAACGTAACGAATAAAAAAAAATAGTCAAGCAATGCGAATGTTCAATAGTGGCAAAGACGATATGCGTCCGTTCATTCACTCTTGTCAAAGACGCTGACGTCAGACGCACGTCCGTTTACAAACCAATCAATGTCCAGATGTCGCCCACATAGATGATGACGAGTGGACGTAAGTGCGTCATGTAAAGTTCTTTAGTGCGCACACATAATTGCAATGAGAAACCAAACCAAAACTAACCGAATATATAAAAAGTATCAAAACATGAACTTCGGTTCGGACCTTGGTGCGGACTTTCAGGTGTGAAAACGCCCTTAGTGTATGACCAACAGTAACCTTGGAAACGGTGGTCCAGCTCTTTTCAGGTCATTGAGCAGCTCCTCCTGTAGTTCTGGGCTGATTTCTCTCCTTTCTTAGGATCATTGAGACCCCGCGAGGTGAGATCTTGCCCCAGTCCGAGGGAGATTGACAGTCATGTTTAGCTTCTTCCATTTTCTAATGATTGCTCCAACAGTGGACCTTTTTCACCAAGCTGCTTGGCAATTTCCCCGTAGCCCTTTCCAGCCTTGTGGAGGTGGACAATTGTGTCTCTAGTGTCTTTGGACAGCTCTTTGGTCTTGGCCATGTTAGTAGTTGGACTCTTACTGATTGTATGGGGTGGACAGGTGTCTTTATGCAGCTAACCACCTCAAACAGGTGCATCTAATTTAGGATAATAAATGGAGTGGAGGTGGACATTTTAAAGGCAGACTAACAGGTGTTTGAGGGTCAGAATTCTAGCTGATAGACAGGTGTTCAAATACTTATTTGTGTGTGTTTATCGGCAGGCTTCGACACCATCAGCACGGCTCTGTCCTGGGCTGTGGTGTATCTGGTGGCGTATCCGGAGATCCAGGAGCGGCTGCAGAGAGAACTGAGTGAGTGTGTGTGTTCAGATGTGCTCAGAGAACTGAGTGTGTGTGTTCAGCTGTGTTTAGAGCTAGCGCTGCTGCGGTCGCCGCTAATGCGTTAATCTTTCAGGTGAGAAGGTGGGACTGGAGCGAACGCCTCGCCTGTCCGACAGAACCGAGCTGCCGCTCCTCGAGGCCTTCATCCTGGAGATCTTCCGCCATTCCTCCTTCCTGCCCTTCACCATCCCTCACTGGTGAGTGGAGCGCCATCACGAGTGTGTGAAGGTGTGTGTGTGTGTGAGAGAGCTAACGGTGTGTGTGTGTGTTTCAGCACATCTAAAGACACGTCGCTCAACGGATTCTTCATTCCCAAAGACACGTGTGTGTTCGTGAACCAGTGGCAGGTCAACCACGACCCGTGAGTTCATCATGTGACCGCTCACTAAACACATTTCATTTATATTCCTGTTAAATAAATGTTCTTGTTTGTAAAGCAGGGTAATAAACGTTTAGAGAAAAACATGTAAACGTGAAAAAATATAATATTTAAAGATAATAATTAGGCTAAATAGATAAAAAAAAAATAGTAAATTAAAATTAAAATTTGATTAAAATAAGCAAATGGATTCAAATATATTAATTATATTAAATAAATTAAAAAAAGTTTGGAGAAAAACATGTAAAAATGAATAATACAATTATTTAAATAAATAATAAGTAAATAAAAATGAGATTTAAATAAGCAAATAAATGATAAAAATACATTTAACTGTACATTTTATATATACACATTTTATTTTGTGTAACTTAATAAATACTAAACATTTTCCTAATAATATTTTAAACTGGTATGGAATATATAATCTAATAATTTTATTAAAATAAGCAAACAATAAAAATAGACTAAAATATATTAAATAAATAATATTAAATAAATATAAAAATATAAAATATGAATTAAAATATTAAAATATTTATAATATAGTAAAAAAAATTAAATAAGCAAAAATAAAAATTTGATTAAAATAAGCAAACAATAAAAATAGATAAAATAAATAATATTAAATCCATTTAAAAATGTATTCAATTAATGAATTTATTTCTATTAATATAAATAGTAAAACATTTTTTAAATAAGTAAATAATAAAAATACATGTAAATACATTTTAAATATATTTTTAATTAATTTATTATTTATTATTATTAATGTTTGTAAGTGTTTGGGGTTTAAAACTGGGTTGCCATAAAAGTTTAGTGTAAAAATAATATTTAAAGATATAAAAAGATAAGCTTTAAATAAGATTTTAAAAAATAGTAAATCAAATTTGATTAAAAAAAGCAAACAATAAAAATGTATTAAAATAGATCAAATAAATGTATAAATGAAGTAAATCAAATTACATTTTTAAAAGTTTAGAGTGTTAAAATTAATAAAAAATATTAAAATATATAGTAAATAAAATGTTATTTAAATAAGCAAACAATAAAAATGCATATCTAATTTTAAATATCTAATTTTATTTTATGTAACTTAATAAATACTAAAAATGTTCCTAATAATATTTTAAACTGGTATAGAATTTAATAAACCCATTCATGAATACCATAGTAAATGTTTTTGGGTTGTAAAAATGTCAAAATAAATAATACAAATATAATATTTAAAGATGTAAAAATAATAATTAAATAAAAAAAATGTAAATAAATAAGCAAACAATAAAAATGGATTCAAATAAATAAATAGAAATCATTACATTTTTTAAAGTTTAGAGTGTGAAAATGAATACAAAATATTAAAATAAATTGTAAATAAAACAATAAAAATACATTTTACATATACTAATTTTAAATATATAAAATTTATTTTATGTAACTTAAGAAAATATTTAGTATCTATTAATAATATTTTATAAGCAAACAATAAAAATGGATTCAAATAGATAAATTAAATCAAATTAAATAAATGTAAAAATTAATTCAAATGAATTATTTAAAAAAAAAGAAGCAAATAATAAAAATACATGTAAATTAATAAATAAAAAAAAATACAGTTAACAGTAAACTGCTGTATTTAAATTTGATATAACTATAATAAACCCATTCATGAATACCATAGCAAATGTGTAAAATACCATGGCAATGTTTTTGGGTTGTAAACATAATAAAAATATAATATTTAAAGATGTAAAAATAATAATTAAATACAAAAATAGTAAATAAAAATAAGCAAACAATACAAATAGATCAAATAGATAAAATAAATTTATAAATTAATTAAATCATAGTACATTTTTTAAAAGTTTAGAGAGTGTGAAAATGAATAAAAAATATTAAAATAAATTGTAAATAAAAAAATTATTTAAATAAGCAAACAATAAAAACACATTTTACATATACTAATTTTAAATATATAAAAAATTTATTTTATGTAACTTAATACTTAATAAACATGTAAAAATGTCAAAATAAATAATAAAAATATAATATTTAAAGATATAAAAAATAATAATTAAATACAAAAATAGTAAATAAAAATAAGCAAACAATACAAATACATTTTACATATACTAATTTTAAATATATAAAAATTTATTTGATGCAACTTAATACTTAATAAACATGTAAAAATGTCAAAATAAATACTAAAAATATAATATTTAAAGATATAAAAAAAAATAATTAAATACAAAAATAGTAAATAAAAATAAGCAAACAATACAAATACATTTTACATATACTAATTTTAAATATATAAAAATTTATTTTATGTAACTTAATACTTAATAAACATGTAAAAATGTCAAAATAAATACTAAAAATATAATATTTAAAGATATAAAAAATAATAATTAAATATAAAAATAAGCAAACAATACAAATATATTTTACATATACTAATTTTAAATATATAAAAATTTATTTGATGTAACTTAATACTTAATAAACATGTAAAAATGTCAAAATAAATACTAAAAATATAATATTTAAAGATATAAAAAATAATAATTAAATACAAAAATAGTAAATAAAAATAAGCAAACAATACAAATACATTTTACATATAATAATTTTAAATATATTAACATTTATTTTATGTAACTTAATACTTAATAAACATGTAAAAATGTCAAAATAAATAATAAAAATATAATATTTAAAGATATAAAAAGTAATAATTAAATACAAAAATAGTAAATAAAAATAAGCAAACAATACAAATACATTTTACATATACTAATTTTAAATATATAAAAATTTATTTTATGTAACTTAATACTTAATAAACATGTAAAAAAGTCAAAATTAATACTAAAAATATAATATTTAAAGATATAAAAAATAATAATTAAATACAAAAATAGTAAATAAAAATAAGCAAACAATACAAATACATTTTACATATACTAATTTTAAATATATAAAAATTTATTTTATGTAACTTAATACTTAATAAACATGTAAAAATGTCAAAATAAATACTAAAAATATAATATTTAAAGATATAAAAAATAATAATTAAATATAAAAATAAGCAAACAATACAAATATATTTTACATATACTAATTTTAAATATATAAAAATGTATTTTATGTAACTTAATACTTAATAAACATGTAAAAATGTCAAAATAAATAATAAAAATATAATATTTAAAGATATAAAAAATAATAATTAAATACAAAAATAGTAAATAAAAATAAGCAAACAATACAAATACATTTTACATATACTAATTTTAAATATATAAAAATTTATTTTATGTAACTTAATACTTAATAAACATGTAAAAATGTCAAAATAAATACTAAAAATATAATATTTAAAGATATAAAAAATAATAATTAAATATAAAAATAAGCAAACAATACAAATTTATTTTACATATACTAATTTTAAATATATAAAAATTTATTTTATGTAACTTAATACTTAATAAACATGTAAAAATGTCAAAATAAATAATAAAAATATAATATTTAAAGATATAAAAACTAATAATTAAATACAAAAATAGTAAATAAGCAAACAATAAAAATAGATCAAATAAACAATAATAATGAATTAAAATGAGTGCGCCTGTCCTCAGGGAACTGTGGAAGGACCCGTCCTCCTTCGACCCGGACCGCTTCCTCAGCGCCGACGGGACGGAGCTCCACAAGATGGAGGGCGAGAAGGTGCTGGTGTTCGGCCTGGGGAAGCGGCGCTGCATCGGCGAGTCCATCGGGCGGGCGGAGGTCTTCCTGTTCCTGGCCATCCTGCTGCAGAGGTTAAAGTTCAGCGGGATGCCCGGAGAGAGCCTGGATATGACCCCGGAGTACGGCCTGACCATGAAGCACAAGCGCTGTCTCCTGCGGGTCTCCGGCCGGCCCGGTTACACCTCGTGATCCGGCCCGAGTCCGGCTCGAGTCTGGCCCGAGTCCGGCTCAAGTCTGGCCCGAGTCCGGCTCAAGTCCGGCTCGAGTCTGGCCCGAGTCTGGCCCAAGTCTGGCCCGAGTCCGTCTTGAGTCCAGCCCGAGTCTGGCCCGAGTCCGTCTTGAGTCCGGCTCGAGTCTGGCCCGAGTCCGTCTTGAGTCCGGCCCGAGTCTGGCCCGAGTCCGTCTTGAGTCCGGCTCGTGTCTGGCCCGAGTCCGTCTTGAGTCCGGCTCGAGTCCGGCTCAATGCCAAATATCCGAAAGATGTCCGTGATGGAACCCGAGTGTGTATCACCTTTCAGAACTCAAGCTGGTGCTGCCGATAACATATCTCTGCTTCCAAACAGCCCAGATAAGAGCCTGAGCGTCTCACTGAAGCTATGTCTCATTACATCCCATAATGTGATCTGTGAATATGTGCCTGATCGTAGGTTTGTACAGATTGTATTTATCAAGCACACATGATCAACCCTTCCTCTGATGCTCCTCTAATGAAGGAAATGAAGTGCAAACGTGCGCTCATATCAACTCCAGCACTGTTTTTGCATAGCATATTTATGATCGCCAAATCAATAATAAAACTTTGATAATGTCTGTGTTTAACCCTTCGTCGGGGGGGCTTTGGGCTCTCCAGGCAACAAAATGTAATTTTTTTTCTTAGAACAAATGTAATTGTACTCTGTTTATTAATGTTTTTACTCAACATCTGTGCAGTTTTTGGAGTATTTATAATCATTTTTAAATTTATATAAATACATTTTGACACCAAATGTAAAATTCACTTTATAAGACTCAAATTCCTAACTTTCATTCGTGGGGATAACATCTGACATGGTTTAGTGTGAGATTTATGCCCATCTTTTGTAAAAATTCAGTTTTAAAATAAAAGACTTTTACCAGTAAATGTCTGCAGAACTCTTTTCATTTATCAGGTGGATTCATATCTAAATGTAATCACAATTAAAATGAATTAATTTTGTCAGAACAAACATGAACAGTTCTATTACATATAGAGTAACAAATACACAACATCAACATCAAAATAAAATGAACTGAACAGCAGAATGATCATTTTGAATTATAGATGTTTTATGCATTATTGGAAGTGTGCCGCTTTGTGTGTGTGTGTGTGTGTGAGCATGATCATTTTGAATTATGGATGTTTTTTGTATTGTTGGAAGTGTACCGCTTCATGTGTGTGTGTGTGTGTGTGTGTGTGTGTGAGCATGATCATTTTGCATTATGGATGTTTTTTGTATTGTTGGAAGTGTGCCGCTTCATGTGTGTGTGTGTGTGTGTGTGTGTGTGTGTGTGTGAGCATGATCATTTTGCATTATGGATGTTTTTTTTATTGTTGGAAGTGTGCCGCTTCATGTGTGTGTGTGTGTGTGTGTGTGTGTGTGTGTGTGTGTGTGTGAGCATGATCATTTTGCATTATGGATGTTTTTTTTATTGTTGGAAGTGTGCCGCTTCATGTGTGTGTGTGTGTGTGTCTGTGTGTGTGTGAGCATGATCATTTTGCATTATGGATGTTTTATTTATTGTTGGAAGTGTGCCGCTTCATGTGTGTGTGTGTGTGTCTGTGTGTGTGTGAGCATGATCATTTTGCATTATGGATGTTTTTTGTATTGTTGGAAGTGTGCCGCTTCATGTGTGTGTGTGTGTGTGTGTGTGTGTGTGTGTGTGTGTGTGTGTGAGCATGATCATTTTGCATTATGGATGTTTTTTTTATTGTTGGAAGTGTGCCGCTTCGTGTGTGTGTGTGTGTGTGTGTGTGTGTGTGTGTGTGTGTGTGTGTGTGTGTGTGTGTGTTCTGTGTTGTTTCTGTTCTTGAGGATGAATTTTGTCCATTTTCTAAGACCCTGAGTGTGACTTTTTTTGTCACATGGACATAAAAACAGAAATCAACCCAATTCATATTTTTATTTGTAGATCTAGAGAGTGTTGACAACCGTACAAAGTCTCATTCAATTTGGACTAAGGAAAAAAAGAATTTTTTTTTTTTTGAGGAAACGTCCTTTCGGTCAGAAAAAACCCTGAAGACCAAAAAGGGGTCGAGTCCAAACCTGAGTGAGTTTCAGATGTTTCAGAGAAATAAAGAGAAGACATTCTTTCAAATATCATGTTCTGAGATCAGCAGAAACTCATTCAGGCTCTTTTTGGGTGAACTGTCCCTTTAAGGGTCACACACACTGCGTTAAATATGCAGAGATAATTGAGTATTTAAACAATCAAGACTGATTGGAATCAGACGCCGCCATTACATGCAAGATCATCATGGACTTATCATGGTAGAACAAACTAAAAGTATTAGCACTACACACACACACACACACGCACACGCACACACACACACACACACACGCACGCACGCACGCACGCACACACCACACGCACGCACGCACGCACGCACACACGCACACACCACACACACCACACACACACACAGACAGTAGTTTTCAACGAACACAAACTACTTCAACGCTGGAACTGGGTAAGCGACTGGTTGTTTGATTTTAGGATGATTTATCAGTCGTTAGAGATTGAGAGTTAAAGGCACAGTGTGTAATTCCTCAACTCAGAGGCGTGTCTTGACTCTTGAGTGGGCGGAGCTTTTATTCTGCCGCGAGCGCTTCCACTTCTTCCGTTCATGCGTGTGTGTGTGTGTGTGTGTGTGTTTGATCCTCTCACACACATGTGAGTGTGTTAAAGTGATGTTGTAATGTTGTCTTTCAGATGCAGAACTCTTTTCATTTATCAGGTGGATTCATATCTAAATGTAATCACAATTAAAATGAATTAATTTTGTCAGAACAAACATGAACAGTTCTATTACATATAGAGTAACAAATACACAACATCAACATCAAAATAAAATGAACTGAACAGCAGAATGATCATTTTGAATTATAGATGTTTTATGCATTATTGGAAGTGTGCCGCTTTGTGTGTGTGTGTGTGATTGTGATGATTATCTTGTAACGGGATTCAGATTTTTCTGTTATCAGTTTTTTAATTATTCTACTAAATTGTCAACATTTTTAAGTAGAATATTTTATTTAGTATTTTACAAGAAAGACACTTTACAATATATATAAATAGTAATAAGAATTATACCAAAAGTAATTTATACATTCTACAGTTTATGGGTTATTATATGAAATTGGGCCTATATATATTCTACAAGTGTGCCATCAACAGCAAAGTTGGTGTTATTTATATTAGATCAGATCGGGTTCAAAAATTTGACAGCAACACGCTTGACAGTATCATGCATGACAGCAACACACATGACAGCAACACACATGACAGCAACACACATGACAGCAACACGCATGACAGCAACACGCATGACAGCAACACGCATGACTGCAACACGCATGACAGCAACACACATGACAGCAACACACATGACAGCAACACACATGACAGCAACACACATGACAGCAACACACATGACAGCAACACACATGACAGCAACACACATGACAGCAACACACATGACAGCAACACGCATGACAGCAACACGCATGACAGCAACACACATGACAGCAACACACATGACAGCAACACGCATGACAGCAACACGCATGACAGCAACACGCATGACAGCAACACGCATGACTGCAACACGCATGACAGCAACACACATGACAGCAACACACATGACAGCAACACACATGACAGCAACACACATGACAGCAACACGTATGACAGCAACACACATGACAGCAACACACATGACAGCAACACGCATGACAGCAACACGCATGACAGCAACACACATGACAGCAAAACGCATGACAGCAACACGCATGACTGCAACACGCATGACAGCAACACACATGACAGCAACACACATGACAGCAACACACATGACAGCAACACACATGACAGCAACACACATGACAGCAACACGCATGACAGCAACACGCATGACTGCAACACGCATGACAGCAACACGCATGACTGCAACACGCATGACAGCAACACGCATGACTGCAACACACATGACAGCAACACACATGACAGCAACACACATGACAGCAACACACATGACAGCAACACGCATGAATGCAACACGCATGACAGCAACACACATGACAGGAACACACATGACAGGAACACACATGACAGCAACACACATGACAGCAACACACATGACAGCAACACACATGACAGCAACACGCATGACAGCAACACGCATGACTCCAACACGCATGACTGCAACACGCATGACAGCAACACACATGACAGCAACCTGCATGACAGCAACACACATGACCAGCACACATGACAGCAACACGCATGACAGCAACACGCATGACTGCAACACGCATGACAGCAACACACATGACAGCAACCTGCATGACAGCAACACACATGACAGCAACACACATGACAGCAACATGCATGACTGCAACACGCATGACAGCAACACGCATGACAGCAACACACATGACAGAAACAGAAACACGCATGACAGTAAAACACATGACAGCAGCTCGTATGACAAAAACATGCATGACAGAAACATGCATGACAGTAGGTTTATGTCATGCATCACGCATGACAGCAACACGCATGACAGCAACACACATGACAGCAACATGTATGACAGCAACACGCATGACAGCAACACACATGACAGCAACACACATGACTGCAACACGCATGACAGCAACACGCATGACAGCAACACACATGACAGAAACAGAAACACGCATGACAGTAAAACACATGACAGCAGCTCGTATGACAAAAACATGCATGACAGAAACATGCCTGACAGTAGGTTTATGTCATGCATCACGCATGACAGCAACACGCATGACAGGAACACACATGACAGCAACATGTATGACAGCAACACGCATGACAGCAACACACATGACAGCAACATGCATGACAGGAACACACATGACAGCAACATGTATGACAGCAACACGCATGACAGCAACACACATGACAGCAACATGCATGACAGTATCACGCATAACAGTATCACACATGACAGTATCACGCATGACAGCAGCACGCATGACAGCAACACGCATGACAGCAACATGCATGACAGCAACACGCATGACAGCAACACACATGACAGAAACAGAAACACGCATGACAGAAACACGCATGACAGTAAAACACATGACAGCAGCTCGCATGACAAAAACATGCATGACAGCAACCCGCATGAAAGCAACACACATGACAGCAACACGCATGACAGCAACACGCATGACAGCAACACACATGACAGAAACAGAAACACGCATGACAGAAACACGCATGACAGTAAAACACATAACAGCAGCTCGCATGACAAAAACATGCATGACAGCAACACGCATGACAGCAGCACGCATGACAGCAACACGCATGACAGCAGCACGCATGACAGCAACACGCATGACAGCAACACGCATGACAGCAACACGCATGACAGCAACATGCATGACAGCAACACACATGACAGCAACACGCATGACAGCAGCACGCATACAGCAACACGCATGACAGCAGCACGCATGACAGCAACACGCATGACAGCAACACGCATGACAGCAACACGCATGACAGCAACATGCATGACAGCAACACACATGACAGCAACACGCATGACAGCAACACGCGTGTCACGCGTGTCAGTATCACACATGACAGAATCACGCATGACAGCAACACGCATGACAGCAACACGCATGACAGCAACACGCATGACAGTAACACGCATGACAAAAAACGCATGACAGCAGCACAGACAGAAATACAAAAACAAACTACCAAATGACTAATTCTGCGGATTTTAATGCATACTGTTAATGCGATGACATCCTGGAACTGTGGTCTCCACTTTCCAGATATCCGCGCACAGACTCCGAGTGTCGCTGGGGAGCGAGCGGGAAAACACGTTAGCGGAATCGGTGGATCTTTAGCGGAGGGAAAACAGAACACTTTTAGCGTCCATAGACTGTGAGAGGAGCAGCTCAGCTGATGAGGGCAGAGGGGCAGTGGCTCTGGCCATCGGGACACCGACCCCCCCGCCACTGAGCACGGCCCTGTCTAACACTGATCTAGTGGATATTTGAATCCTAAAATCGTACATGTTGTGCCTTTAAACACAATATCTGCACTTTTTCTCTGAACAACAGAGAATTATTTTTAATATTGGTATTGTTTTTATTTCTGTTTTATTTATCAATATTGTTAAATTAATTATTATTGAGTTTGCCATGAATATAGCCGTTAAATGATACATGAATGAATGAATTAAATGATTACAGGTATTATACATTCTCCCTCCTTGGCATTGGACATCTGAAGGTTCATGAGAGGGGAAATGGCCTTCATCATCATCATCATCATCATCCTGGTCTGGCATGTGTAGTGGAACATGTGAAGTTCCTGTGACAGACGCATGAATCATGTGACCAGAACATAGAACACAGCATGTGTTCTTCCTCAGGTGTGTGTCTTGTGATGGTCACCGTTTATACCTCACGTCATTCCAAACCTTTATGGCACGCTTCCCTCTGTGGAACGCCAGCGAATCTTTGTCCTTTTATATTCCACAGAAGAAAGAACGTCATTCTTTTCTTTTCTATTCTACACAACAACAACAACCGCATGACAGAAACATGCATGAAAGAAACACGCATGACAGTATCACGCATGACAGTAGGTTTATGTTATGCGTCACGCATGACAGTATCACGCATTACAGTAAGAGCAACACGCAACATACATGACAGCAACATGCATGACAGTAACACGCATGACAGTAGGTTTATGTTATGCGTCACGCATGACAGCAACACGCGTGACACCAACACACATGGAAGTAACATGCATGAAAGCCGCACGCATGACAGCAGCACACATGACAACATGACAGAAACATACATGACAGTAAGAGCAACACGCAACACACATGACAGCACATGCATGACCACAACATGCATGACAGTAACACACAAAACAATAACACGCATGACAGAAACACACATGACAATAACACGCATGACATCAACAGGCTTGACAGTAAAATACATGACAGAAACACGAATGACATCAACACGCATGACAGTAACAGAAACACGCAACACACATGACAGCAGCATGCATGACAGCAACATGCATGATAGAAACACGTATGACAGCAGCACACATGACAGCAACACGCAGACAGCAGCACGCATGACAGAAACATGCATGATAGAAACACGCATGACTGTAACACGCATGACAGCAGCACACAATACAGCAACATGCATGATAGAAACACACATGACAGCAACACGCATGACAGCAACATGCATGAATGCAACCCGCATGACAGCAACACGCATGACAGAGACAGAAACATGCATGACAGCAGCACGCATGACAGCAACATGCATGATAGAAACACACATGACAGCAACACGCATGACAGCAACATGCATGAATGCATCCTGCATGACAGCAACATGCATGAATGCAACCTGCATAACAGCAACACGCATGACAGCAACACGCATGACAGAAACAGAAACACGCATGACAGCAACACGCATGACAGAAACAGACACACGCATGACAGTAACACACATGACAGCAGCACGCATGACAAAAAACACGCATGACAGAAACACGCATGACAGTAACACGCATGACAGTAGGTTTATGTCATGTGTCACGCATGACAGCAACACGCGTGACAGCAACACACATGGAAGTAACATGCATGACAGTAACACGGATGACAGCAACATGCAGGAAAGCCGCACGCATGACAGCAGCACACATGACAACATGACAGAAACATGCATGACAGTAAGAGCAACACACAACACACATGACAGCACATGCATGACAGCAACATGCATGACAGTAACACACAAAACAATAACACGCAAGATAGAAACACACATGACAGTAACACGCATGACATCAACATGCTTGACAGTAAAACACGACAGAAACACACATGACAGTAACACGCATGACATCAACACGCATGACAGTAATAGAAACACGCAACACACATGACAGCAACACGCATGACAGCAGCATGCATGACAGAAACATGCATGATAGAAACACGCATGACAGCAGCATGCAAGATAGAAAAACGCATGACAGTAACATGCAGGACTGCAACCCGCATGACTGCAACCCGCATGATAGCAACACGCATGACAGCAACACGCATGACAGAAACACGCATGACCGCGTCACACATGACAGCAACACGCATGACAGCAACACGCATGACAGAAACAGGAGCACGCATGACAGCGTCACACATGGCAGCAACACAGGTGACAGAAACACGCATGAAAGCAACACGCATGACAGAAACAGAAACACGCATGACAGCAACACGCATGACAGCAACAAGCGTGACAGAAACACGCATGGCAGCAACACGCATGAAATAAACAGGAACACGCATGACAGCATCACGCATGGCAGCAACACGCGTGACAGAAACACACATGACAGCAACACGCATGACAGCAACACGCGTGACAGAAACACAAATAACAGAAACACGCATGACAGCAGCACGCATGACATAAACACGCATGACAGTAGGTTTATGTCATGTGTCACGCATGACAGTCTCACGCACGACAGCAACACGCGTTACAGCAACATGCATGATAGAAACACGCATGACAGCAGCACGCATGACAGTAACACGCATGACAGCAACATGCATGATAGAAACACGCATGACAGCTGCACGCATGAAAGTAACACTTATGACAGCAACATGCATGATAGAAACACGCATAACAGCAGCACGCATGACAGTAACACGCATGACAGCAACATGCATGATAGAAACACGCATGACAACAGCACGCATAACAGCAACATGCATGACAGCAACACGCATGACAGCAACACTCATGACAGCAACACTCATGACAGCAGCACGCATGACAGCAACACGCATGACAGCAACACGCATGACAGCAACATGCATGACAGCAACACGCATGACAGCAACATGCATGACAGCAACATGCATGATAGAAACACGCATGACAGCAACACGTATGACAGCAACACGCATGACAGCAACACGCATGACAGCAGCACGCATGACAGCAACATGCATGATAGAAACACTCATGACAGCAGCACGCATGACAGTAACACGTATGACAGCAACATCCATGATAGAAACACGCATGACAGCAGCAAGAATGACAATTAACACGCATGACAGCAACATGCATGATAGATACACACATGACAGTAACACGCATGACAGCAGCATGCATGACTGCAACCCGCATGACAGCAACACGCATTACAGCAACACGCATGACAGAAACAGAAACATGCATGACAGCAACACGCATGACAGCAACACGCGTGACAGAAACACGCATGACAGCAACACGCATGACAGCAACACGCATGACAGCAGCACGCATGACAGCAACATGCATGATAGGAACACGCATGACAGCAACATGCATGATAGAAACACGCATGACAGCAACACGTATGACAGCAACACGCGTGACAGAAACACACATGACAGCAACACGCATGACAGCAACACACGTGACAGAAACACAAATAACAGAAACACGCATGACAGCAGCACGAATGACATAAACACACATGAGAGTAGGTTTATGTCATGTGTCACGCATGACAGTCTCATGCACGACAGCAACACGCGTTACAGCAACACACGTGACAGCAACACGCATGACAGTAACACGCATGACATCAAAACACTTGACAGTAACACACATTACAATAACACGCATGTCAGCAACACGAATAACAGCAGCACGCATGACAGCAACACGCATGACAGCAGCACGCATGACAGCAACACGCATGACAGCAACACACATGACAGCAGCACGCATGACAGCAACACGCATGACAGCAACACACATGACAGCAGCACGCATGACAGCAACACACATGACAGCAACACGCATGACAGCAGCACGCATGACAGCAGCACACATGACAGCATCACACATGACAGCAACACGCATGACAGCAACACGCATGACAGCAGCATGCATGACAGCAACATGCATGATAGAAACACACATGACAGCAGCACGCATGACAGCAGCACGCATGACAGTAACACGCATGACAGCAACATGCATGATAGAAACACGCATGACAGCAGCACGCATGACAGTAACACGCATGACAGCAACATGCATGATAGAAACACGCATGACAGCTGCACGCATGACAGTAACACGCATGACAGCAACATGCATGATAGAAACACGCATAACAGCAGCACGCATGACAGTAACACGCATGACAACAACGTGCATGATAGAAACACGCATGACAGCAGCACGCATAACAGCAGCATGCATGACAGCAACATGCATGACAGCAACACTCATGACAGCAACACTCATGACAGCAGCACGCATGACAGCAACACGCATGACAGCAACACGCATGACAGCAACACGCATGACAGCAACACGCATGACAGCAACATGCATGACAGCAACATGCATGATAGAAACACGCATGACAGCAGCACCCATGACAGCAGCACGCATGACAGCAACATGCATGATAGGAACACCCATGACAGCAACATGCATGATAGAAACACACATGACAGCAACACGTATGACAGCAACACGCATGACAGCAACACGCATGACAGCAGCACGCATGACAGCAACATGCATGATAGGAACACCCATGACAGCAACATGCATGATAGAAACATGCATGACAGCAACACGTATGACAGCAACACGCATGACAGCAACACGCATGACAGCAGCACGCATGACAGCAACATGCATGATAGAAACACTCATGACAGCAGCACACATGACAGCAGCACGCATGACAGTAACACGTATGACAGCAACATCCATGATAGAAACACGCATGAGAGCAGCAAGAATGACAGTAACACGCATGACAGCAACATGCATGATAGATACACACATGACAGTAACACGCATGACAGCAGCATGCATGACTGCAACCCGCATGACAGCAACACGCATTAAAGCAACACGCATGACAGAAACAGAAACATGCATGACAGCAACACGCATGACAGCAACACGCATGACAGCAACACGCGTGACAGAAACACGCATGACAGCAACACGCATGACAGCAACACGCATGACAGCAGCACGCATGACAGCAACATGCATGATAGGAACACGCATGACAGCAACATGCATGATAGAAACACGCATGACAGAAACATGTATGACAGCAACACGCATGACAGCAACACGCATAACAGCAACACGCATGACAACAGCACGCATGACAGCAACATGCATGATAGAAACACTCATGACAGCAGCACGCATGACAGCAGCACGCATGACAGTAACACGTATGACAGCAACATCCATGATAGAAACACGCATGACAGCAGCAAGAATGACAGTAACACGCATGACAGCAACATGCATGATAGATACACACATGACAGAAACACGCATGACAGCAGCACGCATGACATCAACACGCATTACAGCAGCACGCATGACACCAGCACGCATGACAGCAACATGCATGATAGAAACACGCATGACAGTAACACGCATGACAGCAGCATGCATGACTGCAACCCGCATGACAGCAACATGCATGACAGAAACAGAAACATGCATGACAGCAACACGCATGACAGCAACACGCGTGACAGAAACACGCATGACAGCAACACGCATGACAGCAACACGCATGACAGCAGCACGCATGACAGCAACATGCATGATAGGAACACGCATGACAGCAACATGCATGATAGAAACACGCATGACAGCAACACGTATGACAGCAACACGCGTGACAGAAACACACATGACAGCAACACGCATGACAGCAACACACGTGACAGAAACACAAATAACAGAAACACGCATGACAGCAGCACGAATGACATAAACACACATGAGAGTAGGTTTATGTCATGTGTCACGCATGACAGTCTCACGCACGACAGCAACACGCGTTACAGCAACACACGTGACAGCAACACGCATGACAGTAACACGCATGACATCAAAACACTTGACAGTAACACACATTACAATAACACGCATGTCAGCAACACGAATAACAGCAGCACGCATGACAGCAACACGCATGACAGCAGCACGCATGACAGCAACACGCATGACAGCAACACACATGACAGCAGCACGCATGACAGCAACACGCATGACAGCAACACACATGACAGCAGCACTCATGACAGCAACACACATGACAGCAACACGCATGACAGCAGCACGCATGACAGCAGCACACATGACAGCATCACACATGACAGCAACACGCATGACAGCAACACGCATGACAGCAGCATGCATGACAGCAACATGCATGATAGAAACACACATGACAGCAGCACGCATGACAGCAGCACGCATGACAGTAACACGCATGACAGCAACATGCATGATAGAAACACGCATGACAGCAGCACGCATGACAGTAACACGCATGACAGCAACATGCATGATAGAAACACGCATGACAGCTGCACGCATGACAGTAACACGCATGACAGCAACATGCATGATAGAAACACGCATAACAGCAGCACGCATGACAGTAACACGCATGACAACAACGTGCATGATAGAAACACGCATGACAGCAGCACGCATAACAGCAGCATGCATGACAGCAACATGCATGACAGCAACACTCATGACAGCAACACTCATGACAGCAGCACGCATGACAGCAACACGCATGACAGCAACACGCATGACAGCAACACGCATGACAGCAACATGCATGACAGCAACAAGCATGACAGCAACACGCATGACAGCAACACGCATGACAGCAACATGCATGACAGCAACATGCATGATAGAAACACGCATGACAGCAGCACCCATGACAGCAGCACGCATGACAGCAACATGCATGATAGGAACACCCATGACAGCAACATGCATGATAGAAACACACATGACAGCAGCACGTATGACAGCAACACGCATGACAGCAACACGCATGACAGCAGCACGCATGACAGCAACATGCATGATAGGAACACCCATGACAGCAACATGCATGATAGAAACACGCATGACAGCAACACGTATGACAGCAACACGCATGACAGCAACACGCATGACAGCAGCACGCATGACAGCAACATGCATGATAGAAACACTCATGACAGCAGCACACATGACAGCAGCACGCATGACAGTAACACGTATGACAGCAACATCCATGATAGAAACACGCATGAGAGCAGCAAGAATGACAGTAACACGCATGAAAGAAACATGCATGATAGATACACACATGACAGTAACACGCATGACAGCAGCATGCATGACTGCAACCCGCATGACAGCAACACGCATTAAAGCAACACGCATGACAGAAACAGAAACATGCATGACAGCAACACGCATGACAGCAACACGCGTGACAGAAACACGCATGACAGCAACACGCATGACAGCAACACGCATGACAGCAGCACGCATGACAGCAACATGCATGATAGGAACACGCATGACAGCAACATGCATGATAGAAACACGCATGACAGAAACATGTATGACAGCAACACGCATGACAGCAACACGCATGACAGCAACACGCATGACAACAGCACGCATGACAGCAACATGCATGATAGAAACACTCATGACAGCAGCACGCATGACAGCAGCACGCATGACAGTAACACGTATGACAGCAACATCCATGATAGAAACACGCATTACAGCAGCAAGAATGACAGTAATACGCATGACAGCAACATGCATGATAGATACACACATGACAGAAACACGCATGACAGCAGCACGCATGACATCAACACGCATTACAGCAGCACGCATGACACCAGCACGCATGACAGCAACATGCATGATAGAAACACGCATGACAGTAACACGCATGACAGCAGCATGCATGACTGCAACCCGCATGACAGCAACACGCATGACAGAAACAGAAATATGCATGACAGCAACACGCATGACAGCAACACGCGTGACAGAAACACGCATGACAGCAACACGCATGACAGCAACACTCATGACAGCAACACTCATGACAGCAACATGGATGATAGAAACACACATGACAGTAACACGCATGACAGCAACATGCATGACAGCAACACGCATTACAGCAACACGCATGACAGAAACAGAAACCTGCATGACAGCAACACGCATGACAGCAACACGCGTGACAGAAACACGCATGACAGCAACACTCATGACAGCAACACTCATGACAGCAGCACGCATGACAGCAACACGCATGACAGCAACATGCATGATAGAAACACGCATGACAGCAACACGTATGACAGCAACACGCATGACAGCAACACGCATGACAGCAACATGCATGACAGCAACATGCATGATAGAAACAAGCATGACAGCAGCACCCATGACAGCAGCACGCATGACAGCAACACGCATGACAGCAGCACGCATGACAGCAACATGCATGATAGGAACACGCATGACAGCAACATGCATGATAGAAACACGCATGACAGCAACACGCATGACAGCAGCACGCATGACAGACACATGCATGATAGAAACACTCATGACAGCAGCACGCATGACAGCAGCACGCATGACAGTAACACGTATGACAGCAACATCCATGATAGAAACACGCATGAAAGCAGCAAGAATGACAGTAACACGCATGACAGCAACATGCATGATAGATACACACATGACAGAAACACGCATGACAGCAGCACGCATGACATCAACACGCATGACAGCAGCACGCATGACAGCAACATGCATGATAGAAACACGCATGACAGTAACACGCATGACAGCAGCACGCATGACATCAACATGCATGATAGAAACACTCATGACAGCAGCACGCATGACAGCAGCACGCATGACAGTAACACGTATGACAGCAACATCCATGATAGAAACACGCATGAAAGCAGCAAGAATGACAGTAACACGCATGACAGCAACATGCATGATAGATACACACATGACAGAAACACGCATGACAGCAGCAGGCATGACATCAACACGCATGACAGCAGCACGCATGACAGCAACATGCATGATAGAAACACGCATGACAGCAACACGCATGACAGCAGCACGCATGACAGTAACAAGCATGGCAGCAGCACGCATGACAGCAACATGGATGATAGAAACACACATGACAGTAACACGCATGACAGCAACATGCATGACAGCAACCCGCATGACAGCAACACGCATTACAGCAACATGCATGACAGAAACAGAAACATGCATGACAGCAACACGCATGACAGCAACACGCATGACAGCAACACGCATGACAGCAACACGCATGAAAGAAACAGGAACACGCATGACTGCGTCACGAAAGGCAGCAACACGCGTAACAGAAACACACATGACAGCAACACGCATGACACCAGCACGCATGACAGCAACACGCATGACAGCAGCACGCATGACAGCAACACGCATGACAGCAACACGCATGACAGCAGCACGCATGACAGCAACACGCATGACAGCAACACACATGACAGCAGCACGCATGACAGCAACACACATGACAGCAACACGCATGACAGCAGCACGCATGACAGCAACACACATGACAGCATCACGCATGACAGCAACCCGCATGACAGCAACACGCATTACAGCAACACGCATGACAGAAACATGCATGACAGCAACAAGCATGACAGCAACACGCGTGACAGAAACACGCATGACAGCAACACGCATGACAGCAACACGCATGACAGCAACACGCATGACAGCAACACGCATGACAGCAGCACGCATGACAGCAACATGCATGATAGGAACACGCATGACAGCAACATGCATGATAGAAACACGCATGACAGCAACACGCATGACAGCAACACGCATGACAGCAGCACGCATGACAGCAACATGCATGATAGAAACACGCATGACAGCAACACGCATGACAGCAGCACGCATGACAGCAACACGCATGACAGCAGCACGCATGACAGTAACACGTATGACAGCAACATCCATGATAGAAACACGCATGACAGCAGCAAGAATGACAGTAACACGCATGACAGCAACATGCATGATAGATACACACATGACAGAAACACGCATGACAGCAGCCGCATGACACCAACACGCATGACAGCAGCACGCATGACAGCAACATGCATGATAGAAACAGGCATGACAGTAACACGCATGACAGCAACACGCATGACAGAAACAGAAACATGCATGACAGCAACACGCATGACAGCAACACGCGTGACAGCAACATCCATGATAGAAACACGCATGACAGCAGCAAGAATGACAGTAACACGCATGACAGCAACATGCATGATAGAAACACACATGACAGAAACACGCATGACAGCAGCACGCATGACATCAACACGCATGACATCAACACGTATGACAGCAGCACGCATGACAGCAACATGCATGATAGAAACATGCATGACAGTAACACGCATGACAGCAGCACGCATGACAGCAACACGCATGACAGCAACACGCAGGACAGCAACACGCATGACAGCAACACGTATGACAGCAACACGCATGACAGCAACATGCATGACAGAAACACGCATGACAGCAACACGTATGACAGCAACACGTATGACAGCAACATGCATGACAGCAACACGCATGACAGCAACACATATGACAGCAGCACGTATGACAGCAACACGCATGACAGCAACACGCATGACTGCAACATGCGTGACAGAAACACGTATGACAGCAACATGCATGACAGCAGCACGTATGACAGCAACACGCATGACTGCAACATGCGTGACAGAAACACTCAGTGTGTGATGTATGCCGCCTGAAATCACAGACTCTCTCCTCCATCACATGAGATGTAATTTAAAACCACTTCAAACGAGCTTTGTGTTCTTTCACAATCCAGATATTCCTGAAGAGCAGAAATATAATCTAGTGTGGGTCGAGAGGCAGTGAGAGGTCACGTGATCCAGCGCTACTATCACCTGCGGTTCTGTTATTATACACACACGGCTATTAATGAGTGCGGAAGATTAAAGCCGCTGGTGTTCATTTACAAGCGGTGGACTTTCGTACAGGCCGTGTTTGATGACCTTTGGCTTCCAGCAGGTCTGTGTGCAGGATTAGCACAATGTGCTTTACAACACTGTTTGTTCCCGCTAGGCATTTCCAGGAACTTTTCCTGAAGGGGAGATTGAGTCGCTGTTATCATTGTGTCATGCTGCCGTCTGGCATCTTCGGTGGCATTTCCTCTGCTGATAGTGCGCGACCTCCACAGATTCCCATAGCGTGCTAACGGCCTGTACTAAAGTTCCTCTTTATAATATGCGTGTGACTAAGATCAATAAACAGCGCCCCCTCCCCTCCAGAGGAAGAGGTTATGCAAGTTTACGTGCCTCTCTCCTCTCTTCTCTTTCTCTTTCCTTCTTTCATTCTCAGCACAGGAAATTCCCCACAACGGGAAGTGGAGTGAGCCCCAGCGTGCCGGCGAGGGCAGAAGATATTGATTGAGAAGGCGGTTCACCTTTTTTGGGGTTTTTTCGGCCCCTCGTGGGCCGCTGGCCAACAGCTAATGCCCCAATTACACGGAGCCGAGGTGCAGATGGACAGGGGCAGGGCCGCTCTTTTCACACGCGATGTCCGCGCACAAACCTCTTAAAGCAGGCCTTCATAAACCTTCATAGACCTTCATAGACCTTCATAAACCTTCATAAACCTTCATAGACCTTCATAAACCTTTATGAGCAGCTGCTTTAGGGATGCAAACATATGAAGCTGTTCATAAGAAATAGCAAATCATCATATCAGAATGATTAGTGAAGGGTCATGTGACACTGAAGACTGGAGTAATGATGATAAATTCAGCTTTGATCACAGAAATAAATATAATTTTTCAATATATTCATATAGAAAGCTGTTTTAAATTGTAATAATATTTCATAATTTTTACTGCATTTTAAATCAAATTAATTCAGCTTTGATCACAGGAATACATATATTTTTGTATTTATATAATTATTCATATAGAGAACAGCTGATCTACACTGGAATAATATTTCTTAATTTTTACTGCATTTTGAATCAAATAAATTCAGCTTTGATCACAGGAATTAATATATATTTTTGTATTTATATATTCATATAGAGAACAGCTGATCTACACTGCAATAATATTTCACAATTTTTACTGTATTTTTAATCAAATAAATTCAGCTTTGATCACAGGATGAAATATAATTTTCAATATATTCATATAGAAAACATCTGTTTTAAATTGGAATAATATTTCATAATTTTTACTGCATTTTTAATCAAATAAATTCAGCTTTGATCACAGGAAGAAATATCATATTTTTATATATTCATATAGAAAACAGCTGTTTTACACTATAATAATATTTCAAAATTTTTACTGCATTTTTAATGAAATAAATTCAGCTTTGATCACAGGAATAAATATCATTTTTCAATATATTCACATAGAAAACATCTGTTTTACACTGGAATAATATTTCTTAATTTTTACTGTATTTTTAATCAAATAAATTCAGCTTTGATCACAGGAATAAATATCATTTTTAAATATATTCACAAAAAAACACCTGTTTTAAATTGGAATAATATTTCAAAATTTGTACTGTATTTTTAACCAAATAAATTCCGCTTTGATCATAGGAATACATATAACTTTTCAATATATTCATATAGAAAACATCTGTTTTAAATTGGAATAATATTTCAAAATTTCTACTGCATTTTTAATCAGATAAATTCAGCTTTGATCACAGCAATAAATATCATTTTTTAATATATTCATATAGAAAACATCTGTTTTAAATTGGAATAATACTTTTACAATTTTTACTGTATTTTTAATCAAATAAATTCAGCTTTGATCACAAGAAGAAATATAATTTTCAATATATTCATATAGGAAACATCTGTTTTAAATTGGAATAATATTTAAAAAAATTTACTGCATTTTTAATCAAATAAATTCAGCTTTGATCACAGGAATAATTATCATTTTTCAATATATTCACAAAAAAACACCTGTTTTAAATTGTAATAATATTTCATAATTTCTACTGCATATTTAATCAGATAAATTCAGCTTTGATCACAGGAATAAATATCATTTTTCAATATATTCACATAGAGAACAGCTGTTTTACACTGGAGTAATATTTGATCATTTTCCTGTATTTGAACAGCAGTGGTTAAGCTCGTGACAGTGGTTCTGTCGCTCTGGTCTGGTTCTTCTTTTGAAACGGTGTGTATTTCACTGCCTCTACTGTAAGCGAGTGTTGAATGTGATTTTCTGTGCTGAGATTCATGGCTCCAGCTCATAAACGACCTCTCCTGACCTCTCTTCACACGCTGATTGTTTTGCACATTTATCTCTGTTTCAAAAGCTGGAAGTTTACTTAAGGTGTTTGTTGCCCTTGCCCTAATATTCCTGACACTTCCTTCCTGTTCTTGATTGGTCGGTGTCAGGTGGGCGTTGTTCTTGGCTGACACTGTTTTCTGATTGTCTGTCAATCTCAGTGTGAGAACCTGAGAATGTTTCCCTGTCACGCCGGCTCGAGTATCGATCGAGGAGCTCGCGTGTCATTTACTGTAAACTGATGTCAGGACGGCATGTGTTCACACACACAGAGAATAATGCCAGACAAGTGTGTGTCTGTGGGGAATCATACCTTTATTCAACAAGGACACATTAAAGATATTTATGATGTTACCAAAAAACATATAATCATAAATATATACACAGAAAACTGCTGGTTTACAGTAGAATAATATTTCATAATTTTACTGTGTTTTAAATCAAATAAATTCAGCTTTGATCACAGGTATAAATATAATTTTTCAATATATTCACAAAGAAAACATTTGTTTTACACTGGAATAATATTTCATAATTTTTACTGTATTGAAAAAAAAATTCAGCTTTGAACACAGGAATAAATATCATTTTTCAATATTTTAACATAGAGAGCAGCTGTTTTACACTGGAATAATATTTCATAATTTTACTGTTTTAAATCAAATAAATTCAGCTTTGATCACAGGTATAAATATCATTTTTTAATATATTCACATAGAAAACATCTGATTTACATTGTAATAATATTTCATAATTTTTACTGTTTTTAATAAAAAAATTCAGCTTTGATCACAAAAATAAATATAATTTTTCAATATATTCACATAGAAAACATCTGTTTTAAATTGTAATATTTCATAATTTTTACTGTATTTTTAATCAAATAAATTCAGCTTTGATCACAGGAATAAATATCATTTTTCAATATATTCATAAAGAAAACAGCTGTTTTAAATTATAATAATATTTCATAATTTTTACTGTATTTTTAATCAAATAAATTCAGCTTTTATAAATATATATTTTCAATAGATTCACATAGAAAACAGCTGTTTTAAATTGGAATAATATTTAATCATTTTTACTGTATTTCTAATCAAATAAATTCAGCTTTTATCACAGGAATAAATATAATTTTTCTATATATTCACACAGAGAGCAGCTGTTTTACACTGCAATAATATTTCAAAATTTTACTGTGTTTTTAATCAAATAAATTCAGCTTTGATCACAAAAATAAATATAATTTTTCAATATATTCACATAGAAAACATCTGATTTACATTGTAATAATATTTCATAATTTTTACTGTTTTTAATCAAATAAATTCAGCTTTGATTACAGGAATAAATGTCATTTTTCAATATATTCACATAGAAAACAGCTGTTTTAAATTGTAATAATATTTAATAATTTTTACTGTATTTAATCAAATAAATTCAGCTTTGATCACAGGAATAAATATAATTTTCCAATATATTCACATAGAAAACATCTGATTTACATTGTAATAATATTTCATAATTTTTACTGTGTTTTTAATCAAATAAATTCATCTTTGATCACAGGAATAAATATAAATTTTCAATCACATAGAGAGCAGCTGTTTTACACTGGAATAATATTTCATATTTGATGTCGGTGTGGCGATGCAGTCATGTCTGGTGATGTCAGCCTGAAACCATAAGGACTTTCTGACTGATTTATTAATATTTTTCCACTGTGATGAGATTCCGGGGAACTTCCAGCTTTCGTTCTGAGCTGTGCGGAGTGAAATCTGAGCTTCTCCTGAGCAGCAGCGAGTAAAGCACCGGGTTCTGGGAAGAGGATGAATCTCACTGAAGCCTGACATCAGCTCGTCCTGGGTCGCATTTCATCCCAAAATCAAAAGCTCAGAACATCTCACTCTCATTACTGTATCATGACAGACACAATGGCATGCTATTATTTATGCATCATGGCAGCATTTGATGTCCCGCCTTAAAGCGATTAAAAGCTCAACCATTGTGTTCAGTAATCGCACACTGACACTGTGTTACTGTATCAAAGTAACGAGCAGCTAATGAGCAACTCAAAGGTGATCTGAGTGTAAAAATCATTATATTCAGTCATTTGGGCTATAATGCAGTGGGAACTGCTGTAATAGAGGAACGAGCATTAGCTGGATGAGTAAAGTGTGTGGGGACAGGCTTTGATGTTGAGCTTTACATTCAGTGAAGTGGGAAGAGAAAGAAAGACATCGCTAGCATGAATTAGCATGTTTTGCTAACATGTTTTAACTGGTTGCTAGCATTAATTAGCATGTCATTATCATGATTTAGCATTTTGTTGGCATTGATTAGCATGTTTAGTATGCTTCTAGCATGAATTTAATGCATTGCTAACATGAATTAACATGTCTTTGGCATTACTTAGCATTTTTGCTAGCATGTTTTATCATGTTAGCATTAAATTTGCATTTTGCAACCATGATTTAACATGTTTAACACCTTGATAGCATGAATTTGCACATTAATATTTTGCTTGAATGTTTTAGTTTTGCTAACATGAATTAACATTTTGATAACATGATAACATTGTTTAACATTTTGCAAGCATTTTGTTAGCCTGATTTACCATTTTGCTAGCACGTTTTTGCATGAATTAGCATTTTCTAACGTGTTTTAGCCTTTTGCTAGCATGTTTTAGCACATTGCTAGCATTAATTAGCATGTGGCGGCGCTTTAAATAGCTGCGGCTCGGAGGCTTGCTCCAAACTCATTTCGTTGAATTGTACTTGGACATGTGTAATGACAATAAACTTGAATCTGAATGTTGATTTTTATGATTTAACATTTGGTTAACATAACATTTAATAATTATTTAACAATAAACATTTAATGCTAATGTGTTTTAGCACAATTCTAGCATGAATTAGCATGTTACTAGCGTTAATTAGCATATTTCCTAGCATAAATTAGCACATTGCTAGCATGAATTAGCATGTTCCATGATATAACGCGTTGCTTGCATTAATTAACATGTAGCTGGCATGTTTTAGCACATTGCTAGCATTAATTAACATGTAGCTAGCATGTTTTAGTATATTGCAAGCATAAATTAGCATGTTTGCTAGCATGATTTAACACATACTTGCATTAATTAGCATGTTGGTAGCATATTTTTGCATAAATTAGAATTTTGATAGCATTATTTCGCATTTTGTTAATGTTTTATCACATTGCTAGCATTAATTTGTTAGCATGTTGCTATCATGGTTAAGCATTGTTGCTAGCATGAATTAACACATTGCTATCATGATTTAGCATTGTTGCAAGAATGAATTAGCATGTTTCTAGCATTCATTAGTACATTGTTAGCATTAATTAGCATATTGTTAGCATTGTTGCTAATATGAATTAGCACGTTGCTAAAATGAATTAGCATGTTGCTATCATGATTTAGCATTGTTGCTAGCATTAATTAGCCTGTTGTTAGCATGAATTAGCACATTTTATCATGATTTATCATTGTTGCTAGAATGAATTAGCACGTTTATAGCATGAATTAGGACATTGCAAGCATTAATTAGCATGTTGTTAGCATTATTGAGCATTGTTGCTACTCATGAATTAGCACGTTGCTATCATGAATTAGCACATTGCTATCATGATTTAGCATTGTTGCAAGAATGAATTAGCACGTTTCTAACATGAATTAGTACATTGCAAGCATTAATTTGCATGTTGTTGGTATTATTTAGCATTGTTGCTACTCATGAATTAGCACATTGCTAGCATGAATTAGCATGTTGCTATCATGATTTAGCATTGTTGCTAGCATGAATTAGCCTGTTGTTAGCATGAATTAGCACATTTTATCATGATTTATCATTGTTGCTAGAATGAATTAGTACGTTGTTAGCATGAATTAGCCTGTTGCTAGCATGCATTAGCATGTTGTTAGTATTAATTAGCATTTTGCAAGCATGATTTAACCCTTTGCTAGCATTATTGAACCCGTTGCTAGCACCAGAGCTCAGTGAGAACAGCCGGAGAAGGCGTGAGAGGTGGAGGTGGTGTAAAGTGATGGTCAAGCGTGGTGTGGACGGTGTGTGTGAGACTGCAGTGATTGATTGGAGTGTGTGTGTGTGTGTACGTGATGCCGTGAGAGCGCGGCGCGGCTGGCTCCGCTCACACACACTGGCGTGCGAGGCTGTGTTAGCGTGAGAGCTCAGCTGGGCTGGGGCTGAACACCAGGTTTTTCCAGTTTTTTTTGTTCCCGAGCCTCTTTTTTTGTTTCTGCTTTGTTTGAGCATGCATTAGCACACAAGTGTATCAGCGCAGCGCTGTCCTGATCTCCAGAGGCTCAGACACGGATCGCTCGCACGCGGAGAACGGCCACGCCCGCTACTGATGCTGCTGCTGCTCCACCCGCTCCACCCGCTCCACACCGGGTAACGGGATGAGGCTGAACGCAAACTACAACAAGAGAGAGAGAGAGAGAGAGAGAGAGAGAGAGAGAGAGAACATCAGTTTTCTGTAACCTAATCCCAAGGCAATACAACACAAAGTATAGAGTTATTATTCCTCATATTCTCCAGTTTTGCGGCTCCTCTGTCTGTCAGGAATATTGCCGTTACCTTCCACTGGTGTGGACACTAATATTGTTAACGTTATTATTATCTTTATAGTTTTCATTATACACTCACCTAAAGGATTATTAGGAACACACACTAATACTGTGTTTGACCCCCTTTGGCCTTCAGAACTGCCTTAATTCTACGTGGCATTGACTCAACAAGCTGCTGAAAGCATTCTTTAGAAATGTTGGCCATATTGATAGGAGAGCATCTGCAGTTGATGGAGATTTGTGGGATGCACAGCCAGGGCACGAAGCTCCCGTTCCACCACATCCCAAAGATGCTCTATTGGGTTGAGATCTGGAGACTGTGGGGCCATTTTAGTCCAGTGAACTCATTGTCATGTTCAAGAAACCAGTTTGAAATGATTGGAGCTTTGTGACGGTGCATTATCCTGCTGGAAGTAGCCATCAGAGGATGGGGACATGGTGCTCATAAAGGGATGGACATGGGCAGAAACAATGCTCAGGTAGGCCGTGGCATTTAAACCATGCCCAATTGGCACTAAGGGGCCTAAAGTGTGCCAAGAAAACATCCCCCACACCATTACACCACCACCACCAGCCTGCACAGTGGGAACAAGGCATGATGGATCCATGTTCTCATTCTGTTTACGCCAAATTCTGACTCTACCATCTGAATGTCTCAACAGAAATCCACACTCATCAGACCAGGCAACATTTTTACTGTCTTCAACTGGTGCAAATTGTCGCCTCTTTTTCCTCTTTGTAGTGGAGATGAGTGGTACCCGGTGGGGTCTTCTGCTGTTGTAGCCCATCCGCCTCAAGGTTGTGTGTGTTGTGGCTTCACAAATGCTTTGCTGCAGACCTCGGTTGTAACGAGTGGTTATTTCAGTCAAAGTTGCTCTTCTATCAGCTTGAATCAGTCGGCCCATGACCTCTGACCTCTAGCATCAACAAGGCATTTTCTCCCACAGGACTGCCGCATACTGGATGCTTTTCCCTTTTCACACCATTCTTTGTAAACCCTAGAAATGGTTGTGTGTGAAAATCCCAGTAACTGAGCAGATTGTGAAATACTCAGACCGGCTCGTCTGGCACCAACAACCATGCCACGCTCAAAATTGCTTAAATCCCCTTTCTTTCCCATTCCGACATTCAGTGTGGAGTTCAGGAGATTGTCTTGACCAGGACCACACCCCTAAATGCATTGAAGACACTGCCATGTGATTGGTTGATTAGATAATTGCATTAATGAGAAATTGAACAGATGCTCCTAATAATCCTTTAGGTGAGTGTAGTTATCATTAAAGTTATTATAGTTACAGTCAGTGTTGGGGAAACGCATTACAAGTAACTTGAGTTACGTAATCAGATTACTTTTTCCAAGTAACTAGTAAAGCAACGCATTACTTTTCAAATTTACAACAAAATATCGGAGTTACTTTTTCCACATTAGTTTGACTGACAGCTCTCCTGTCCTCATGTGGAGAGTTAGTGCAGAGGTGTGTGTGTGTGTGTGTGTGTGTGTGTGTGTGTGTGTGTGTGTGTGTGTGTGTGTGTGTGTGTGTGTGTGTGTGTGTGTGTGTGTGTGTGTGTGTGTGAGTGTGTGTGTGTGTGTGTCAACATGAGGGTTATTGTAGTTCTAGACTAAATGTGAGCATTTATTTATCTCACTTGCACAATAAAGATTCTGTACGCCTCAAAATGAATAAAATCAGTCAAATGCTAAATCAGAATACTATGCAAACCTCCAATAATTAAATGTTAAATAAAACAACTATTTTTATGCATAATCTGCCTTTATATTTAATTGACCAATGTCTTGCTGCTGACCTTTGAGGATGAAAATTACTAGATTTTTTGTTTTTATTGGTAAAACTTTTTTCTCCTGCATCTATTATCCATTATCCAGAGCTGCGCCCTCTAGTGTTCATGAGGGAATCTGCAGTTTTACTTCAGCCTGGGGCGCATTATTTTCATTTTGGTATAAGAGGTCTTTACCGTTGCACAAAAATATAACTTTTTTGTTATAAACAAAAGCAAAAACAAGCCCAGCCCAGGTGAGAAAAAGTAACGCAAAAGTAACGTAACGCATTACTTTTCTTAAAGTAACTCAAGTTACTTTTTAAGGGAGTAACGCAATATTGTAATGCATTACTTTTCAAAGTAACTTTCCCCAACACTGGTTATAGTTATGGTGATACTTATGGATATAGTTATGGTTATAGTTATTGCTATAGTTATGGTTATAGTTATGGTTATATTTCTTAGAGTTATCATTAACCATAACCATAACCATAACTATAACTATAATAACTTTAATGATAACTCTAAGAACTATAACCATAACTATAACCATAACTATAGCAATAACTATAACCATAACTATAGTGATAACTATAACCATAACTATAACTATATAACTTTATAGTTATCACTATAGTTATGGTTATAGTTATCACAATAGTTGTGGTTATAGTTATGGTTATAGTTATGGTTATAGTTGTGGTTATAGTTATTACTATAGTTATGGTTATAGTTATCACTATAGTTATGGTTATAGTTATCACTATAGTTATGGTTTTTTTACACATTACAATTACACATTTACATAATTAACATGCAGAATAAAGGGGCGGGGCCTGGTTGAGTTAGTTAGTCGCGTGTTGAAACTGCCGGTTATGGTGAGGGGCGGGACATTTCCCAAACACCAATCACAACACACTGCTCCAGCCGACCAATCAGAGCACAGTGTGCTTTTCAGAAGGCGGGGCTTCATAGAGACGGGAACTTAACAGAGCGTTACTGACAGACTGGGAAGAGAGGAGCCGCAACAATGGAGGATATGAGGAATAATCACTCTATACTTTGTGTTGTATTGCCTTGGCATTGGGTCACCAGCAGCCAGAACACCCTGTAGCCCAAGACTGGTTTCCCACTGAAGTTAAGCAGGGCTGAGCCTGGTCAGTAGTTAATGAGGCCAGCAGGGGGCGCTCACCATGTGCTCTGTGTGGCTCCTAACGCCCCAGTATAGTGATGGGGACACTAGGGTTGGGAATCGTGAGAAATTTTCCGGTTCCGGTTCCGGTTCCGCCTAACGATTCCGGTTCCGATTCCGGTTCCATTAAAATTATTAAACAAATAGTGGTAAAGGAAAAAGGCACAATACGCAACTCAAACAATCTATTTTGTGTTTATTACTTGCTCTAAAATTAATTTACAGGTTGGCAATGTCAAAAAAAGTCCTGTACTGTACATATATTACAGTATTAATTAAGCCATTCTTGCAACACATTTTTTTTCAAATGAACACCTCTGAAATTATCTTATTACATTTTATCTCTGTGTCTCTAAATAAAACCAAGTTATAAATTATATTTATTAGTTATATTTATTAACTAGTTGTATATTAATTTAATAGTAATTCAGTTATTCAGTGAACTTGTAAATAATAAATTGCAATTCAGCATTACAAAGGTAATTGTGCCTAAACGCTTGCCTAAACCATGGTGACTCAACGGTTGACATTATATATAAATATGCCTTTCACTATAGATCTGGTATAAGCCTGTGGCTGAGGTTGATTCTGTGCTGTAGCAAATGTTTTGTCAGATTGCTAGTGCAGCCTCCTTTACATGTTATTAACTTTTCACATGTTACATTTTGCTTCATTATCATTCATTCTTTGGAAATTAATCCATACTTGTGACTTTCTCTTCGCCATGCTGGTGGTAAAAGAGAAAATATCTGACGCTAAACCGTAAATGTGAAGCGCGAGGGCTTCAGGCTGAACTGCTGCACTCCTGGAAGCGGAAACATCATTAATATTCATGAGGAGGTGAGCCAGGGTTGCCAGGTTTTCACAACAAAACCTGCACAATTGCTACTCAAAACTAGCCCAAAACAAGCCCAATCGTGTTTCAGGGGGGCTTCTCTGGGAAAATTCGCATTTCCGGGGCTAAAAATCACATAATTGGGGTCGCTTCAACCCGCGGACATGAAACACAGCCGCGGCAACAGTGGAAAACGGGAAAGCGGGAAAACCACGGACTTGGCAACACTGGCTGTCACTCGCTATTAAAGGATTCGCTTCCAGCGCTTCGCACACACATTGCACCAGAACCGCTTTCGGAACCGAAACTTAGGAATTTTGCGCGGTTCTGGTATTTTTCAAAAATCAGTTTCGGTTCTGCATAAGAACCGGTTCTCGGTTCCCAACCCTAGGGGACACTATACTGGAACAAGCACCGTCCTTTGGATGAGACGTTAAACCGAGGTCCTGACTCTCTGTGGTCATTCAAAATCCCAGGATGTCCTTCGATAAAGAGTAGGGGTGTAACCCCGGCATCCTGGACAAATGTGCCCACTGGCCTCTGTCCATCATGGCCTCCTAATCATCCACCTATATATATATATACACGATTGGCTTCATCACTGCCTCCTCTCCACCATCAGCTGGTGTGTGGTGGGCGTTCTGGCGCAAAATGGCTGCCGTCGCATCATTGGTGGTGGTTGAGGAAATTCTCCCCTTCTATGTGAAGCGCTATATAAATGTAACAAATTATTATTATAGTTATTGTTATCTTTTAGTTATTATAGTTATCGTTATCATTATTGTTAGTTATTGTTATAGCTACTGTTATATGTATCGTTATCTTTAGTTATTATAGTAATCGTTATCATTATTATTGTAAGTTCAGTCAGGACCACTTTGAGAATGAAATTTATTGACAATCTTTGATTTGGCGAAAGGCTTATGGTGTGTTCACACCGGACGCGATTTGCGCGAGTGATTTACATCTTAAGTCAATGCAGAGATGCGAAATGGCATTCTGCGGCGCGTTTCGCGCAATTGAGGCGGCGAGATTCGCACGGTTTGCGCGTTTGAGGCGGTGCGAAGGACGCAAATTGAGCGTTTCGAACGCGCGATTCGCGCTAGTTGAAAAATCTGAACTTTGGCGGATATTTCGCGCCGCGTTAACCAATCAGGAGCTTGCTCTAGTAGTGACAACAATGAGGAGAAAATCTGTATATTAATATCTGGTTCAGACAATATGATTATCACTGTGATAACATTAAATGACATGAAACACAACCCAGTCTCTTTTTGTTAAATGCAAGTTTATGTTTGATCAATAATACAAAAGTATAAGTAATGCATAACAAGCTATACATGAAATAAAGCAAATAATGCAGTCAAACATTCAAAGTCAGAGCTAGTCGGCTAACGTTACAACTTCAACGTACAGTTATAGCCTAAAAATATAAAGTAATGAAACTTATCTTTGCCCTCAGCCAAAACGATTTGCCAGGGAACAAATTATTGATCCATGAGAGCAAAGATCGGCCGTTACAAGACGAATTATAGCTCGAGACACCACAGAGACATCAGAGCCAGCGGCAGAAGGACTGGCCGAGGAAAGACTGATCTCGCCGGCTTTGACGAGCGCTGATCCGCTGGAGCTCACAACTCCGAAAACGGCAGATAAAATGTTCAAATAGGCACTCTTTATATAAATAAACCACTGATTTGAGCTTTAAACAACTACATTATCGACTGAAAAAGTCTTAAAACTACGTTTTGTCACACATTAACAGTAGATTTTAACAAAAAAAAGACATGTAAACACAGCCCATGTCAGCCATTTCTCAACGAGACGAGCTGCGGCGGAAGCCCCGCCCATGACGCGAATTCGCGTCTGTTGTGCAGTGAATGTCACGCGTGATTTGCGCGAGTAAACTCAAAATATACACGCGTCCACCTTCGCGCGAATCGCGTCCGGTGTGAACACCACATTAGGCTCAAAGATGCTCGAGCTTCCATACTAGACAGCTTGAGATACATGCTTGAAACATAATCCCCCAGCCTTCTTAATAACCAAAAGTTTCTTAGCACATATTACAGAAAGAGATACAATGATAACAATAGAGTTCTACACAGAATCCGATACTCGATAATGAAGATACTAGGAGGTGAAGGGGTGGAGGTGGGTGTAAATGTCTGTGCAACAGACTGAGGAACATGAGTTTGAATGAGCTTAAATACTATAGTTGATTAGAGTAGGTGGAGTAACAAATCAGCTGAGCGTCAGCTGATGTCATTTAGCGATCAGTGGTCTGCCTGAACTACGCTTGGATTCCATTCGATCACTCAAGCTCCATTTATTGTTAGCGTTATAGTTATCATAGTCATTGTTATATTTATTGTTAAAGTTATCGTTATAGTTATTGTTATATTTATCGTTATAGTTATTGTTATTGTTATATTTATCGTTATAGTTATCGTTATATTTATCGCTATAGTCATTGTTATAGTTATTTTTATATTTATCGTTATAGTCATTGTTATAGTTATCGTTATATTAATCATTATAGTTATTGTTATCTTTTAGTTATTATAGTTATCGTTATCATTATTATTAGTTATTGTTATAGCTACTGTTATATTTATCGTTATCTTTAGTTATTATAGTTATAGTTATCGTTATCATTATTGTTAGTTATTGTTAGCATTATAGCTATCATAGTCATCGTTATATTTATCGTTATAGTTATTGTTTTAGTTATCGTTATAGTTATTGTTATAGTTATCGTCATATTTATTGTTATAGTTATTATTATAGTTATCGTTATAGTTATTGTTATAGTTAACGTTATAGTTATTGTTATAGTTATCGTTATAGTTATTGTTAGTTATTGTTATAGTTATCGTTATATTTATCGTTATAGTTATTATTATAGCTCTCGTTATAGTCATTGTTATAGTTATCGTTATATTTATCGTTATAGTCATTGTTATAGTTATCGTTATATTTATTATTATAGTTATTGTTATAGTTATCGTTATAGTTATTGTTATCTTTTAGTTATTATAGTTATCGTTATCATTATTGTTATTGTAAGTTATTGTTAGCATTATAGTTATCATAGTTATCGTTATATTTATCGTTATAGTTATTGTTATAGTTATTGTTATAGTTATCGTTATAGTTATCGTTATTGTGTTGCATGAATTAGCATTTGCTAGCATTAATTAGCATATTGCTATCGTGATTTAGCATTGTTGTTAGCATGTTTTAACATCATTGCTAGCCTGATTTATCATGATTTATAGTTATCATTATAGCTTCTATTATAGTTAGTATTATTTTTAGTTTTTAAACAGGTGCTGGTCATATAATTAGAATATCATCAAAAAGTTTATTTATTTCACTAATTCCATTCAAAAAGTGAAACGAGTATATTATATTCATTCATTACACAAAGACTGATAATTTCAAATGTTTATTTCTTTCAATTTTGATGATTATAACTGACAACTAAGGAAAATCCCATATTCAGTATCTCAGAAAATTAGAATATTACTTTTTTTTATTTACTTTTTTTTAGTCACACTTTATATCAGGTGTCTTTTTTTATTTAGGAGTGCAAAACTTACAACACAGAACACAACAACAAAACACAAAAACAACAAGAAATTAGAATATTACTTAAGACCAATACAAAGAAAGGATTTTTAGAAATCTTGGCCAACCATGGTCCTTAAACCAGGCACTGGTTGCTTTGGCACTGTGTGCTGGTCCCAGTCCTGCTGGAAAATGAAATCTGCATC
>NC_137115.1:57778312-57788312 GCF_949357685.1 Gobio gobio | reverse complement strand
GTTATTGTAGAGCCGCTGTAGTGAGATGGACTTTGTAACTTTAGTCTTTAGTGTCTTTTAAGGGTCTTGAGAGTGTAAAGTTGAGCCAATGGAGGCCTTTCAGAGCATCAGATTTACACTAAAATATCTTCATTTGTGTCTGAAGATGAACGGAGGTCTGACGGGTGTCCAACCACATGAGGCTCAGTCATTAATCACACAATTTACATTTTGGGTGAACTAACCCTTTAATTGGCCAGAGGAGAACTGCCCCCCCGACTGAGCCTGGTTTCTCCAAGGTTTATTTTCCTCCATTCTGCTCCTGATGGGGTTTGGTTTCCTTGCCACTGTTGCCTCTGGCTTGGCTTGCTCAGTTGGGGACACTACATTTTTCAACTAAATATCCAAATAAATCTAACTATTAAACTAAATTAACCATATAAACTAAATTACTGATCTAATGTCCACATTGTCCTCCTGATGTTAAAGAGGTTACCATCCAGTCTATAAGCCACTGTAATCCCACTTTCTTCTTCCATTTCTTTATACAGCAGCTTTGTGACGCACAGTAAGAAGATGTTAAACAAGACTGCCTTACTCCAGTGCCTACTGCAAAGTGTGCAGATTCTAGTCCACCTAATGCCATCCCATCATGGAACTGTCGTAGCATTGGGATAAACTTTACAGAGCATCCAAAATGCAGAAGCACTTCCCTCTTCCCATGATGTACAGAATCGAAAATAGGGCTTAAAAACGGAAAAAAATATCAATGTGTTCACTCCGAGCAGAATCGATATTATAGCGCTTCCGTTTTTGCGTTCCTCAATAAACATTACTGTTCCGAAAACGGTTTGATTGGAAAAAATAACGGTTAATAACGTTATTTTAATTTTAAATATGTATAAATAGACTTATTTTCACTCAATAATAATATAACGCATGATAATTAAACTTGAATATTTATTTCATAACATTTTTAAAACCACAACAGAAATACATGCATTAATTACAGCATAAACAGCAGGTCAAATATTGCGCTGTTTTAATGGAGCTGAAAGTGGCTCTATATGCTCTTTCTTTTCAGAAGATTGATAACATTATTTGTTCATAACTTTTTTTCAACACGACTTGTTTTAAAAATTGCATGAATAAAGAATAAATAAACTGGATAACCATTGCTCTTTTAATGCTGGTAATTTCAAAGCAAACACTGCGCAACACGTCCTTGCATCCCATAGTCAAACTTAGTCGGCTAATAAAGCTTGATCATTTAATCAATATAACACCATTTAATACGAAGCATCAGCCGTCTATATAGAAAACATTGAGCTGTATTGTATTGGCAATCTGAAAGACTATAGGACAAATGTTTGATAGATGCTATAGCCTACTTGGACAGGCTTAAACAAAATCCACAAACTAGCCTAAATCAGACTATTTGAGCTTAAAGTTTGTACTGCTTATTTAAACGTACGAAAAGAATGTCCTCCAATAGCTGCGCTTTCATTGATGCGGGGAGAGAAATGTGCTTGAGGCGTGTAAATGCGCGCTCTACATTTCACTCTCGCTTGATCCGTCACATCACATGCTGAGCTACTCAATTCATGATTGGTCACTGCCAAATTAAAATATTAAAGAGAACGATAAAATAACGTTATTAACCGGTTAATGCTCATTTCAAATTAACGTTTCTGTTCAGAACGATTCAAATTGATTTTGATTTCATTTTCGTTTTTGTTCCTCTTAAAATTTCGTTCGTTTCCGGTTTTCGTTTTCGTTCCTTGAACCGGTTCAGAGCCCTGATCGAAAGCCTTGGAAAGATCCACAAAAGCAATGAACAAGTTGTTCGCGACATTTCTCCTGCGGCTGGCGTGAGGTGAATATCATGTCCACTGTACTTCGACCTGCTCTGAACCCACTTTAGTAGATTAAGAATTTAAGATTTAGTAGAAAGAAGGTGGAACATCAAGACTCTAAGATTGTAAGATCAACTGAAGCCTTTTGATTTAATAAAGCTTGAAAATGTTCCCCCCATCTTTGAACAATGTAAATTGAGAACAAGATTGGTCCTAACAGTGAACCCTGTGGAACTCCACATATAAGTTCCGAGCGTTGGGAAACTTCATCTCCTACTGACACTACAAATGTCCTGTCCACCAATCCAATGCCCTTCCCGAAACCCCAACCCACGTTTTTAACGTTTTAATTAAAATCGAATGGTCCACTGTATTAAATCTAAACATTGACCAGCATCCTCTGCCATCAATAAACCATTAATAACTCGTGCACTATGACCTGCTCTAAAACAAGACTTTTACAACCTTCAACAATTGATTGGCTACTGCCTTTTCTATTACTTTTGAGATAAAAGGTATTTTTGATATGGGTCTATAATCGTTTAAATCGTGAATCGTGTCGCCATCTTTAGATCCTCGGGAACACATCCAGAGACAAGAGAAATGTTCACTATAGACCAGGGAAATGAACCCTCCTCACCGGCCGAGGTCCGGATAATTATATCCCTAAAAACAATAATTTGTTTATTGCCAGACTAAAGAAATGATAGCATTTGTTCCTAATTGAACAAAATATCATATGTTCTCATATGGACAAAACGTGTGTTCATATTGTTAAAGCAAACATTGGGAATCCTTCAAAAAAATGATCTCATTTTGTTGTTGTTCTGTTATGTCCTTTAAGTTGCTTTGGTACAAAATATCTAAATTCAACCAGTAGACGTCAGATGATATATGATGTATGAGTAGTGTTAGAGTAGGCATGAATGTGATGTCAGATGATATATGATGTATGAGTAGTGTTAGAGTAGGCATGAATGTGATGTCAGATGATATATGATGTGTGTGTAGTGTTAGAGTAGGCATGAATGTGATGTCAGATGATATATGATGTGTGTGTGTAGTGTTAGAGTAGGCATGAATGTGATGTCAGATGATATATGATGTGTGAGTAGTGTTAGAGTAGGCATGAATGTGATGTCAGATGATATATGATGTGTGTGTGTGTGTAGTGTTAGAGTAGGCATGAATGTGATGTCAGATGATATATGATGTGTGTGTGTAGTGTTAGAGTAGGTATGAATGTGATGTTAGATGATATATGATGTGTGTGTAGTGTTAGAGTAGGCATGAATGTGATGTCAGATGATATATGATGTGTGTGTGTAGTGTTAGAGTAGGCATGAATGTGATGTCAGATGATATATGATGTGTGAGTAGTGTTAGAGTAGGCATGAATGTGATGTCAGATGATATATGATGTGTGTGTGTGTGTAGTGTTAGAGTAGGCATGAATGTGATGTCAGATGATATATGATGTGTGTGTGTGTGTAGTGTTAGAGTAGGCATGAATGTGATGTCAGATGATATATGATGTATGAGTAGTGTTAGAGTAGGCATGAATGTGATGTCAGATGATATATGATGTGTGTGTGTGTGTAGTGTTAGAGTAGGCATGAATGTGATGTCAGATGATATATGATGTATGAGTAGTGTTAGAGTAGGCATGAATGTGATGTCAGATGATATATGATGTATGAGTAGTGTTAGAGTAGGCATGAATGTGATGTCAGATGATATATGATGTGTGAGTAGTGTTAGAGTAGGCATGAATGTGATGTCAGATGATATATGATGTGTGTGTAGTGTTAGAGTAGGCATGAATGTGATGTCAGATGATATATGATGTGTGTGTGTAGTGTTAGAGTAGGCATGAATGTGATGTCAGATGATATATGATGTGTGTGTGTAGTGTTAGAGTAGGCATGAATGTGATGTCAGATGATATATGATGTGTGTGTGTAGTGTTAGAGTAGGCATGAATGTGACGTCAGATGATATATGATGTGTGTGTAGTGTTAGAGTAGGCATGAATGTGATGTTAGATGATATATGATGTGTGTGTAGTGTTAGAGTAGGCATGAATGTGATGTCAGATGATATATGATGTGTGTGTGTAGTGTTAGAGTAGGCATGAATGTGATGTCAGATGATATATGATGTGTGTGTGTAGTGTTAGAGTAGGCATGAATGTGATGTCAGATGATATATGATGTGTGTGTGTGTAGTGGTAGAGTAGGCATGAATGTGATGTCAGATGATATATGATGTGTGTGTGTGTAGTGTTAGAGTAGGCATGAATGTGATGTCAGATGATATATGATGTGTGTGTGTGTAGTGGTAGAGTAGGCATGAATGTGATGTCAGATGATATATGATGTGTGTGTGTAGTGGTAGAGTAGGCATGAATGTGATGTCAGATGATATATGATGTGTGTGTGGTGTTAGAGTAGTTATGAATGTGATGTCAGATGATATATGATGTGTGTGTGTAGTGTTAGAGTAGGCATGAATGTGATGTCAGATGATATATGATGTGTGTGTAGTGTTACAGTAGGCATGAATGTGATGTCAGATGATATATGATGTGTGTGTAGTGGTAGAGTAGGCATGAATGTGATGTCAGATGATATATGATGTGTGTGTGTAGTGGTAGAGTAGGCATGAATGTGATGTCAGATGATATATGATGTGTGTGTGTAGTGGTAGAGTAGGCATGAATGTGATGTCAGATGATATATGATGTGTGTGTGGTGTTAGAGTAGTTATGAATGTGATGTCAGATGATATATGATGTGTGTAGTGTTAGAGTAGGCATGAATGTGATGTCAGATGATATATGATGTGTGTGTAGTGTTAGAGTAGGCATGAATGTGATGTCAGATGATATATGATGTGTGTGTAGTGTTAGAGTAGGCATGAATGTGATGTCAGATGATATATGATGTGTGTGTAGTGTTAGAGTAGGCATGAATGTGATGTCAGATGATATATGATGTGTGTGTGTAGTGTTAGAGTAGGCATGAATGTGATGTCAGATGATATATGATGTGTGTGTAGTGTTAGAGTAGGCATGAATGTGATGTCAGATGATATATGATGTGTGTGTAGTGTTAGAGTAGGCATGAATGTGATGTCAGATGATATATGATGTGTGTGTAGTGTTAGAGTAGGCATGAATGTGATGTCAGATGATATATGATGTGTGTGTGTAGTGGTAGAGTAATTATGAATGTGACGTCAGATGATATATGATGTGTGTGTGTGTAGTGTTAGAGTAGGCATGAATGTGATGTCAGATGATATATGATGTGTGTGTAGTGTTAGAGTAGGCATGAATGTGATGTCAGATGATATATGATGTGTGTGTAGTGTTAGAGTAGGCATGAATGTGATGTCAGATGATATATGATGTGTGTGTAGTGTTAGAGTAGGCATGAATGTGATGTCAGATGATATATGATGTGTGTGTAGTGTTAGAGTAGGCATGAATGTGATGTCAGATGATATATGATGTGTGTGTGTAGTGTTAGAGTAGGTATGAATGTGATATCAGATGATATATGATGTGTGTGTAGTGTTAGAGTAGGCATGAATGTGATGTCAGATGATATATGATGTGTGTGTGTAGTGTTAGAGTAGGCATGAATGTGATGTCAGATGATATATGATGTGTGTGTGTGTAGTGTTAGAGTAGGCATGAATGTGACATCAGATGATATATGATGTGTGTGTAGTGTTAGAGTAGGCATGAATGTGATGTCAGATGATATATGATGTGTGTGTAGTGTTAGAGTAGTAATGAATGTGACGTCAGATGATATATGATGTGTGTGTAGTGTTAGAGTAGGCATGAATGTGATGTCAGATGATATATGATGTGTGTGTAGTATTAGAGTAGGCATGAATGTGACGTCAGATGATATATGATGTGTGTGTAGTGTTAGAGTAGTTATGAATGTGATGTCAGATGATATATGATGTGTGTGTAGTGTTAGAGTAGGCATGAATGTGATGTCAGATGATATATGATGTGTGTGTGTGTAGTGTTAGAGTAGGCATGAATGTGATGTTAGATGATATATGATGTGTGTGTAGTGTTAGAGTAGGCATGAATGTGATGTCAGATGATATATGATGTGTGTGTAGTGTTAGAGTAGGCATGAATGTGACATCAGATGATATATGATGTGTGTGTAGTGGTAGAGTAGGCATGAATGTGATGTCAGATGATATATGATGTGTGTGTAGTGTTAGAGTAGGCATGAATTTGATGTCAGATGATATATGATGTGTGTGTAGTGTTAGAGTAGGCATGAATGTGATGTCAGATGATATATGATGTGTGTGTAGTGTTAGAGTAGGCATGAATGTGATGTCAGATGATATATGATGTGTGTGTAGTGTTAGAGTAGGCATGAATGTGATGTCAGATGATATATGATGTGTGTGTAGTGTTAGAGTAGGCATGAATGTGATGTCAGATGATATATGATGTGTGTGTAGTGTTAGAGTAGGCATGAATGTGATGTCAGATGATATATGATGTGTGTGTAGTGTTAGAGTAGGCATGAATGTGATGTCAGATGATATATGATGTGTGTGTGTAGTGGTAGAGTAATTATGAATGTGACGTCAGATGATATATGATGTGTGTGTGTGTGTGTAGTGTTAGAGTAGGCATGAATGTGATGTCAGATGATATATGATGTGTGTGTAGTGTTAGAGTAGGCATGAATGTGATGTCAGATGATATATGATGTGTGTGTAGTGTTAGAGTAGGCATGAATGTGATGTTAGATGATATATGATGTGTGTGTAGTGTTAGAGTAGGCATGAATGTGATGTCAGATGATATATGATGTGTGTGTAGTGTTATAGTAGGCATGAATGTGATGTCAGATGATATATGATGTGTGTGTGTAGTGTTAGAGTAGGTATGAATGTGATATCAGATGATATATGATGTGTGTGTAGTGTTAGAGTAGGCATGTATGTGATGTCAGATGATATATGATGTGTGTGTGTAGTGTTAGAGTAGGCATGAATGTGACATCAGATGATATATGATGTGTGTGTAGTGTTAGAGTAGGCATGAATGTGATGTCAGATGATATATGATGTGTGTGTGTAGTGTTAGAGTAGGCATGAATGTGACATCAGATGATATATGATGTGTGTGTAGTGTTAGAGTAGGCATGAATGTGACATCAGATGATATATGATGTGTGTGTAGTGTTAAGGTAGGCATGAATGTGATGTCAGATGATATATGATGTGTGTGTAGTGTTAGAGTAGTTATGAATGTGACGTCAGATGATATATGATGTGTGTGTAGTGTTAGAGTAGGCATGAATGTGATGTCAGATGATATATGATGTGTGTGTAGTATTAGAGTAGGCATGAATGTGACGTCAGATGATATATGATGTGTGTGTAGTGTTAGAGTAGTTATGAATGTGATGTCAGATGATATATGATGTGTGTGTAGTGTTAGAGTAGGCATGAATGTGATGTCAGATGATATATGATGTGTGTGTGTGTAGTGTTAGAGTAGGCATGAATGTGATGTTAGATGATATATGATGTGTGTGTAGTGTTAGAGTAGGCATGAATGTGATGTCAGATGATATATGATGTGTGTGTGTGTAGTGTTAGAGTAGGCATGAATGTGATGTCAGATGATATATGATGTGTGTGTAGTGTTAGAGTAGGCATGAATGTGATGTCAGATGATATATGATGTGTGTGTAGTGTTAGAGTAGGCATGAATGTGATGTCAGATGATATATGATGTGTGTGTAGTGTTAGAGTAGGCATGAATGTGACGTCAGATGATATATGATGTGTGTGTAGTGTTAGAGTAGGCATGAATGTGACGTCAGATGATATATGTTGTGTGTGTAGTGTTAGAGTAGGCATGAATGTGATGTCAGATGATATATGATGTGTGTGTAGTGTTAGAGTAGGCATGAATGTGATGTCAGATGATATATGATGTGTGTGTAGTATTAGAGTAGGCATGAATGTGATGTCAGATGATATATGATGTGTGTGTGTAGTGTTAGAGTAGGCATGAATGTGATGTCAGATGATATATGATGTGTGTGTAGTGTTAGAGTAGGCATGAATGTGATGTCAGATGATATATGATGTGTGTGTAGTGTTAGAGTAGGCATGAATGTGATGTCAGATGATATATGATGTGTGTGTGTAGTGGTAGAGTAATTATGAATGTGACGTCAGATGATATATGATGTGTGTGTAGTGTTAGAGTAGGCATGAAAGTGATGTCAGATGATATATGATGTGTGTGTGTGTGTAGTGGTAGAGTAGGCATGAATGTGATGTCAGATGATATATGATGTGTGTGTAGTTAGAGTAGGCATGAATGTGACATCAGATGATATATGATGTGTGTGTAGTATTAGAGTAGGCATGAATGTGATGTCAGATGATATATGATGTGTGTGTGTAGTGTTAGAGTAGGCATGAATGTGATATCAGATGATATATGATGTGTGTGTAGTGTTAGAGTAGGCATGAATGTGATATCAGATGATATATGATGTGTGTGTAGTGTTAGAGTAGGCATGAATGTGATGTCAGATGATATATGATGTGTGTGTAGTGTTAGAGTAGGCATGAATGTGATGTCAGATGATATATGATGTGTGTGTAGTGTTAGAGTAGGCATGAATGTGATGTCAGATGATATATGATGTGTGTGTAGTGTTAGAGTAGGCATGAATGTGATGTCAGATGATATATGATGTGTGTGTGTGTAGTGTTAGAGTAGGCATGAATGTGATGTTAGATGATATATGATGTGTGTGTGTGTAGTGTTAGAGTAGGCATGAATGTGATGTTAGATGATATATGATGTGTGTGTAGTGTTAGAGTAGGCATGAATGTGATGTCAGATGATATATGATGTGTGTGTGTAGTGTTAGAGTAGGCATGAATGTGATGTCAGATGATATATGATGTGTGTGTAGTGTTAGAGTAGGCATGAATGTGATGTCAGATGATATATGATGTGTGTGTGTAGTGGTAGAGTAATTATGAATGTGACGTCAGATGATATATGATGTGTGTGTAGTGTTAGAGTAGGCATGAATGTGATGTCAGATGATATATGATGTGTGTGTGTGTGTGTGTGTGTAGTGGTAGAGTAGGCATGAATGTGATGTCAGATGATATATGATGTGTGTGTAGTGTTAGAGTAGGCATGAATGTGACATCAGATGATATATGATGTGTGTGTAGTATTAGAGTAGGCATGAATGTGATGTCAGATGATATATGATGTGTGTGTGTAGTGTTAGAGTAGGCATGAATGTGATATCAGATGATATATGATGTGTGTGTAGTGTTAGAGTAGGCATGAATGTGATGTCAGATGATATATGATGTGTGTGTAGTGTTAGAGTAGGCATGAATGTGATGTCAGATGATATATGATGTGTGTGTGTAGTGTTAGAGTAGGCATGAATGTGATGTCAGATGATATATGATGTGTGTGTAGTGTTATAGTAGGCATGAATGTGATGTCAGATGATATATGATGTGTGTGTGTAGTGTTAGAGTAGGTATGAATGTGATATCAGATGATATATGATGTGTGTGTAGTGTTAGAGTAGGCATGTATGTGATGTCAGATGATATATGATGTGTGTGTGTAGTGTTAGAGTAGGCATGAATGTGACATCAGATGATATATGATGTGTGTGTAGTGTTAGAGTAGGCATGAATGTGATGTCAGATATGATGTGTGTGTAGTGTTAGAGTAGTTATGAATGTGACGTCAGATGATATATGATGTGTGTGTAGTGTTAGAGTAGGCATGAATGTGATGTCAGATGATATATGATGTGTGTGTAGTATTAGAGTAGGCATGAATGTGACGTCAGATGATATATGATGTGTGTGTAGTGTTAGAGTAGTTATGAATGTGATATCAGATGATATATGATGTGTGTGTAGTGTTAGAGTAGGCATGAATGTGATGTCAGATGATATATGATGTGTGTGTAGTGTTAGAGTAGGCATGAATGTGATGTCAGATGATATATGATGTGTGTGTAGTGTTAGAGTAGGCATGAATGTGATGTCAGATGATATATGATGTGTGTGTAGTGTTAGAGTAGGCATGAATGTGATGT
>NC_137115.1:57760812-57770812 GCF_949357685.1 Gobio gobio | reverse complement strand
GATCTCTGACCGTTAGCACAGGGATCTCTGACCGTTAGCACAGGGTTCTGACCGTTAGCACAGGGATCTGACCGTTAGCACAGGGATCTGACCGTTAGCACAGGGATCTGACCGTTAGCACAGGGATCTCTGACCGTTAGCACAGGGTTCTGACCGTTAGCACAGGGTTCTGACCGTTAGCACTGGGATCTGACCGTTAGCACTGGGATCTGACCGTTAGCACAGGGATCTGACCGTTAGCACAGGGATCTGACCGTTAGCACAGGGATCTGACCGTTAGCACAGGGTTCTGACCGTTAGCACAGGGATCTGACCGTTAGCACAGGGTTCTGAACGTTAGCACAGGGTTCTGACCGTTAGCACAGGGATCTGACCGTTAGCACAGGGATCTGACCGTTAGCACAGGGATCTGACCGTTAGCACAGGGATCTGACCGTTAGCACAGGGTTCTGACCGTTAGCACAGGGTTCTGACCGTTAGCACAGGGTTCTGACCGTTAGCACAGGGATCTGACCGTTAGCACAGGGTTCTGACCGTTAGCACAGGGTTCTGACCGTTAGCACAGGGATCTGACCGTTAGCACAGGGATCTGACCGTTAGCACAGGGTTCTGACCGTTAGCACAGGGATCTGACCGTTAGCACAGGGTTCTGACAGTTAGCACAGGGATCTGACCGTTAGCACAGGGATCTGACCACAGGGTTCTGACCGTTAGCACAGGGATCTGACCGTTAGCACAGGGATCTGACCGTTAGCACAGGGTTCTGACCGTTAGCACAGGGATCTGACTGTTAGCACAGGGATCTGACCGTTAGCACAGGGTTCTGACCGTTAGCACAGGGATCTGACCGTTAGCACAGGGATCTGACCGTTAGCACAGGGTTCTGACCGTTAGCACAGGGATCTGACCGTTAGCACAGGGATCTGACCGTTAGCACTGGGTTCTGACCGTTAGCACAGGGATCTGACCGTTAGCACAGGGTTCTGACCGTTAGCACAGGGATCTGACCGTTAGCACAGGGATCTGACCGTTAGCACTGGGTTCTGACCGTTAGCACAGGGATCTGACCGTTAGCACAGGGATCTGACCGTTAGCACAGGGATCTGACCGTTAGCACAGGGTTCTGACCGTTAGCACAGGGATCTGACTGTTAGCACAGGGATCTGACCGTTAGCACAGGGATCTGACCGTTAGCACAGGGATCTGACCGTTAGCACAGGGTTCTGACCGTTAGCACAGGGATCTGACCGTTAGCACAGGGATCTGACCGTTAGCACAGGGATCTGACCGTTAGCACAGGGTTCTGACCGTTAGCACAGGGATCTGACCGTTAGCACAGGGTTCTGACCGTTAGCACAGGGATCTGACCGTTAGCACAGGGATCTGACCGTTAGCACTGGGTTCTGACCGTTAGCACTGGGTTCTGACCGTTAGCACAGGGATCTGACCGTTAGCACAGGGATCTGACCGTTAGCACAGGGATCTGACCGTTAGCACAGGGATCTGACCGTTAGCACAGGGATCTGACCGTTAGCACAGGGATCTGACCGTTAGCACTGGGTTCTGACCGTTAGCACAGGGATCTGACCGTTAGCACTGGGTTCTGACCGTTAGCACAGGGATCTGACCGTTAGCACAGGGATCTGACCGTTAGCACTGGGTTCTGACCGTTAGCACAGGGATCTGACCGTTAGCACTAGTTCCTCAGAGCTGAATGAACTGCAGTGAACTCTCAAACACTGAGGAACTGGAGCTCATACCTGAGAGTGCTTAACCTCAACTATCAGTTCCACAAACAGAGGTGACTGTCAGGGTCTGGAAGTATCCATAGCAATGAAAGAAAGAACGAATGAATGCATGAAAGAATGAAAAAAACCACTATAGTGAATTTACTTTGGTCCAGCCAAAGACACTGAGTAATGTAGTGATTGGTATTCACGTTGTGATTCTTGGATCCCATCACTTAAGGTGTGGTCATGTTCAGTGTTGGGGAAAGTTACTTTGAAAAGTAATGCATTACAATATTGCATTACTCCCTTAAAAAGTAACTAATTGAGTTACTTAGTTACTTTTTAAGAAAAGTAATGCGTTACGTTACTTTTGCGTTACTTTTTCTCACCTGGGCTGGGCTTGCTTTTTAGTTTTGTTTTTTAATAGCAAAAAAAGTCATTTTTTTGTGCTAATGTAAAGACCTCTTCATACCAAAATTGAAATAATAAGCCTCAGGCTGAGGTAAAAATGAGCTGCTATTCTGGATAATGGAAGAATAGGACGCAGGAGAAAAACGTTTTACCAATAAAAACAAAAAATCTAGTAATTTTTGCTCATGGCTTAACTGAATCATCAAAGGTCAGCAGCACGACATTGGTTAATAAAGGGAGATTAACTGCAAACAAATATTTGTTCTATTTAACATTTATATATTTGAGGTTTGAGTACTCTGATTTTGCATTTGACTGATTTTATTCATTTTGAGGAGGACAGAATCTTTATTGTGCGAGTTAGTCTAGAACTACAATAACCATCATGTTCACACACACGCCTTTCCACTTATTTTTCACAACATGAGGACAGGAGAGCTGTCAGTCAAATAAATGTGAAAAAGTAACTTGCGTTACTTTTTTGAAAAAGTAACTCAGATATTTTGTTGTAAAATAATGCGTTACTTTACTAGTTACTTGAAAAAGTAATATTATTACGTTACTCAAGTTACTTGTAATGCGTTTCCCCAACACTGGTCATGAGTACATCAGATGACCAGCTTCCTCTCTCTTAGTCTGGGACATTAGTCCTTAGAGAGTTGGTCTGATTTATCTTATCAATGAATGATAGAGGAATAAAGTTCATAAGATGCACATGTGATTAAGTTGAGTGTGGCTATGGAAGAGTTGCGTTATCTTATGGAAAGATAAACTGTTGTTTCTCTGAAACTAAGGTGAAGAACCTTATTAGTAGCTTTTAGTAGCTAAGGTGAAGAACCTTATTTGTAGCTTTTAGTAGCTAAGGTGAAGAACCTTATTTGTAGCTTTTAGTAGCTAAGGTGAAGAACCTTATTAGTAGCTTTTAGTAGCTAAGGTGAAGAACCTTATTTGTAGCTTTTAGTAGCTAAGGTGAAGAACCTTATTAGTAGCTTTTAGTAGCTAAGGTAGCTTTAGTAGCTTTTAGTAGCTAAGGTGAAGAACCTTATTAGTAGCTTTTAGTAGCTAAGGTAGCTTTTAGTAGCTAAGGTAGCTTTAGTAGCTTATTAGTAGCTAAGGTGAAGAACCTTATTAGTAGCTTTTAGTAGCTAAGGTAGCTTTAGTAGCTTATTAGTAGCTAAGGTGAAGAACCTTATTAGTAGCTTTTAGTAGCTAAGGTAGCTTTAGTAGCTTTTAGTAGCTAAGGTAGCTTTAGTAGCTTATTAGTAGCTAAGGTGAAGAACCTTATTAGTAGCTTTTAGTAGCTAAGGTAGCTTTAGTAGCTTTTAGTAGCTAAGGTGAAGAACCTTATTAGTAGCTTTTAGTAGCTAAGGTGAATAACCTTATTAGTAGCTTTTAGTAGCTAAGGTGAAGAACCTTATTAGTAGCTTTTAGTAGCTAAGGTAGCTTTAGTAGCTTTTAGTAGCTAAGGTAGCTTTAGTAGCTTTTAGTAGCTAAGGTAGCTTTAGTAGCTTTTAGTAGCTAAGGTAGCTTTAGTAGCTTTTAGTAGCTAAGGTGAAGAACCTTATTAGTAGCTTTTAGTAGCTAAGGTGAAGAACCTTATTAGTAGCTTTTAGTAGCTAAGGTGAAGAACCTTATTAGTAGCTTTTAGTAGCTAAGGTAGCTTTAGTAGCTTTTAGTAGCTAAGGTAGCTTTAGTAGCTTTTAGTAGCTAAGGTGAAGAACCTTTGCTAGTAGAGTAAAAGTACCGCTCCTAAACACTACTCAAAGTAGGAGTAAAGAGCAGCCCTTGTGAAAGTGCTCAAGAGTCGTGAGTATTATGCTCTGAATCTTGCAAATTAAAAATGTAGCTTCCTCTTTTACGGATGATTCTCAGTAAGAACAAAAAAAACATGAGATCAACAGTATTTCAATATTTCTCCAAGTGTTATTTTTGAATAATCTGCTAACATTTATGACACCAGTCTGTAGAGGTTTTCTTGCGGTTCATTAAAAGCGGTTGCAAAGCGTCGTACATTAACAATTTTATGTTAAAAAAGCAGTTCTTTCTTTTTAAGACGCATTCATTACTGCTTTAGTTTCAGTGGATGTTTTCTCTGTTAAAAGAACACACTCCAGAAACTTTCACAACTGATTATTTTTGCTTGTAATTAAAAACATAAACCTGATTTAAATATAAATCTGATGTTTTATGAAAGTTATTTGCTATATACATTGACTACAATTTTAAATCGCCATTAGAACACATTACATTAAAATATGCACTTGTAATGTGATTATAATTTTCACTCAAAATCTTTTCTTTATTATTAAAAACTCTGATTCTCTTATTTTGAATATATTTTTAATTTTTTATTGGATTTTCTTTTGATTTAATTATGCTGGTATGTATATTTTGGAGTTGTATATATGATTTGTAATGAAGTGTACCGCCCCTTTAAGAAACACGTAACTCTGGACGCGTTGTCTCTTCGCTCAGTTGAGAAACTACGCTGAGATTTCAGTCATCATACAGTAACCAGCAACAACCATCTTTCATAAAGCTTATTATTATTATTATTAGCTTCTTATTATTCGCCTTGGCCAATCACGTTGACAGGACAAAAATAAACATAATGTAGCGACGGCAGGTTTAGGGAAAATAGCGCAGTAAACATACCGATACAGCCCTTACAATATACTCAAGTAAAAGTAAAAGTACACTGTTTTTAAACTACAATTCCTGAAAAAAACTCCTCAATTACAGCAACGAGAGTATTTGTAATTTGTTACTTTACACCACTGCTTATTATGCATCAAACAAATAAACGAAAGATTATTTGTTATGAACTAGCATCCGTTATATTACCTCTAATGTAAATTAGAAAATGATAATGCCAAGGTCTCTGGAAAGAGGTTTGGTTAAGTGATATTTACGTTGCACGTGGTTGAGGAAGCAGTCTGATGGCGGTGACTTCATCCACTGGTTGTGCTGGGAGACAATGCAGTGGGAAAGGAGCTGGAATCCGTTTTAACAGCCGTGAACACGAAGATCTGTGGGAGGCTGATCTCCTGGAGCACCTGAGGGTCCTTAATCTAGAACCCGCAGATGAGGGAACCTTGAAGAGAAGGTTTGCAGATGTTACAGATGTCTCTGTGTCTTCTGCCTCTGGGACACACACTCAGGACTCGGTCAATCCGCTTTGGTCTCTGGCATGGAGACTCGGGACGGGCTGTAGTCTCGCTGGAATAAAACTCTGAACGTAGCAGAGATGGAAACTCGAGTCTGCAACTTCGACTCGAGTCGCACTTAATTCACAAACAACTTGGACTCGCGAACAACTGACCTGAGACTTGACATGAGACTTGACATGAGACTTGACATGAGACTTGACTTGAGACTTGACATGAGACTTGACATGAGACTTGACTTGAGACTTGACTTGAGACTTGACATGAGACTTGACTTGAGACTTGACTTGAGACTTGACATGAGACTTGACATGAGACTTGACTTGAGACTTGACATGAGACTTGACATGAGACTTGACTTGAGACTTGACTTGAGACTTGACATGAGACTTGACATGAGACTTGACATGAGACTTGACATGAGACTTGACTTGAGACTTGACATGAGACTTGACATGAGACTTGACATGAGACTTGACATGAGACTTGACATGAGACTTGACTTGAGACTTGACATGAGACTTGACATGAGACTTGACTTGAGACTTGACATGAGACTTGACTTGAGACTTGACATGAGACTTGACATGAGACTTGACATGAGACTTGACATGAGACTTGACATGAGACTTGACATGAGACTTGACATGAGACTTGACTTGAGACTTGACTTGAGACTTGACATGAGACTTGACATGAGACTTGACTTGAGACTTGACATGAGACTTGACTTGAGACTTGACATGAGACTTGACATGAGACTTGACATGAGACTTGACTTGAGACTTGACTTGAGACTTGACATGAGACTTGACTTGAGACTTGACATGAGACTTGACTTGAGACTTGACTTGAGACTTGACATGAGACTTGACATGAGACTTGACTTGAGACTTGACATGAGACTTGACATGAGACTTGACTTGAGACTTGACTTGAGACTTGACATGAGACTTGACATGAGACTTGACTTGAGACTTGACATGAGACTTGACTTGAGACTTGACATGAGACTTGACATGAGACTTGACTTGAGACTTGACTTGAGACTTGACATGAGACTTGACATGAGACTTGACTTGAGACTTGACATGAGACTTGACTTGAGACTTGACATGAGACTTGACATGAGACTTGACATGAGACTTGACTTGAGACTTGACTTGAGACTTGACATGAGACTTGACATGAGACTTGACATGAGACTTGACATGAGACCTGACATGAGACTTGACTTGAGACTTGACATGAGACTTGACTTGAGACTTGACTTGAGACTTGACATGAGACTTGACTTGAGACTTGACATGAGACTTGACATGAGACTTGACATGAGACTTGACATGAGACTTGACTTGAGACTTGACATGAGACTTGACATGAGACTTGACATGAGACTTGACATGAGACTTGACATGAGACTTGACTTGAGACTTGACATGAGACTTGACATGAGACTTGACTTGAGACTTGACATGAGACTTGACATGAGACTTGACATGAGACTTGACATGAGACTTGACATGAGACTTGACATGAGACTTGACATGAGACTTGACATGAGACTTGACTTGAGACTTGACATGAGACTTGACATGAGACTTGACTTGAGACTTGACATGAGACTTGACTTGAGACTTGACATGAGACTTGACATGAGACTTGACATGAGACTTGACTTGAGACTTGACTTGAGACTTGACATGAGACTTGACTTGAGACTTGACATGAGACTTGACTTGAGACTTGACATGAGACTTGACATGAGACTTGACATGAGACTTGACATGAGACTTGACTTGAGACTTGACATGAGACTTGACATGAGACTTGACTTGAGACTTGACATGAGACTTGACATGAGACTTGACATGAGACTTGACTTGAGACTTGACTTGAGACTTGACATGAGACTTGACTTGAGACTTGACTTGAGACTTGACATGAGATTCTTTTTGTCCGAGTTTGACAAGGGCCAGATTGTGACGGCTAGACGACTGGGTCAGAGCATCTCCAAAACTGCAGCTCTTGTGGGGTGTTCCCGGTCTGCAGTGGTCAGTCTCTATCAAAAGTGCTCCAAGGAAGGACCAGTAGAGAACCGGCCACAGGGTCATGAAGGACCAGTGGAGAACCGGCCACATGGTCATGAAGGACCAGTGGAGAACCGGCCACAGGGTCATGAAGGAACAGTGGAGAACCGGCCACAGGGTCATGAAGGAACAGTGGAGAACCGGCCACAGGGTCATGGAGGACCAGTGGAGAACCGGCCACAGGGTCATGGAGGACCAGTGGAGAACCGGCCACAGGGTCATGAAGGAACAGTGGAGAACCGGCCACAGGGTCATGGAGGACCAGTGGAGAACCGGCCACAGGGTCATGAAGGACCAGTGGAGAACCGGCCACAGGGTCATGGAGGACCAGTGGAGAACCGGCCACATGGTCATGAAGGACCAGTGGAGAACCGGCCACAGGGTCATGGAGGACCAGTGGAGAACCGGCCACATGGTCATGAAGGACCAGTGGAGAACCGGCCACAGGGTCATGGAGGACCAGTGGAGAACCGGCCACAGGGTCATGAAGGAACAGTGGAGAACCGGCCACAGGGTCATGGAGGACCAGTGGAGAACCGGCCACAGGGTCATGGAGGACCAGTGGAGAACCGGCCACAGGGTCATGAAGGAACAGTGGAGAACCGGCCACAGGGTCATGGAGGACCAGTGGAGAACCGGCCACAGGGTCATGAAGGACCAGTGGAGAACCGGCCACAGGGTCATGGAGGACCAGTGGAGAACCGGCCACATGGTCATGAAGGACCAGTGGAGAACCGGCCACAGGGTCATGGAGGACCAGTGGAGAACCGGCCACATGGTCATGAAGGACCAGTGGAGAACCGGCCACAGGGTCATGGAGGACCAGTGGAGAACCGGCCACAGGGTCATGAAGGAACAGTGGAGAACCGGCCACAGGGTCATGGAGGACCAGTGGAGAACCGGCCACAGGGTCATGGAGGACCAGTGGGGAACCGGCCACAGGGTCATGGAGGACCAGTGGAGAACCGGCCACATGGTCATGAAGGACCAGTGGAGAACCGGCCACAGGGTCATGAAGGAACAGTGGAGAACCGGCCACAGGGTCATGAAGGAACAGTGGAGAAGCGGCCACAGGGTCATGGAGGACCAGTGGAGAACCGGCCACAGGGTCATGAAGGACCAGTGGAGAACCGGCCACAGGGTCATGGAGGACCAGTGGAGAACCGGCCACAGGGTCATGGAGGACCAGTCGAGAACCGGCCACAGGGTCATGGAGGACCAGTGGAGAACCGGCCACAGGGTCATGAAGGACCAGTGGAGAACCGGCCACAGGGTCATGGAGGACCAGTGGAGAACCGGCCACAGGGTCATGGAGGACCAGTGGAGAACCGGCCACAGGGTCATGAAGGACCAGTGGAGAACCGGCCACAGGGTCATGGAGGACCAGTGGAGAACCGGCCACAGGGTCATGAAGGACCAGTGGAGAACTGGCCACAGGGTCATGAAGGACCAGTGGAGAACTGGCCACAGGGTCATGGAGGACCAGTGGAGAACCGGCCACAGGATCATGAAGGACCAGTGGAGAACCGGCCACAGGGTCATGGAGGACCAGTGGAGAACCGGCCACAGGGTCATGGAGGACCAGTGGAGAACCGGCCACAGGGTCATGGAGGACCAGTGGAGAACCGGCCACAGGGTCATGAAGAACCAGTGGAGAACCGGCCACAGGGTCATGAAGGACCAGTGGAGAACCGGCCACAGGGTCATGAAGAACCAGTGGAGAACCGGCCACAGGGTCATGAAGAACCAGTGGAGAACCGGCCACAGGGTCATGAAGGACCAGTGGAGAACCGGCCACAGGGTCATGAAGGACCAGTGGAGAACCGGCCACAGGGTCATGAAGGACCAGTGGAGAACCGGCCACAGGATCATGAAGGACCAGTGGAGAACCGGCCACAGGGTCATGAAGAACCAGTGGAGAACCGGCCACAGGGTCATGAAGGACCAGTGGAGAACCGGCCACAGGGTCATGAAGGACCAGTGGAGAACCGGCCACAGGGTCATGGAGGACCAGTAGAGAACCGGCCACAGGGTCATGGAGGACCAGTGGAGAACCGGCCACAGGGTCATGGAGGACCAGTGGAGAACCGGCCACAGGGTCATGAAGGACCAGTGGAGAACCGGCCACAGGGTCATGGAGGACCAGTGGAGAACCGGCCACAGGGTCATGAAGGACCAGTGGAGAACCGGCCACAGGGTCATGAAGGACCAGTGGAGAACCGGCCACAGGGTCATGGAGGACCAGTGGAGAACCGGCCATGGGGTCATGAAGGAACAGTGGAGAACCGGCCACGGGGTCATGAAGGACCAGTGGAGAACCGGCCACGGGGTCATGGAGGACCAGTGGAGAACCGGCCACAGGGTCATGAAGGACCAGTGGAGAACCGGCCACAGGGTCATGGAGGACCAGTGGAGAACCGGCCATGGGGTCATGAAGGACCAGTGGAGAACCGGCCACGGGGTCATGAAGGACCAGTGGAGAACCGGCCACAGGGTCATGGAGGACCAGTGGAGAACCGGCCACAGGGTCATGGAGGACCAGTGGAGAACCGGCCACAGGCTCATGGAGGACCAGTGGAGAACCGGCCACAGGGTCATGAAG